>NC_088928.1:29305000-29487500 GCF_038396675.1 Hydra vulgaris | reverse complement strand
CTAGGGTTCAACAGAAGTTGAGAAATGGTGATGTGGTTCTCAATCGGGATGAAGGTAATAACGTGACAACTAAAACCTGGGGGCCATTTTTTAATAAAATCTGCTGACGTCAGTTATTTGATAAAACTTTTTGCATTATATTTTGGCTTTTTAGTGTTATTTTTTTAACGGTTTGTTTTTACTATAACGATTTCTTTGTAACTATTTTATTTATTATACCTGATGACGCTGATCTAGATAGATCAGCAAAATATCAAAATAATTATATATTATTAAAAAATATATATATATTTAAAAAAAAGTTTATACGCAGCCGTATTTATTGAATTCTACCCATATATATATATGCATATATATATATATTTATGCATCTATATATACATATATATATATATATATATATATATATATATATATATATATATATATATATATATATATATATATATATATAGCAAGCAACTTAATACTTTTTACATATATTAAAATTGTGATAATAACATTTGCAATAGTATTACTGATGATAAATACTGAAAGGCCTCTTGTACTATTTAATATTTTCTTAGTAATATTTTATTAAAACTTTAAAAAAAAAATTCACTCATTTTTTAAATATTGTTGTTTTGCTTGGCATCTTTTTCCTTCGCATTGTTCAATATTAAGTTGCTTGCTATATATACATATAAATATATATATATTTATATATATATATATATATATATATATATATATATATATATATATATATATATATATATATATATATATATATATATATATATATATATATATATATATATATATATATATATATATATATATATATATATATATATATATATATATATATATATATATATATATATATATATATATATATATATATATGTATATATATATTGTGTATAGTATATAGTATATATACTATATATGTATATAGTATATGTATATAGTATATAGTATATATATCCATATATACGGTATATATACATATAGATGGTAGTGGTGTAGGGTATGTTGGTGGCTTCTCATAAGCGACTAAGAGTGTCGAGTTGGATTCCCACCACGTCACTCGCGGTTCAACTTGTTTCTCCAGACTCCCAAGGTTCGTGTTTTGGAGTTATAGAGTTGAGAAGGTGATAACCACAAGTAGCCTTCTCATCGTAGAGGCCTTCTCGGCTTTGGGGAGGTGAATTATTTAAAAGAAAAGATAAATATGTATATATATATATATACTATATACAATATATATATATATATGTATATGTGTGTATATATATATATATATATATATATATATATATATATATACACACACATATATATATATATATATATTGTATATATATATATATATATATTAGGGATATGACTTTTTGCACCTATCTTCAAATTCAATGAACTTTTATGTAAAAAGAACGAATAGATGTTTCATTTTGACATATTTTGAAAAAAGGTCACCCCAAAACCAAAAAATTGAATTTTCAATAGGTACACTTTTGTACAGTAAATGAATATTAAAGGCTGAAGATGTTGTAAGAGCTATCTGTTGTTATTTTATTTATTTATGCAACATGTACTGTGATATAACAAAAAACATTATGTGATATATAATTATACAAGTATTACAAAATTAACAGTATCAAAGCGTCTAGTACAACAATATACATAACTGTCTGTGTCTTATAGGCCTACTGTGTTCATGGGTCACATGATGCTCACGTCTCATAAAAGAGGTCAGCGCTTATTACTTAGAATGAATTGAAGTTGCAGTTTGTTCTTTTCTGCAGGAAGCATACAGGTCTCTGCATCACCTTGATTGCACGTTCAGCTTATTACTTCGTGGTATGTCGATGACGGATGGCTCTTTCTTCCAGTGATTTTTGAATGCTGCAATGCCTTTTTAAGGTAAGGCTTCAATACATCAGATAAATTCTCTTGAAGTCATTGTCATTGTACTTTTGACTACTAAACCAATGTTCTGCCCACTCATGAAATCCAACCTGCAAACCTTCTCCAAATTCTTTCTCGCTTCAGGCATAAGAATGAACGCCAGAATGGCGAGAATGGCTTTTGAGTTCCATCTGGCATTGCTCATATTAGGAATGTTCTGAAAGTGAATCAGAGGGAAGTTTTCTTTGTTCTTCATAGAACCTAACACTCTTGTCTAATGGTACAAAAACTTCATATCGTCTCTCCACCCTGATTTATCAAGAATTTCTACAGATCCATTCACAAACTTATCCTTCAGTTCAACAGTTCAGACACAAATGGGTATTCAATGTTTGGAGATTTGGTATGACCCCCAAGCTTCTCGTCCATCACCAGACGGAGAATCCTGTCTAGTACGTGATGCTGACAACCGATAAATTGTGGTATTGTGACACCCTTTAATTAAGCATACGTTGCAACTTCACAACAACTCCATTTCTCTTCCCAGTATTGACGTTTGTTGTATCAGTAATGATCATCTTAATTGAATTCCACAAATGACTTTGATCAATAAGTTTGGCAATTTTTTCAGAAACAGTTCTACTTTGCCATCTTTTACGCAGTGCATCAGCTTTCACGTCAGTTCTTTCATTCTGAAGTACAACTACCTGACATCCTTATCATCTATTCGTTTGCCGTCAAAGTGTAGACTACTGTTCCATTTTAAGTTGTTGTATCATTTCTTTTTTTAATTTACCTGCCTCTTTGAATATGGACTTGTAATTTGCTCATTGACTTGGAGTTGGAGCATGATTGTATAATACATTGCATATTTTAGCAGCTTTCTTTGTGGAAACTCCACTTGATGTAACCATACTTACAGCAAATTTACTTTTGTAGTGCTTTCTAGTTTTTTGGTGTCCTCATCATCGCCGGTCTTTTTTGCCCTTCATCATCTTCACTCTTACTTTTGCAGTTTTCAGATTCAATACCACTGTCTGTGGTAGACAGACTTGTGATGTGGAAGGTATTGCTGTTCCAGACTGGACTTTCCTTCTTTTGGAAAGGTGATGCGTTGCCACTTGTCCTGTTGAGCACCCCTGCCTCACTTCCTTTTTGTAGGTGGTATAGACGTTTATCTTCCGAGGATAACCACTGGCCATTCACTTTTGTGATGTCAAATAATGCATTGAGAGCATCATATTTTCCACGCTTGACACATTCATCATAGTCACTTCATAGCTTTGCTGATCACTTGATCAGACACACGTGAAAAATTCAGTTTATTGTCCCACAATTTTGTAATTTCCTTGAGCATTTTTTGGTCTATTCGTTCTTTTCTTCCTTTAACATATGCTCCGAGAAACTGGTATCTTCCTACGATCTGCAATTGAAGTGTATTTGGATTTTTCATCGAGTGAATTTTATTCTCCAGCCACGCTTCATATTCTTCTGTGTGACTATTTTAATCTCACCAAATTTTTAGTCCAATTCTTCTTTTTATTTGTTAATGTGTTATGAATTTTCTTGAGACATCATATAATATTGTTACGACTTTACGTATAGCTGAGCGTAAATATCCGTTTAATAAAGTCGTTTAATTAATAAAATACTTTAACTGTATAGTAATCCAATTATAGTTCGATAATCCAGTCAATGTTGATAACAGTTCGATACCAGTTCGTATCCTAACGATAATGCTACAACTACTTATACTTCGTACACTTACAGCGTCTTTAGTTCGCTAGACATAGTTCCTTATTAGCTCAGTTACATGGAATTTTCATAGAACTATTCACATTATCAACACTGAGCTCTGACAGCAGCTCGCTTATATAATTATTTAGAGCTTCCAGAATGTTCTACTAAGTTCTATAATCTTCTACAGTCTGTTACAGTCGTCTATATCACCGTGGTAACACAATGACGTCATCACATAACAATTCCAAGTATTTGCCGGCAGCATCCCTCGCCTTCTGTTGCCATGGTAACGTGTGGCGTTATATTTATAAATTCATAACAAAATAATGAAATAAATAGAATTAAGCTGAGAATTAAGCTTAAGATTAAAACATCGGTCAAAAATGAATGTGTAAATCAAATTTTTATTTTGGGGTGACCTTTTTTTGTTGCAGAAAGCTATTTGGGCCTTTTTTCATGATTTTAGGTAAAGTTCATCGATTTATGATACAGGAAACATTTTATTTGAAAAAAAATTAAAAAGTCATATCCCTAATATATATATATATATATATATATATATATATATATATATATATATATATATTTATATATATATATACACACATATATATATATATATGTATATATATATATATACTATATACAATATACATATATATGTGTATATATATATATATATTTTTATAATTATGTTAATTCACCTTCCCAAGGCTGAGAAGGCTACTTAATAGTGGTTATAACCCTTTTTTATTTACAACTCCAAAACATGAAACTTGATGAAGAAGGCTGCTGTGAGGATAAGTTGAGCGTGGTACTATCAGGGATGTGGTGGGGATTCAACTTGAACCGCTCGGTTTTTGCTATATATATATATATATATATATATATATATATATATATATATATATATATATATATATATATATATATATATATATATATATATATATATATATATATATATATATATACACATATATATATATATATATAGATCTATAGTTTGTTGTCTTTGGGAAGAGTGGAAGGAAAAAAGTCACTCTCTTACGCCAATACATACGTCACTTTTAATTACTTTTGACTTTCATCCAAACTTTTTCGTGTTGGACAAAGTAAAATCATTAATTTAATTACAAATAAATCGTTTTATAAAAAAACCACAAAATCAATTTGACCAGAATGTTTTTAAAAACATTCTAAATGTTTTTAACAATATAAACAATGTTTTTATTTTTATTTTTTTTTAATAAAATGTTTTTTTTTTTTAATTTTTTTAATAAAATGTTTTTATTTTCATTTTTTTTACTGTAAATCACTGCGCGGAGTGTTGCTTCATCGACTTTCTTATAGCCTGACTCGCAAGGGAGTGCTGCTACAACGACTGACAAATAGCCTGACTCGCAAGGGAGTGCTGCTAAATCAGCCATCTTTTAGCCTGACCCGCAGGGAGTGCTGCTACATCAACTGAGGGTTTGGTTTGGGCAGGCACTATTAATTAATAAAAAAATAATTCCGGTCTTGCATATATATATATATATATATATATATATATATATATATATATATATATATATATATATATATATATATATATATATAAATATATATATATACATATATATATATATACATATATATATATATATATATATATATATACATGTATACAGCGTGGAAAATAACGGGCGGTCAACGGTCACTGACCGCCCGAATGACTAAAATTGCTATTTTGACCTCTCAAAACGAATTCTTCCCGGTCAAGGTTGACCGGTTGGAAAAAAAAAGAGTTATATAACGTTTGAAAAATTATCAGGATGCCTTTGAAAATGCATATACCAAAATTTCATAAAATCGTAAATCTTTGAAAAAGCTTCTAACAATTTTATCGTTTGTACGCTACTTTAATCGTTCGTTTTAGTGAGTATATAAATGACGTAAAACTATTAGTTTTTTTGCTTCACTTATCAAGACTAATTTCATTTTACTGGTGGTGAAATCCATAACTGCTTTTTTCATAAATGATTGAAGTTCTTATTTTATTATTGTTTTAATAATAATATAATATTAACTAAGAACATTTTTTTATTCCTACATTTTATTTATATATTCTTTACTATCATTTTATTAATTTTTCTTTTTTTCTACCTTTTGCTTTTACATTTTACCTTTTGCTGCCAATTGCAATGAAAAAATACCTTTATTTTTTATTTTTAGTTCATCATCCGTAGTTACAAAATACTACAAAGTATCGACAAGAGCCGCACACTAGGCCCTTCTGTGATGAAAAAAATTTTTTTTAGATTTCAATTAGTTAACTCCGGAAAATAGAAAGTTCGCACAAAATTGTCGAGGTTCTTACGTTCTCTATTTTAAATACTTTGTTCGGTTGACGCTGATATATATTGTAGTATAAAGTTTCGTTTAACACAAATAATTTTGATAGTATTTCATAAAACGATTGTCATGATTTTATTAAATATTAGTTCAGCATCTGCCGGCGAGAGGCATTAACATTATTATCAACTAAATAACATTAATTGTTTATAAAATGATTTTAAATAAAAATGAATGAAAGATATAAAATGATACAAATGAGATATAAAATGTGCAATCAATTTTCTTTTTCAACGTCGGTAATATTGAATTCAACCATTATTTAAAATTAATGTAACTAAGAACATTTTCTCCTTTTTTTTATTCATTTTTCTCGTAACCTTTCTTTGGCAATTTCTGAAGTCATAGCAATGAATGAGTTATTTTTAAATAAATTTCAATATTAATAATTGCGAATTTGAACATTTTTTATATCACTAAATTATAAGAGAATCATCAAACATCAGCATTTCAAAATGGAGGCGACTAAAAATAGACAAACAACACTTTCATTTTTAACACAAGCAGGGATCGGAATTAAAACCACCAGTCCAAAAGAAGAAAAAACTCAAAAGTAAAAAATACAGCTAACAACAGCTCAAAAATGGGTAAACACTACTCTTGCAAAATATAATGCAAATGAATGGCTAGAGATATTATATAATGGAAACTATGTCATACATTAAAATGCACTGTATGTCGTCAGTACTAAACAAATTGATATTTATAAAGGATATACGCCATAAAATGGCAAGCTAATAAGGTAGTTGTAGGATACAGCACAGTGCCGCAGTTGATTATGCAAATGGTTTACCACATCAAAGAGCCCACGAATTAGCAATGAAAAGTAAAGGAATGGGTGTAAGCGAACGAAATGATAAATTAAGCAATCTGCAGAAAGAAATGCGGCAAACTGATATTTTATCGGGTTTGAAAACCATGACCACGAAAGATCTATGAAAAAATTTGAGGTAGCATACTTTATTGCCAAAGAAGAGCTTCCGTTTAGCGTATACCCTAAAATACTACGTTTGGAAGAAAATCATGGTGTAGAGTTTGGCCAAGCATATAGAAATAAAATAACTTGTGGAACTTTTCTTCATTGATTACATTGGATTGAGTTTGTCAAATATTCTCAGAGTTAAAAACACGAAATTACTTCAGTATTTTAATTGATGCATCAACAGACTGTATCTGTAATTGAAAAAGAAGCTATATTTATTATCAGTTTCGATCCTACTCCAATAGGAAAGACCGAGACAGCGCGCCAGGTTTCTTTTCTTTTCTATTTCTGATCTTGAAATACAGAACATCTGGAGGAAAGTTCAATAAAATTAGTCAATCCCTTGAATCAGAAGGTATCGAAAAATTTAAAACTAAATTAGTTGGCTTTGGTGTGATGGCGGGAGCCGTAAATAGAGGAAGTAGAACAAGTGTAAATGTATTACTTCAAAAAGAAATTCCATGAGAGTTTTGGTCACATCGCCTTGAGTTAGAAATTAAAAGATAAATTTGCACAAATAAAAGCGTTTAATGATGTCAATAAAACATCATTTTGAAAATGTATAACATTTATAAAAAATCCCCAAAAAAGTTACGACAGTTAGGAAAGCTTATTGCTATCCTTGAAGAGGGTAATTCATTTGACATTGGGCGTTCGTCTGAAAAAGCATCAGGCAATATTGGATTTTTTTTTTCAATTTTAGCTATAAAAAAATACTTTATAAAATAATATACTTTATTAGATGCTGGTTTTTATAACAAAAGTTCTTTATAAAACAGTGTTTTGAGCAATAAAAAAACTTTTTATAAAAGAAAATACTTGTGCAATAATAAATAAACACGATGGATTGCACATAAAAATCAGAGCACTTGAGATGATCTTAGAATAATGGAGTATATATGAAACATCTCGAAAACATGGACTGCAGATTTCAGTTTTACTCAAGCAGAAAGAGTTTAAATGGTATCATCAGAAAAGTTTAAGGTATCATCAGAAGTGGAATGATGGACGAATACCTCTTTATATGGGCATTATTCATAGGTGTCACTGCCACAACTGTTATCTTTATCTTTTCATTCTTGTATTATCTCTGAAATTATAAAACAAACTAAAAAAATTTAAGTCCCTTGAAGAAAAAAGAATTTACGGATTACAAGTCAAACGTTTCCTTGCAAAAAGAAACAACATGGAAAGTATTCATTCCAGGATGTTGAGCTTCATGACTTTACAAACGCACTAACTTTAGTTAAGAGTTCGAAATGAATGATTGTAACGTTAATTGCCGAATGACTTAGAGCGTTTGGAAACACAAAATAATATCTGATATGTATGGAATGTTAATCTTAAACACGGTGGCTGGTTTCAAAATAACACCAATAATTCATTTGCTGATAATAACATCGAAAAATTGTATGACTTTTATAATATGCCTTTACGTTATGCTGGCTTCGCTGGAGTGTAAACAATATGTTTGATGCTTGGCATAATTTAGTTGATTACACTGTCAAATATTTGGCACCAGATAAAACTGAGTACCGTAGAGTTGTATCAAATTTTTTCGAGTTCTATGAAAAAAGATTGGAGTCCAATTCTACTTTGTCAAATTGTGTTCGTATTGCCTGTTTCGAATGGGAAGGGTTGAGCGTCTTTTTTCTCATGAATAGAATTAAAACTGACACAAGAAATCGCTTAACTGAAAAACGGCTCAAAAATTTAATTCGGGTGTGCACTGATGAAACAAATAGTGAAGAATTTCTATGCCCTGCCATTAAATTATGGGCCGAAGATACTTTGCGAAGGCCTAACAGAAAGTCGAAAATTTATTAAAAAAAGAAAAGAAAAAAACAACTATAAAAACATTAATTGATTTAGAATCGCCATCATACTTCTTTAGATTTAAAATCGTCTTTCGATGAAACTTTGGATAATAAATCAGATGAAACGTATCTTTAAAAAGACATTTTTAAGTTATATAAAACTTTGTTTTTTGTTACTTAGGCATTTATTATAGTGGTATTACATTAATTTTTTTGATATAACATAAAAATGTGTATTTTTTATTATTTTAAAAAAATAGAATACAATTAAAAAAGGAATACGAGTTCGTTCATTTTGAAGTAATCAAGTTATTGTTTTATTTACAAAGTTTTGTACAAAAAATTTAAAACAAAAAAAAAATTAAAATTTTGACCGCCCAAAAAAAACAACTGACCTTCTAATTTTATGTATTAGCCGGACAGTTTGACCGCTCGCCTTCTATTTCTTATTTTCCACGCTGCATATATATATATACATATATATATATATATATATATATATATATATATATATATATATATATATATATATATATATATATATATATATATATATATATGTATACATAGCAAGCAACTTAATATTTAACAATACGAAGGAAAAAGATGCCAAGCAAAACAACAAGTATTCAAAAAATGAGTGAATTTTTTTTTAAGGTTTTAATAAAATATTACAAAGAAAATATTAAATAGTACTAGAGGCCTTTCAGTATTTATCATCAGTAGTACTATTGCAAATGTTATTATCACAATTTTAATATATGTAAAAAGAATGTCCCACCTGACCTCAATTATCCTTATTTTGTCCCAGGACCTACTAAAAATATTTTAAGTCTCCAAGTTAAGGAGTTCCAGTACAAGGTTGTTTCATATGTGAGGTTGCATCGTTTTGTCCTTCCCCCTCCTCCGCGGTGCTTATGGTTTATGGATTGAATAGTAGAAAATTGTCAATTTTCTACTATTTAATCTTGTTACTTTTGAATCTGAAAAAAAAATCTTTATAGAATTTTATTTTTCTAGAGTTAATACTTGTACACATTAGCCATTCACAACATTTATGACAAATTTCAAAATCACATTAAAATTACATAGGATCCATCTCTTTTTCAACCTCTTTTCTGTTTTTTTGCACAACTTGCATGTTATCCTGTAGTATGCACAACTTGCATGTTGTCCTGATGATACCTTGTAATTTTCAGCCATAAAATCTTGCACATGTTTGATTTGGTGCTCATCCTGTCATTTACTACTGCCAGATTCTCCAATTGATGTTGAAAATGTCTGTAGAAATCATTATTTTATCCGTAATGATTTTATATTCTATATAGTTTATTGATATTTTTATCATAAAATCTATTTAAAAAATATAAGAAGTAAACAAATGTAAATTAAAAGTCAAAACATAAAATGAGATTTTTATAAAAAATTTAAATATTATAAAAAAGATAAAATGTAAATAGTTTTTTATTTATTTTATGTACTTAGTTTTTTTGATATTGTGAATATAAAAAAATAACGTTTTATAAAATTGAACTTTATTAACATATTTTTTTTATATACAAAAATCTAAATGATGACATACATCATACATTAGTACATAGAGAGCCCCTTGGCCCCATTACTTGATTGGAGTTTTTGTGGACTTTACTCTGACTGCTTATTCTGGACACTTTAGTAAGCATTTTCATCATAAGATCATAGTTTTTTTTTGAGGCCAGAGAATTTCATTGTGTAGTGTTATTGTGAAAAGTCATGGAATATAAACTTTTCACAATAACATTAAAAGCGCTATTTAAAAAAAATTTAAATGTTTAAAATAGTTCTTTATGTGTCTTTTTCAGTTTTTTAAAGCAAGATCTAAGATTGAATATCATTTATAAACACAAGCGCCTAGCACCTGCACTCAGCTGAACTCAGAATTTTTGGTTGTAAATTTTTATCTATATATGAAAGTGTAATTTAAAGTAAAATCACATGTGCGGCCCAGTGCTAGCTAGTGTTTTTCTGCTTGTGTAAGGTATGTGTTAAAAAAATGTTGGGTATTTTAATTTTATTGAAAAACACTGAAAAAAAGCAAGCATAAAAAATAAATTTTCATATTTCTTCTTCTTATTTCAATATATGATGTCAATGGATATGATTTTAATGGACTAATATAAATATTTGGGTCAATGGACTAATATAAACCGTTAAGGAATTAAAATGTTGTAAAATTGTCTTGCTAAAACCATAAGTTAAAATATTTACAGTTGTCAAAGTGTTGTCTATTTTTTTGTTCCAAGCTCCTATAGGTCCTATAGGACTTTTGGCAATTTTTTTGGGTTTTTCATTTATATAGCTATATATTCTTGTGGTCTGTTATTACATAGCCATTAGTAAATAATAAACTTTTAGACTTTTTTTTAATCTCAGTTAATTAATTTAATATTGTAGGTATTGGACAACATTAAAAAATCTGGTGACATCATTTGTAAATTCGATAAATTCAATTGTTAGTCTTCTCTTTCTTATTCTTTTGTACATGGTTATTATGGCTCTACTGGGAATGCAGCTTTTTGGGGGAAGGTAGATGTTGTATATTTATACATACACACATTATTATTATTTTTTTTTTCAGCTGAATTGTCTTCCTAGTCATAATAGTGAGTTATTGTTAGTTATTACACCAGGATAAATTGTATATTAGGGCTAAGGATTAAAAAAATTTCACACAGTTTTGTATGTCATTTTATCCATTAAAAGAAAAATAAGAATGTTTTTTTAAAACTTTCAAAGTTTGAACCCATCTCTTCTTTTTTAAAATTTTATCCACTCTGCTGCTCATTTAAAAGAAAATTATTCAACATTAAACAGTGATTTTAGGCTAAATATGAAAATGTTATGTTTTAATTAAACATGTTTTGTATCAACTTTGATGTCATTCAACATATTAGTTGGTATTAGTAAATATAAGTAAAACATTTAACTTAAGAATCAATTTTTTATTAGATTATTATCAAAAATTATTTAATTATAAAAATTATATGCAAAATTTAGCATAAAGAAAAAATTTTACTATGAATGTTGTTTTCTTTCAAATATTTTTATATTTATATAATTTGTAGTTATTTTTTTATTTCTATTGGTACAGTAGCATATGTAAAAATGTATTCAATCCAATATAAGCAATATTATTAAATATTTTATTGAAAAAAATAATAAATTGAAAAAAATAAAGGTGAGATGTTTGATAAAATTGTTGGGAAATCATTACCTGTCCTTCAAGCTAAGATATTTAGTCACTAACTAATGGTGAAATTTACTTCATTATCTATATTATACAAGGTTTGATTTAAAACCTACTGGTAAAAAAGAAGTTGAATCTGTAATTTGAAAAAAAGCAACCCTCGCAATTAGAGTCAACATTGTCAAATGCTGACCTAGAAGAGTTTGAGGTCGGCAAAAAATTGCCAACCTCTTTTCTATGTTTTATGGTCAAACCTTTGTTTTACGTTTTTTCTACTGACCTGATGCTTCAACCACACAGATTAAGGTCAGCAAGTTATTACCGACCTTATTTTTCCTAATTTCGAGGGCTAAAAAAAGTGAATATTTTTTGGAAAATGGCAGGAATTCAAAGAAAACAGAAAAAAGAATTTGATTAAAAATTAGAATTAAAAGAGAGGAGGGGGGGGGGGAGAGGCTTGGTTTTTTTTTTAAATTACTTTTTTAGTTGAAGCTGATCTAGAGAAAATCTAAAACTTATTGATGTCACAGGAAATCTTTTCTAATCAAATCTTCTGCATTTGATGCTGTAGTATCAAACAGATTTGACAATTTATTAGTAAAATCCAGAATTTGAGCAGTATGACTTTTTTAAAAAAATTTTTTTTAATCAAGTTCTCTATTCTGTTTTCTTTGAGATCCTGCCATTTTCGAAAAAACATTCCTATTTTGCAAAGTATAGATACAACTTCTTTTTTACCGCAGACTTTAAAAATCCAAAAGGTGGAGGGGAAGGGATGAGTGCGACGAGATTTCGCTGGCGCATGTAACGCACTTCTTAGTAACTCAACTCAGCAAATATATTTTGCATTGTTAGAAGTTATATTGCGTCACTAGCGTCTTTTCAAGTACCGCATTGTAATTAAAGTTATTTTATTAACGCGTTAAAAATCATACAAACAGTTTGTTTTTTCTGACTATAATAGAAAGTTACAAATAAAATCTAAGTTCTTATTTAAAAAATCATTTTTATTATTTTTTTCAAATATGAACTAAATTTTATTTTGAAAAAAAATATTTTTTTCTTGAAACGTAAAATAATGTTTGTTTATTTTCTTATGATTTTACAGTTGGTTTTTGGTTATTTTATTAACTGTTAATAAACTTTTTATTCTTTATTTGTGAACTCTTTAATAATGTTTTTAAACAATAAAGATTTTTTTTGTTATTTATCAGTTACCAATAACATATTCGTGATCACTCATTTTCATAAATTAAACGAACGTCATTAAAACTTTACGTTATTGAATAACAATAAACAAAATATCTTATTAATAAAATATTTACATCAAAATAAATCGTGCATTTTTTAAATTATTATGACTAAAAGTAATTTAAAAAATTTAAAAGGAATTTATATATTTAATTAAAGATAAAACTTGAAACACTTTATTTTTTTTTAACTAATTTTTAACAACAACAAAAAAAATTATGAAACAAACTGTTTTTTTAACAAAAAATCTATTACTTTACATTTGCGGTTAAAATGCTTTTACTAACGACTTTATTTCTTCTGAATGAATGTTACGTTACGTCACGTTAACGACAATCAAAAGATAATTTAAATATCCTAAAAGATGTAAGTTTTTGCGTACCGTAAAACTGCTGAGCGCGACAAATCGCCTTTTCACAGGCAAAATGCAAGCTGCGTAACGCTTCTTAACAAGGCCTGGAAAATGGTACCAAAATTAAACCTTTCAGTTTTTTTTATTTTAGTAGACAAAACTACATATAAAACCAGTTAAAATCTGAAAAAATAGTTCAAATATATATATATATATATATATATATATATATATATATATATATATATATATATATATATATATATATATATATATATATATATATATATATATATATATATATATATATTTTGAACTATTTTCAGATTTTAACTGGTTTTATATGTAGTTTTGTCTACTAAAATAAAAAAAACTGAAAGGTTTAATTTTGGTACCATTTCCAGGCCTTGTTAAGAAGCGTTACGCAGCTTGCATTTTGCTTGTGAAAAGGCGATTTGCCTACGCGCTCAGCAGTTTTGCGCTACGCAAAAACTTACATCTTTTAGGATATTTAAATTATCTTTTGATTGTCGTTAACGTGACGTACGGTAACATTCATTCAGAAGAAATAAAGTCGTTAGTAAAAGCATTTTAACCGCAAATGTAAAGTAATAGATTTTTTGTTAAAAAAACAGTTTGTTTCATAATTTTTTTTGTTGTTGTTAAAAATTAGTTAAAAAAAATAAAGTGTTTCAAGTTTTATCTTTAAGGAATTAAATATATAAATTCCTTTTAAATTTTTTAAATTACTTTTAGTCATAATAATTTAAAAAATGCACGATTTATTTTGATGTAAATATTTTATTAATAAGATATTTTGTTTATTGTTAATTCAATAACGTAAAGTTTTAATGACGTTCGTTTAATTTATGAAAATAAATTATGATCACGAATATGTTATTGGTAACTGATAAATAACAAAAAAAATCTTTATTGTTTAAAAACATTATTAAAAAGAGTTCACAAATAAAATAAGAAAAAGTTTATTAACAGTTAATAAAATAACCAAAAACCAACTGTAAAATCATAAGAAAATAAACAAACATTATTTTACGTTTCAAGAAAAAAATATTTTTTTTCAAAATAAAATTTAGTTCATATTTGAAAAAAATAATAAAAATGATTTTTTAAATAAGAACTTAGATTTTATTTGTAACTTTTATTATAGTCAGAAAAAAACAAACTGTTTGTATGATTTTTAACGCGTTAATAAAATAACTTTAATTACAATGCGGTACTTGAAAAGACGCTAGTGACGCAGATAACTTCTAACAATGCAAAATATATTTGCTGAGTTGAGTTACTAAGAAGTGCGTTACATGTTTTCGCTACGCAGCGAAATCTCGTAACAAGGCCTGCATCCCCCTTCCCCTCCACCACCCTTTTAGATTTGAAACCTGCCGGTAAAAAAGAAGTTGTATCTATACTTTGCAAAATAGGAATGTTTTTTCGAAAATGGCAGGATCTCAAAGAAAACAGAATAGAGAACTTGATTAAAAAAAATTTTTTTAAAAAAGTCATACTGCTCAAATTCTGGATTTTACTAATAAATTGTCAAATCTGTTTGATATTACAGCATCAAATGCAGAAGATTTGATTAAGAAAGATTTCCTGTGACATCAATTGTCAAATATAAGTTTTAGATTTTCTCTCAGATCAGCTTCAACTAAAAAAGTAATTTAAAAAAAAAACCAAGCCAATCCCTGTCGCCCCCCCCCCTCCTCTCTTTTAATTCTAATTTTTAATCAAATTCTTTTTTCTGTTTTCTTTGAATTCCTGACATTTTCCAAAAAATATTCACTTTTTTTAGACCTAGAAATTAGGAAAAATAAGGTCGGTAATAACTTTCTGACCTTAATCTGTGTGAGGTCGGCATCAGGTCAGTAGAAAAAACGTAAAACAAAGGTTTGACCATAAAACATAGAAAAGAGGTTGGCAATTTTTTGCCGACCTCAAACTCTTCTAGGTCAGCATTTGACAATGTTGTCTCTAATTGCGAGGATTGTTTTTTTCAAATTACAGATTCAACTTCTTTTTTACCAGTAGGTTTTAAATCAAACCTTGTATAATATAGATAATGAAGTAAATTTCACCATTAGTTAGTGACTAAATATCTTAGCTTGAAGGACAGGTAGTCATTCCCAACAATTTATCAAACATCTCACCTTTATTTTTTTTCAATTTATTATTTTTTTCAATAAAATATTTAATAATATTGCTTATATTGGATTGAATACATTTTTACATATGCTACTATACCAATAGAAATAAAAAAATAACTACAAATTATATAAATATAAAAATATTTGAAAGAAAACAACATTCATAGTAAAATTTTTTCTTATGCTAAATTTTGCATATAATTTTTATAATTAAATAATTTTTGATAATAATCTAATAAAAAATTGATTCTTAAGTTAAATGTTTTACTTATATTTACTAATACCAACTGATACAAAGTGTTGAATGACATCAAAGTTGATACAAAACATGTTTAATTAAAACATAACATTTTCATATTTAGCCTAAAATCACTGTTTAATGTTGAATAATTTTCTTTTAAATGAGCAGCAGAGTGGATAAAATTTTAAAAAAAGGGGACAGTGGGTTCAAACTTTGAAAGTTTTAAAAAAACATTCTTATTTTTCTTTTAATGGATAAAATGACATACAAAACTGTGTGAAATTTTTTTTGGTACACCCTAATATACAATTTATCCTGGTGTAATAACTAACAATAACTCACTATTATGACTAGGAAGACAATTCAGCTGAAAAAAAAAATAATAATAATGTGTGTATGTATAAATATACAACATCTACCTTCCCCCAAAAAGCTGCATTCCCAGTAGAGCCATAATAACCATGTACAAAAGAATAAGAAAGAGAAGACTAACAATTGAATTTATCGAATTTACAAATGATGTCACCAGATTTTTTAATGTTGTCCAATACCTACAATATTAAATTAATTAACTGAGATTAAAAAAAGTCTAAAAGTTTATTATTTACTAATGGCTATGTAATAACAGGCACAATATATAGCTATATAAATGAAAAACCCAAAAAATACCAAAAAGTCCTATAGGACCTATAGGAGCTTGGAACAAAAAAAATAGACAACACTTTGAAAACTGTAAACACTTTTTAACTTATGGTTTTAGCAAGACAATTTTACAACATTTTAATTCCTTAACGGTTTATATTAATCCATTGACATTTTACTCCTTAACGATTTATATTAGTCCATTAAAATCATATCCATTGACATCATATATTGAAATAAGAAGAAGAAATATGAAAATTTATTTTTTATGCTTGCTTTTTTTCAGTGTTTTTCAATAAAATTAAAATGCCCAACATTTTTTTAACACATACCTTTACACAAGCAGAAAAACACTAGCTAGCACTAGGCCGCACATGTGATTTACTTTAAATTACACTTTCATATATAGATAAAAATTTACAACCAAAATTTCTGAGTTCAGCTGAGTGCAGGTGCTAGGCATTCTGTTATAAATGATATTCAATCTTAGATCTTGCTTTAAAAAACTGAAAAAGACACATAAAGAACTATTTTAAACATTTAAATTTTTTTTAAATAGCGCTTTTAATGTTATTGTGAAAAGTTATGTTCCATAACTTTTCACAATAACACTACACAATGAAATTCTCTAGGCCTCAAAAAAAAACTATGATCTTATGATGAAAATGCTTACTAAAGTGTCCAGAATAAGCAGTCAGAGTAAAGTCCACAAAAACTCCAATCAAGTAATGGGGCCAAGGGGCTCTCTATGTACTAATGTATGATGTATGTCATCATTTAGATTTTTGTATATAAAAAAAATATGTTAATAAAGTTCAATTTTATAAAACGTTATTTTTTTATATTCACAATATCAAAAAAACTAAGTAGATAAAAATAAATAAAAAACTATTTACATTTTATCTTTTTATAATATTTAAATTTTTGTATAAAAATCTCATTTTATGTTTTAAATATTTTTAATTTACATTTGTTTACTTCTTATATTTTTTAAATAGATTTTATGATAAAAATATCAATAAACTATATAGAATATATAAAATCATTACGGATAAAATAATGATTTCTACAGACATTTTCAACATCAATTGGAGAATCTGGCAGTAGTAAATGACAGGGATGAGCGCCAAATCAAACATGTGCAAGATTTTATGGCTGAAAGTTGAGACGTATCATCAGGACAACATGCAAGTTGTGCATACTACAGGATAACATGCAAGTTGTGCAAAAAAACAGAAAAGAGGTTGAAAAAGAGATGAAAAAAATAGATTTTATGTAATTTTAATGTGATTTTGAAATTTGTCATAAATGTTGTGAATGGCTAATGTGTACAAGTATTAACTCTAGAAAAATAAAATTCTATAAAGATTTTTTTTTTTCAGATCAAAAGTACAAGATTAAATAGTAGAAAATTGACAATTTTCTACTATTCAATCCATAAACCATAGGCACCGAGAGGAGGAGGGGGAAGGACAAAAGAAACGATGCAACCTCACATATGAAACAACCTTGTACTGGAACTCCTTAACTTGGAGACTTAAAATATTTTTAGTAGGTCCTGGGACAAAATAAGGATAATTGAGGTCAGGTGGGACATTCTTTTTACATATATTAAAATTGTGATAATAACATTTGCAATAGTACTACTGATGATAAATACTGAAAGGCCTCTAATACTATTTAATATTTTCTTTTGTAATATTTTATTAAAACCTTAAAAAAAAATACACTCATTTTTTTTATATTTTTTTTTTGCTTTGCATCTTTTTCCTTCTTATTTTTATATATTTTTTTTCTATCTATTTATAAATATATATATATATATATATATATATATATATATATATATATATATATATATATACATATATATATATATATATATATATGTATATATATATATGCAGCGTGGAAAATAAGAAATCAAAGGCGAGCGGTCAAACTGTCCGGCTAATACATAAAATTGACGGTCAGTTGTTTTTTTTGGGCGGTCAAAATTTTAATTTTTTTTTTGTTTTAAATTTTTTGTACAAAACTTTGTAAATAAAACAATAACTTGATACTTCAAAATGAACGAACTCGTATTCCTTTTTTAATTGTATTCTATTTTTTAAAATAATAAAAAATACACATTTTTATGTTATATCAAAAAAATTAATGTAATACCACTATAATAAATGCCTAAGTAACAAAAAACAAAGTTTTATATAACTTAAAAATGTCTTTTTAAAGATACGTTTCATCTGATTTATTATCCAAAGTTTCATCGAAAGACGATTTTAAATCTAAAGACTCGTCTGATGGCGATTCTAAATCAATTAATGTTTTTATAGTTGTTTTTTTCTTTTCTTTTTTTGAATAAATTTTTCGACTTTCTTGTGTAGGCCTTCGCAAAGTATCTTCGGCCCATAATTTAATGGCAGGATTCACATCAAATTCTTCACTATTTGTTTCATCAGTGCACACCCGAATTAAATTTTTGAGCCGTTTTTCAGTTAAGCGATTTCTTGTGTCAGTTTTAATTCTATTTATAAGAGAAAAAAGACGCTCAACCTTTCCATTCGAAACAGGCAATACGAACAGCAATTTAACAAGAAGTAGAATTGGACTCCAATCTTTTTTCATAGAACTCGAAAAAATTTGATACCATACTCTACGGTACTCAGTTTTATCTGGTGCCAAATATTTGACAGTGTAATCAACTAAATTATGCCAAGCATCAAACATATTGTTTACACTCCCAGCGAAGCCAGCATAACGTAAAGGCATATTATAAAAGTCATACAATTTTTCGATGTTATTATCAGCAAATGAATTATTGGTGTTATTTTGAAACCAGCCACCAGTGTTTAAGATTAACATTCCATACATATCAGGAACTGTATTTTGTGTTTCCAAACGCTATGCCTAAAAATCTTGTGACCGACTCCTTTTTTATTTCAATTTTATCAATAAAAAGTTTAGGTAAATTATTTGGTAAAAAACGCTTTTTTGCGAGGGAGTGGAAAAGGATCCATTTTGTTTTGTCAATATTTAAAGTTAACTTGTTGCACTTAAACCAGTTGGAGATGTGATTGAGTTCTTTATTCATATTTGAAAAAAGCTCATAAATGTCACTGTTTGACAGAAATAAATTAGTATCGTCCGCAAAAATGATACCAATAAGGTTAGAAGCTTTATTTAAATCATTTATATAGACTAAAAACAAAAGTGGGCCTAGAATAGAACCCTGTGGAACACCACATTTTATGTCAATTAATTTTTCATTTTGAAAATAATCTCCATAGAAAACAAATTGTTTTCTATTTGTCAAATAACTTTTATACCATTTTATTAATTTGCCATTAATTCCATAAAATTTGAGTTTCTTAAGTAGAATTTTGTGATCGACCGTGTCGAATACTTTTGATAGGTCAATGAAAATACCTAGTGTATATTGTGATCTTCCAAATGAATTGGAGATTTCACGAATGAACTGTGTAATGGCTTGTTCAGTTGAACAATTTTTTTTAAAACCGAATTGGTTTTTATATAGAAGTTTATTTAGATTAAGGTAGTTGTATGTTCTATTGTATATAATTCTTTCTGAAATTTTCGAGAAGGTTGAAAGAACTGAGATAGGGCGATAATTACTGATATTTGATTTTTTTCCGTCTTTGTAAATTGGAGTAACTTTAGCTATTTTTAATTGGTCGGGGAATACACCTTGCTGTATAGATGCCCTGAACACTTTATAAAGAATACATTTTAAATTTTCAAAGCAATCTATTACTATGTTGCCATTTATTTCGTCCGCACCTGTAGCTTTGTTTCTTTTAAGAGATTTGTAAGCTCTCTCAAACTCATCAAAAGATAAGTCAGAATATAAATTATCTATAAAAAGCGAATTATTTATAGGCTCTAGGAAATCACTAAAAGTTTTTTCCGTAATAGAAATCTTATTTGCGAATTTAGTTCCTATATCAATGAAATATTTATTAAACTCGTTTGCAATTTCGTTTGGTTCATATATATTTGTTTTATTTATTTTAATTACTTTAGGAAGGTAGTTTGAATTTGTTTTTTGTTTTCCTGTTATTTCTTTCAACGTTCTCCAAGTATTTTTTGAGTCGTTTTTAAATTTACTAATTAAATTTGAATAATAATTTTTTTAAAGTTTTTTAAGAATTTTTTCAAATAAATGTTGGTAATTTTTATATTTTTGTTGGTTTTCATCTGATTTTGTTTTTAAATATTTTATATATAGTTTCTGTTTGATTTTAGAGGATTTACTAAGTCCTTTAGTAATCCATGGACTATTCAAGGTTTTTTTTTTGTTATTTATTCACAAAGTGGAAAGTTTGCATTGTATATTGAGAAGAAAGTATCAAAGAACTTATTATATATTGTATTTGCGTCATCACTAAAGTTAATATGTTTCCAATGCAGAAGTGATAATTGATATTGAAAGGATTTTATATTGTTTTCGTTGAAGACACGTTTTTTTATTATATTTTGTCTTTCGGGGTTATTAGAGGATACAGTATGTATCGTAAGAAAAATAGGGAAATGATCGGATATGTCGGTTTTTATAATACCTTTTTGTAATTTCTTATTATAAATATCTGTTGTAAAAATATTATCAATCAACGTCGTTGAAGTTTTGGTTATTCTAATAGGGCGATTAATTAAAGGAAGAGCTCCTGCCATAAATATTTCATCGTAAAAACTTTTTACTTTATTATCTTTACTATAAAGTAGACAGTTCATGTTGAAATCTCCAATTATAAAAGTAATTTTGTTTTCTTTGCTACCTTTGTGAATGATATTACGCTGTAAAAAGAAACTAAGATTTTCAGACGCACCATCTGGTGGTCTATAACAGCAGCTTAATAGAATACTTTTTTTTTTATTGTTTAAAATTTCAATAGTTACGATTTCTTTATCACCGTCAGAAACGCTCATATTATTCCTAATGTGATAAACAATGTGTTCCTTAACGTAAATCATAACTCCTCTACCCTGTTTATTTGTTTGTCTTTCTAAAAAAATTGTTTCAAAACCTGGAAGATGGAAAATATAATTATTTTAAAACTCATTCGAAGAAATCCATGTTTCTGTTAAACAAATTATATTAAAAATATTTTCAGTTTCATCTAAAAAATCACAAAACTTTTCAAAATTTTTATTTAGACTTGTAATATTAATGTGAAGGACTCTGATTTTTTGATTTTCAGTGCCGTTTATATTAAGAAATTATTTTAACTTATTGGGATAAAGATAAGAACAACGTGTGTTCACATCATTAAAAAAGTTGACATCTGGATCTGAATTAAAATCTGATTTTAAGTATTTACCATGAAAATTAAAAGTAAAGGATTCGTAGTCATCCATTTTTGATCATTCCGTTGATCATTCCGTTGCTTCTTGAAAGCAGTGCGTTCGCATTATATGAGCAACTTGGGGAGAGCCAAAAAACCGCCGCTGCGAACATTGAAAAAGCTCTACTCGATGCATTTGCAGTCGATGGTTTTCAAGTTTACGAGCAGTTCAGAGATCGGAGATGGAATGACGGTGAATCTGTTGATGTGTATTTGGCCAGTTTACGTCAACTTATGGGTTTGGCCAACATTGAAAGCGAAGAACTATTGCTAAGAGCGTTCATAACTGGATTGCCGGTTGAAATTTCAAAGCCGCTACGAGCACAAGTGAAAATATTTGGGATCAGGTTACAGGATGCATTAAACCATGCACGAGTACTCATGACGGAAAAAATAAAAGAAGAATATGTTTCAACAACAATCTCTGGTTTCTATAAAAATGTTAAAAAACCATCCGCTTAGATCTTAGATGCGCCTGTACACATTGATCCGAGTTTGTAGGAGCATCAGAAGGTAGTCTACAAAGAAAAAAAATAAAAAAGTCTCACACGTCTTGGGTTTGGGTTAAATTCTGCCCCAAAAACAATGTCTTCAGTCTTAGGCAGTTTGTTGAATCTCAATGCAGGTATTAGTGAAGCAACTGACCACTACACTGACGACATAATTGTTAATTTGGAAAAGACATTAGTTGAAAAGATCGTAAATCATTTGGGGTGTTATGGATTGGTAACAAAAGAGCCGGTGCAATGTAATACTGCACGAGTGTTGGGTTTGCAACTGTTTAGAAATAAAAAAAAGGAGCTTTGTTGGAAACGTGGAAACATGATTCCAAAGTCACAAGATATCAAAACGGAAAAAGTAACACGACGGAAACTTTTTTCAATATGTGGACACTTATTAAGTCACTATCCTGTTGAAGGGTGGCTCAGAATTGCCTGCAGTTTTATAAAACGTCATAGTCAAGGAAATGCTTGGGATGATCAAATCGGAGATCAAGCTTAGTCATGGTTGATCGAAATATTGCGCCGATTAGAAGTTTGTGATTCTGTGAAAGGGAAATGGAATGTTAAAGGGATTCAAAATGGAGCAACATTGTGGTGTGATGCTAGCAGCATGGCAATAGGGGTTGCTATAGAATACGATGGCGTAATAATTGAGGATGCAGTCTGGCTTCGAAGTATAAATGATGTTATGCATATTAATATTGCTGAATGAGATGCTGTGGTGTGTGGGATAAACCTAGCTGCTAAGTGGGATATAAAGAATTGATCAGTATTCACTGATTCAGTAACAGTTCATGGATGGCTAAAAAGTATGCTGACTGAAAGTCATAGGATTCGATCAAATGCATTATCAGAAATGCTTATTAAAAGAAGATTTTCTCTATTGCAAGACTTAATAAAAGAATATAATATAAACATCAGTTAAAATGGGTTCCGTCTTCCAAAAACAAAGCTGACGTGTTGACAAGAGTTCCAAAGACTTGGTTAAATGAGCTTTCACAAAGAAATACTAAAGAACTATGTGGAGTAAGTATTGCTAAAGAAATTCGTAATTGTCACTCAAAGCATCATTTTGGCGTTAATCGGACAATGTTTACAGTGCAACGAAGACTTCCGCACGTATTAAGAAAAGATGTTGAAGAATGTGTTCGCAAATATTGTCAATGTAATTCAAATGATCCAGCGCCAATATAATGGAGTGCTAGATGTACCAGACACATGGTATCGAATTGCTTGTGATGTGACTCACTATAAAGGGTCGCCATATTTAACAATGATTGACTGTGGACCAAGTCGGTTTGCAATTTGGAGAAAGTTGCCTCGCGAAGGTACCAGAAATGTAGTAAGTCAATTGGAATCCGTATTTAGGGAGCATGGCCCACCGCAAGAACTGTTGATGGATAATGTATCGGTGTTTAAGTCTAGTGAATTTTCAAACATATTTGAAAAATGATGTGTAAAAAAGAAGTATAGATGTGCATATACATCATCAGGAAATGGGATTGTGGAGCGTAACCACCGCACAGTAAAACGAACAGCTGCGAGGGCACAAATATGTCCGTTAGAAGCGGTATTTTGGTACAATGCAACACCAACGGTGGGAACAAACGAGAAGTCTGCACCTGCTTCTCAAAAAAAAAAGTACTTTTGGCGTCTACCAATTCAAGAGGAGAAAAACACTGAAACTAAGGAAAGATCACGACAAGTTTTGAAAACTTATAGAATTGAAGAAAAAGTTTATGTTCGCCCCGCTGATGCAAAGTGCACTTCAGTTTGGAAAATTGGTACTGTAACTGACATACTCACAAACACAAATAATGAAATTGATGGTGTACCAAGACATGTGTGAGACGTGAGAATAGCTCCTGCCTCAAATTCTTCAAACGCTTTAAGTAAAATTGTTTTCAGTAAAGAGGTTGACAGTGATGAAAGTGATTTAGAAGATTTAAATATTTTTGCTGCACGAGAGGAAGGAACTGAAGAAACAGTTGTTGACGCTGAGGAGGAAGCTGACGGCAGAGAAATCGTCGATAATTTATTACCAGCGATCAGACGATCAACCAGAGAAAGGAGAAAGCCGACATATTTAAATGACTATGTTACTTAAGAACTTCAGTTCTTGGGGTGATGTGATAATAGCTGATCGTTATGAAACTTTATTGTTACGTTTATAAAATTCTTGTCATAATATTATTAAAGTTAATTGATGTAATTTATTAGTCAAGTCATAAGCTATTTTTATATGTAACTATGCGCTCGAGAACTTTTGTTTCTGTAAAGTTGTAAATAGAATTTAATAAAAAGAGTCAAAAATAAAAGTAAAACAAAGTTGTCGTATTAACACCTCTAAAATAATGCCCCGTGGTCCAAATATGAATATAATGGACCCAGTGGGCACACGACGTTGGATTAACGTTGAAATAACGTTGATCAACGTCGATCAACGTTATTACAACGTTATTGCAACGTCATGTGCCTGCTGGGGAGGATGGAAAGAGGGGGAGCACTATTCTCTTTAACAAAAACTCTACTATTATGAAAGCGACAAAAATTCATGTATAAAATTGTTATTAAGTAATTAAGGTTTATATAACGTAAGTAAAGTTTTATTTTTGAATACATTTATAAGTAAGGTATTGGGGCCCCAAGGTCAAAATACTTGAATAAAAGGGAGCAAGAGAGGGGCACAACGAATATTTAAAAAAAATTCGGCCATTATGAGCGTGATTAAAATTTATGTGTAAAATTGTTATTTAGTAAGAAATTATTTAAACGTTGAACAGTTATGACCTTGTAAATTTGATATCCCCCCAAGTAGAGTTGATTGTAAACTTTACTTGGTCACTTTTTTTAAACGACAAGAAATTTTCCTTATATAAATTAATTTTTTCAATAAATTTTGATCTAGTTTAAAAAACTTGAAAAAAAAAAACTTTATCTTTTCCTTCTACATATGGGACAGTGGGACCCGAATTTTCTGGTTAATATTGTTTCCAAACCCCGATGATCGTAATTTTTTTATTATACATTCTTATTTGACACCAGTATTATTATTACACAATTTAAAGTTTGTAGCATTTCTGGAAGTTACCTATTTTGAACACAAAAAAATCATTACTTGTCCGTTTAACCCCCTTATTTTTTAAAAGACGTCGATAGAATTTTTTCAAAATTTAGATTATTATAGTAGGATATTTCGTGGTTTCGAAAATGCAAACCGTTTCTGGTGAACATTTTTTTTCAAATAAATTATTTCCGCTACGGTGTGCAACATATGATAACTCAAAAAATTAAAGTATATAGACATATTTTGCGTAAAAGTATTTGTACACGCCTAAAAATGATGACTTCGTTAAAAAAAACACAAAAATAATCTTATTTTCATTATTTTCGCTAAAAAATTTGATTAGCAAACATGCGTATGAATACTGGCCATGTATGTCGGAAGAATAGTCATTTTACATTAGGATCCAGTGTCGGAACAATAATCACATAAGCGGTAAAAGCGGTAAAAACTATTAGGTGTGTAGCGGATTTGAAAATTTGAACCAGAATTGTCGGAATTAATAATAAAATTTCGGCCGGAACAAGAATTGCATTTATGCAATTTTTTACCTTCAAGATTGAAAGTGAAAGTTTGAACCTGAGGTTCAGGCTATAAATATATATTAGGGTAGATTAGCGTAATAAAAGCACCATGGTAATATGAGCATATTTAGAGATTTCTTAGATGTAAGCAATGGAGTTATATTTGCTTTGTATTTTTTGAATCGACTTTATATGGTGATAACAGAAATTAGGACAATTAGCCTAAATTTATATGCAATAATTAGCGGTTATCATCTAATTAAAACGCTATTTAGTTTTTTGCGACGTTAAAAAAATTTCATCACGCATGAATACATTTGTGGCGCGAAATTTTGGTGCTAAAATAATGAAATTTATTTTTTCATAAAGAAAAATATGTTTCCTAATATTCCGTTTTCTTTTTGTTTGAAAAAAAATGCATAGAAACATTTAGTTTTGACTTTATTTAAAGATGCCACTTTTGTGTAATATGAGCATGCTCAAATTACCCAGTGTTTTTCATTGAAATTACTTCATTTAAAGTTTTAAATTAATATCGTAGTGGTTTTAATTGGTTTTTGAATAAAAACAAAACATAGTAAAAGATTTTAACAATAAAATATTTTAACAATACTAAATATTTTTCTGTAATTTGAATCCAAAAAATTTGAATTTTTATCGTTCAAATGTTTGAGTTAATAAAATTGAAAAAATAACGAAGTAATTTTTTTTTGCGGAAAACAAAGTACTATTGCTTCAATAAAAATTAGCTTAAAATTTGATCATTTAATGAAAAGTTTTGTTAAAAACGAATCATATATATTACAAAAATTAGTTCTATTTGTCAGGTAGGTACTTATTTAATTAATGTTTTTTTTTTGAGCTAATTTAAAGTGATCATATTACCAAGTGGTCTGGGTAATATGAGCACTTTTGCTACTTTTTTAAAACCTCTCCACATTTAAGAAAAATTTCGGGTGGATTATGAGTAGGGTTCCCTAAAAATGATTTATTTGCAAAACTTTTGAATCAGCATAATTAATTTTTCAAAATATTTCAATATTCGCTTAAGGTGCTCATATTACCCTAATCTACCCTATTTAGCCACGATGCAGAGGTTCAACCTCAGCACCGTGGCTATATAATATATATTTATAACCTAAAATATATATATATATATATATATATATATATATATATATCCTATTTCAATAATTTGATTCTTGTTTCATTTAAATCTAATGTTGTTTTTATTTGTTTCTTATAACTTTATTTATTGAAAGTATTAATCTGCATAATATTTATATATAAAATAATTTCTTTTTTTTGATTTTTTTTTTTTTTTTCCCATTTAGGTGAAATTAAAACTGAAGTATTTACTGTATTAGGCATTCTAAACTTTTTAATAATTCAAAGTTTAAGTTACATTTAAAATGAGACTATTAAAAGGAGACAGAGGCAGTTAACATTTTTGATGAAAAAAGAGTTAGTTTGTTGCACAAAACTGGATAGCACCACAATATTCCTAAACTTCTAGAAATCCTTACATAATTGACTACTGAAAATAAAATTCCATTTTATTTGTTAAGAAAATTGTATTGTTTACCTAGTTTATCTACAGTTCTTTATTTTCCTGTAGGGCAATGATTTTATGATTTAATTTACACAGTTGTGTCACATGTCTTTAAAAAAAAGGTAAAATAAAAAATTCCGTCATTCCGGCCAGAAATATTGTAAATCTGGTCGGAACCAGAATGAGCTAAAAGTCACAAATTCTTGTACATCTCTAAAAACTATACATATTGTCTATTTAGTGGTAGAAAATAAAAATCTGTCATATCATTTTTTTTGAATTACCAATTAATGTTTAATACTCCTCAAGTTTTTTAATTTTGAAGAAAATAAAAGTTTAAATGTTAAATCTTTTTTCCTATAAATAAAAATGTTACCTTTATTGTGTGTTGAACGCGTAGACTTAACTAATTGCCTAAGTCGTCTCTTTAATGTCGTTGAACAATTACCATTAGCACATTATTAACTTAAGTATCTTTGTCGTAACGTTTGCGCAAAAAAAATTTTTACTGCTGTTTTGATGTTTATTGCAATTTAAAGCATCTTAAAAACTCTCTCCCTTTTGTTTGTTATAGTATATTATATCTTTATAAATCAACACAGAACTTTAAAAATGTTTTTATTTGTATTGAAAAAGATTTTAAAAAATTTATATGTGACAGCATTGAACCCTCAGGTTGTACTTCGGAAGCACAGCGAGCGAACCACTTCAGTCACTAAGAAACACTAAACTGCGAATTTTGAACACTATTTAAAAAACAAAAGACGGAAACTTTATAAAACGGCAAATAAGTGCTATAAATCGAAATTAAGAAAATGTTTCCGCAATCCATTTTCAAAGTAAAGTAAAACTGTAAAATTTGATATAATTTAAAATTTTACATAATTTGAAGTTGACATAACTTAGATATTTGCATACACCTTCGTTCATATTTTCAAATGCAAAAATTGCTGCGGCTCTTTCTTTCCATTAACTCAGGTGCAATAGCTGCCGTGATTTTTGTGTCAAACACTCAAGAATAAGTAACGGCAGCAGCAGCAACAGCATTAAATTCAATATTAAAATATTATAGGATTCATAGTAAGGTTTACAAATTTTTATATTTAGAATAAGATTAAAGTTACTAATTTTAATATTACTAAGACTTTAGAAATAAATACTCTTAAAACAACATAATAAAATGACATGCTCTTATGTTATAACAGAAATTCCACAAGATGCAAACGCATCTATTGGAATTTCTGCTTCTACTCCAGTGTTAAATTGCAGTTTTTATTTTTAGAGTTAGCCACTAGGCTCAAAAATTAAATTTAAAAAATAAATCAGAACTTGTATTAGAACTACATATGTACATATATATATATATATATATATATATATATATATATATATATATATATATATATATATATATATATATATATATATATATATTAGGGTGCATCGCTTGGTACCATAATTTAATTTTAATTTGAGTTTTCTTTTAGTGTTTTTTAATTTGAAAACGTTTTGGTAAGGCAATTGACACTTTTAGATTTTTTGGTAAGGCAATTGACACTTTTTAGAATTGACACTTTTAGACGCAATATATCATTATTTATAGCAATTTTAATTTTTTTAGAAAAGTGCAAATTCTAAATTATTTTATTTTTATACTTATGTCAAAGAGCGTTGTTTTGTCAGAAATTGATTAATTTTTCTTAGTGATAAGAGCATGGGAACACCCTCCCCCTCCCAAACCCCCCTGAGCCACCTCGGAACAAATGAATTTATATCATCGTCCCTAATGTAGGGGAAAGAATTTTTAATCTAAAAATTACTCAAGCTCATATTTTTTAAATTGCTAAAAGGTTTAAAACTATTTTCAAAACTATTTTTTGTTAAATATTTTATTAAAAAAAGTACTTCTCATTAGAAGCGGTTTTCAAGTTTTACAGGTTAAAGTTTTGAATAAAAATGAAAAAAATACAAAATGTATAATTTTGTTTTATTTCTTAGTTAAATTATTTCAAGAACATCTTTCTTTGATTTAAAGGTAGGAATTTCTTCCCTGTATATCATTCTTGTTCTAACAAATCTATCTCTTCTTTCTTGGCCGTAAACAATGGCAGATGCTTCCGTCACGCTTTTGACGCAGCGTTCTGTTGCTTGAGTGTGAATGCTGAATTTAGGAATTTTCAATGGATTTTCGATGAATTTGGAGACCTCCACTTTAGAAAGATTACATGTAAATATTGGTTCATAACAATCTTTAACATTCCAAGAAATTAATTCTTGAAGAATAGTCAAGGTTAATTTTTGGAGATATTCTTTTTCAAACAGCAGTGTCTCCAAGCTTATTATTTCCTCTAATTTGTAAAACCTTATCAACACCAAACTTTCTTTCATTTTTATTAGAGCTAGTCAAGAGTGAAACCAGAATACACTCACTATGGCTGTACCAAGCCCCAGTTCGTATATAAGGTGTAATAATATTCGCCACATTGACTGGCATTGTCTTAAGAATTTTAAGTTCAAGCAAAATGTGTCTTGGTCCGTCCTCCAGCAGATGTTTGGATGAAATTTTAAAATAAAATTTGAAATACATTTTGACACAAAATTGAACTAATATCTTCAAGCTCACTGTATTTAAGGTTATGATTTCTTGTCCACAAAAACATCAAAGCCATACCTGTTGTAAGCCAGCGAGAATGAGACAGTGATCCACATTTTAGATTTGCGAGATCCGGAGAAAGTTTTCCTGACTTGATAGCATTTACATATCTGTAACTGATATAAGCATCAGTAGATAAACTTTTTATGTTTTTTTTCATCAAGTTTTGGAAGCTCCTCTCCATCTGGCAGGGGTGTAAAATTATAATTTATTGTCATATCATTTACATACTCAAGGTTTTTGCAAACTGATCCTGTAAATCCGTCCTTGCTACTTGTCGGACCATCAAGGGATATAATTAAATGTCGTAGCTTGAGTTCATTTGTATGTTTCATGCAAATCGCCCAATAGCATTTATATCCTAACATTTTTTCAAGATGGGCATGAATTCCCCCTGACCATCCTGTGTTGATATTAGTTGAATCTCCACCTATTACTATGCATGACTCAGTTGCATTGTTTTTTTCAAGCACATCATAGAGTGCTTCAGCTATTTTTTTTTGCAGGTTTTTCCGGATGAAGGGCAGGTTCTGGCGTGATGTGAGCAAGATAACGTCCAGTTGGCTCCCAAGATACACTTATATGCTCCTCTTTTATGACTCTAGGGTGAAGTTTTCCGTATTTATCTGGAATTAACGTTGGTCCAGTCTTTTCTTCCATCATAAGCAATTCCAATTATATTTTCGTTACTACATTTATTAGCTTCAATAATTGTATTTTCTTTCATTACATTATTCTTAGCCCTTCGCATTTTATTTGGGTCAACAGAAAGGTATGACATATCAGGAGAAAGATAACCTGCAGCTATAAAATCTTTTATTATACCAGTGATTATAGCAGCCCCACCAACATTAGAAATATTATATCTTATTGCAGCTGATGCCGCATGTGTTATAGTCATTTTGTTTTGCTTTAGACTTGGTTTTTTTAAGTATCTTGTAACCAGTGATGCAAATTTTCCTAGTTTTTCTTCAAGCAACTTGTCGACCAAAGTTTTTGTTTAGTTTTTTAGTTGTGCAGTATTTACATTGTATGTATCATCAGTATCATCAATACCATTTTTGTTTTCTTCATGCAGATTGAAAACAAGTTCAGGATTCTAAATTTTTTAAACATGCAGTTTCTATAATATAATATTATTACTTACCAATATTGGTAAGTAATATTATATATAATAGAATATATAAATTTTAAATTTAAAAAAGTTTAACATATATTAAACATTAAAAAGTTAGTTTTAAAGACTTTCTTAGATTGCGGTAATAAATGTTTTAAAACAATTAAAGAATTATATCCATGCTAATTGAGCTAACCTGAAATTTATTAAACTCATATTTTCTTTCATTTTCTTTTTTTTCCCTTTTTCTTGCAGCTTCTTCCTGAATGTTTTTCCTATTTTCTCTTTTCCGTAGGCGAACCGATTCTTTATAATCACATAAACCAATTTGCATAGTAGAAATCTCTTTCTTTTTAAGCCTCTGATTACGAAGCCAAAGAAGATCAAGTACAGGAACTTTTTGTAATAGAGGGCATGAACAATAAACATGTGCACCTAATTTGCAGTTTTTGGGATCATTGCAAAATGATGCTGCCTCTGTGCATATAATGATTGTATGAGTACATGATATGATATCAAAGAGACTATCAATCTCATTAGTTATTTTGTTGGTTGCTTCTTTGGATGGTTTTGTGTTTTTTTAAAACCTGGATATTTTAAACCATAGTCTACTTATTTTTTCTGCTAGTGATTTTTCCGAAATTGTAACTGGTGGTTTAAACATACTATTTGCTTTGAACCATTGAGCTGTCACCAGTTTAGCAAGTTCTCTGCTTAGTTCTTTTGTAGCAAAATTACTTTTTCTACATTCAAATTCTATTTCTTTTCTTTCCTTAAAGGTAGATAGAGATTTAGTTATTTTGTCACAAATAATTTATATTAAGTCAATATATATTTTTGATATAATATTTTTTGAAAATATTTTAGAAGTTAAAAAAAATAAATAAAAGCTAACCTTTAGAAGAATACCCATTTGAATTACTGATCTTTTTGTGGGTACCTCCGACAAAACAAACTCTTTACCTTTTCCAACAAAAGTAGACAATTTAGTTGCTAAACTATGTCTAGTTTTCACATTCGATGTATAATTACTCATTGTTAGTACTGTTATTAGAAATAAATTAAAAAAAAACATTATTAAAAAGTACTTGTAATTAGAGTCTTTTTTATAAAAAACGTTTCTAGTATATAAACAAAGTAAATTTGAATTCTCGAGTATATAAACTGATTAAAATCCTGCTTCTTTCGTTTCTTTGTTTTGAAAATATCTTTCTTTAACAAAAACATATATTTAAGATAACAATGTATGTTACAATCGTATTATAATTTTACAATCGTAGTTTATAAAAGAAAAATGTACATAAATGGGGCTAGAAGAAGACAAAATTAGTCTTTTCATTAAGCCCCGAAAAAGATAAAACATCACCATAAGGTCAAAATAATAACAAAAAAATTTTTTATCACATAGTTCATTTTATTACATATGTTCAATATGCATAATCGCTGAATATGCACAATACGCATTTCAAAAACAAACTTTATGATATTTTGATAACTAGTATTTATTTTTCAAGGTAAGTATTACTCACCTTGAGAATTATACAGTTGTTACAACACATTCTCAAAAAACGGGTAATTATTTACAATAAACTATAAAATGTATAACTAAAAGTCTCAATTGCCTTACCAAAACATTTTCAAATTAAAAAACACAAAAAAGAAACTCAAATTAAAATTTAATTTTACATAGGAATATCAGTACGCCGTATTATTTTAATCAAAATGATTTTAGCGATGTACTCTATTATATATATATATATATATATATACATATATCTGAATAGAGATCTGAATTTTTGAGATCTAAACTTTTTTCAGCCAAATAAAATATTATTTTTAGAAGATAACACTACTGAGTAAGAAAAGAGAGTAACTTCGTTAAAAAAAAAAGTACAATCGTATAAATGATTTAGAAGTACAGAATAAGGGGGCAATTTAAATAGCACACCTTGTACAAAACTACCATTTCGTCCTTTTGCTACCAACATTATGGAGGTTCTTTGTATAAATAGTTTAGAAAACTTTATTAGAGGTTAATAAATGTTTAGTGGGGTATCCTTTTGAGTTAATAACTGCTTGACAACGACAGCCTATTGACGAGATCAATTTTTGGCATCGTTCAGGCGTAATGGCGTCCCAAGCAGCCTTTATTTTCCTCCCACAAATTTTTTATCGGATTTAGGTGTGGTGACTGTGCGGGCCACTCCAATACATTAATCTTCTTAGCGTTAAACAACATTTTAACACTTTTGGCGGTGTGCTTAGGGTCATTGTCTTGTTGGAATTTTCAAACCAAAGGAAGATTTTCATCGACATATGGCAACATGACGTTTTCAACTATTTCTTTGTACATTTGTTGATCAATTGTCCCTTGAATTCTATGCAACGGGCCCATACCACACCATAAAAAACTGCCCCAAACTATCACATTGCCACCACCATGTCTAACGGTCTTAAGAGTATTGCGAGGGCTGAGTTCTTGGTTTTGGGGACGACGAACATGTTGTTTTCCGTTGGATCCAAAGTGATTAAACTTAGACTCGTCAGCCCAAAGCACATTTTGCCAAAAACTTAAATCTTTGTGTACGTGCTGTTTTGCAAACTTCAAACGGCTGACGAGATTACGTTTTGAGACCAATGGTTTTTTTCGGGCAACCCTTCCATATAGCTTATTTTCGCGTAAGCGACTTTTAACAGCGCTGACAGACGGATTAAGTTTAAAATTTTGAGCAATTTGTTCTTTAATTTTTGGTGCGCCAACAAAAGGATTCAGCTTAGCAATACGGGCAATGGCTGCGTCTTCTCTGGGGGTTGTCTTTCGTTCGCGAGGCTTGCGTTTTTTGTTGCTTAATGAACCAGTATCGTTAAATAAATTAATAGCATTGATAACTTTCTTACGAGAACAACCCAATCTCTGAGCTATTTTAGAATTGTTCAATCCTAGATCTTGAAATGCCTGTACTTGTCCTCGAAAGACATCTGTTCCATGTTTACCTCGCCCCATAGTTGATAGATAATATTCTTGTAATTTTTTTTGCCAAATGAATTACAAGAATATTCTTTAAATACTGAATAGAATGATTATCTTTTGATATAATAAAAGAATTTAAGTTTTTTTTAAATAAAAAGTAAATGTGTGCTATTTAAAATGACCGTCAAAAGGTAAACACAACCGCTTAAATGCTCAAAGCAAGTAATTTTGACAGTTATAAATGTCAAATGAGTATTTCCGTTCCAAAAGGTGAACATTGTTGATGCTATAAAAAATAACAGCAATTGCTATAAATACAAAAAAGTTGGCATCAAAAAGTAAAACCAACTGGTCATGAAAGTGTGCTATTTATGCTGTCGCCACATGCTAAAATTGTAGAAACGAAATCAAAAAGAGCTATAGTTGTCGGTCTTCCCAAATCCTTTGACAATAATCAGAGGCTAATTTCAGTTCAAAGTATGCTTAAAAAACTTAACTATAATGTTGTTTTTAAAGTTGTTGGGCATTTCACAAAAAAGATTAACAACACCACCAGTTTAACTACAATAGCAGCTGAACCAAATGAATTGATCATCATTGAGTTTGACTCGAATGAGCACCGCAATGAACTCTTATCTAATGCAAAGCGACTTGCCTCAATAGATGAATTAAAATCTGTCTACATTCGCCCAGACCGTACACCTCTCGAACAAGAAACATTCAACAACTTAAACAAAAAGCGTGCTACAGAAAATGCAGAACTATTGGCAAAAGATTTACTTGATAAACCCTTTCGATTTGTCATCCGCAGTGAAAAAATCGAATGCATTGACACATCCAAAACAGTCAACATCAATGGAAGAAAGAGGAATCCATTCCTCAAATGGAAATCAGCTGCTGAAGCCATTCAGTCGCTCTCAACATCTCACTAGTTCAACATTCTTTAACAAGGCCAGCTCTTCCATCAAATGATCTCATCTTTCGTGCTTCTACACCAATGCAACCTCCCTCAATCCAATAAAACTCATCGAACTGTCCTTACTTGCAGAAAACAACTCTTTTTAAATTATTTTTATTACCGAGACATGGTTCAATAACCAATCAACTTCCTCTCTTCAGAACTACAACCTCTATCGTTCAGACCGTCGGAATCAAATCGGAGGAGGTGTAGCTATATACATAAACAGTAAAATCATCTCAAACAAAATAGATGAATCCCGATTAAACAAAGATTTTATTCCTTACTATTCAGAACAATTATGGGTTGAACTAAAGCTTTTGAATGAAACTCTGCTTCTAGGCTGCATTTATAGACCTCCTAGGTTTATAGACCTGGAGGTCTATAAATGCAGCCTAGGAGCAGAGTTTCATTCAAAAGCTTTAGTTCAACCCATAATTGTTCTGAATAGTAAGGAATAAAATCTTTGTTTAGTAGGGATTCATCTATTTTGTTTGAGATGATTTTACTGTTTATGTATATAGCTACACCTTCTCCGATTTGATTCCGACGGTCTGAACGATAGAGGTTGTAGTTCTGAAGAGAGGAAGTTGATTGGTTATTGAACCATGTCTCGGTAATAAAAATAATTTAAAAAGAGTTGTTTTCTGCAAGTAAGGACAGTTCAATGAGTTTTATTGGATTGAGGGAGGTTGCATTGGTGTAGAAGCACGAAAGATGAGATCATTTGATGGAAGAGCTGGCCTTGTTAAAGAATGTTGAACTAGTGAGATGTTGAGAGCGACTGAATGGCTTCAGCAGCTGATTTCCATTTGAGGAATGGATTCCTCTTTCTTCCATTGATGTTGACTGTTTTGGATGTGTCAATGCATTCGATTTTTTCACTGCGGATGACAAATCGAAAGGGTTTATCAAGTAAATCTTTTGCCAATAGTTCTGCATTTTCTGTAGCACGCTTTTTGTTTAAGTTGTTGAATGTTTCATCCTCCTGTATCGAAGCCTTTTCAGAGATTTTAAGTGCTATTTTCCATAACAAAACTTTAATATCGACTAAAAAATACAACGGTACCATCATTGCTGGTGACTTCAATTTCCTAGAGATTACTTGGACTTCCAACTCAGTCTTTTCATCTAGTAAAATTGGTCTCAGCTTTTCATTTGTCTCTCTTTTTCAAGATTGTCATCTTCACCAAATCGTTACTGTCCCTACTTTCAAACCTGCAAATCGTCCTATGACAAACACTCATGATCTCATCATATGTGACTCTTCATATCGTGCTAGCGAAATCAACATCGGTCCTCCACTCGGTTTGTCTGATCAATATCATTGCACTATCACCTGGCATTACAAACTGGCTTCCAGCATAAAATTATCACGTTTCAACAGCTCTAAATTTATGTACAAGCATGGTAACTACGAAAAAAATCAACAAAGAATTCAATATTGTTGGCTGGTCGTCTATTTTTAAAGACTTAAACGTAGAACAATGTTATTAACTTTGGCTCAACAAATACAATGAATGTTGTCTTTAATTCATCCCTCGTATGCCAAAGAAACCATCCCCCAAAAAACAACCATGTATGACAAAAGAACTAATATCTCTTATTCGTCTTAAAAAATCACTCTGGGCTTGTAACGTCAGTTCAAAATGGAAAATCACATCACTGGTTGGGGAATATAGGGAAACTAGAAAGTTTGTTAAAAAATTAAGCCATTCTTCTCTGAAATTTTTAGAAATTGCCCTTGCCAATGATAAACGTAATCCTAAAAGACTGTTTTCATACATAAATAGTAAACGCTCTGTAATAAATCAGATCTCATCTATGCGAATCGCCAGTTCCAGTGAGATCATTAGCTCTGACAAAATTACAATAGCCAACTCACTTAACAATCAATTTCAATCAGTTTTCAGCAAAAAGCCATCCAATGACAATCTTCCCCGTTTTGATCGTAGAACTAACGCAATCCTCAATAGCATATCTCTCGATACTCTGGCCACTCTAACGGAACTCTCAGCACTAGATAAATCTAAATCACTTAGTGTAGATAATGTCAGTCCTCACTTTTTACGCTTTATCTCAAGTCTTCTCCGCTAACTCTCATATTTCAAAAGTCATTTGACAATGGTGATATTCCAAGCTCATGGTCCAAAGCAAATGTAACACCTATATTTAGAAAGGGCTCCAGAATTGATCTATGATCTAGATTGGAGAAATTAGTTAAGAAGGCAATCATGCAGCATCTAAAATCAAACAATCTTTTATCAAATAGTCAACACGGATTTTTAGAGAAAAAAGCATGCATTACAAATCTTCTTGAAACAATGGACTTCTTGACTGGAAATATAGCCAGAAATCTACCAGTTGACGTCATTTTTCTGGATTTTGCTAAAGCTTTTGACAAAGTCCCACATCAACGAATGCTTTTTAAATTAAAAATGTACGTAATCGAAGGCAATCTTCTCAATTGGATAAAAGCTTTTCTACTCAACAGGTCTCAACGAGTCATCCTTGGTGACACTCAATCAATTTGGTTACCTGTGACAAGTGGAGTTCCACAAGGATCAGTCTTGGGTCCAATTTTATTTGTCATTTTCATCAATGATCTGCCGGATGTAATAAGCAAAGAAAAAAGTTGTAAGATCTACGCTGATGACACTAAAATCCTTAGCATTGTCAACTCACTTGCTGCTCAACTTCAACTCCAATCAGATATTGACCAAATTGTCCAGTGGACTAAATCTTGGCTCACGGAGCTAAATGAAAAGAAATGCAAGGTCATGCACTTTGGCCAAAAAAATTAACTCCTTTCAAGTACTCAATAGAGGAATTAGACTCTTGTTCAATAACGACTCGAACTACATTGGAAGCAACCACCTCTGAGCGTGACTTGGGAATTCAAATTACCAATGATCTTAAAGTAGAAACCCAATCCATCATTGCCTCATGTAAAGCAAATCAAATTCTAGGCATCCTAAAACACACTTTCTAATCTCGTAATGCTTCTTTATGGAAATAACTCTACTCCACCTACATCCGTCCTTTACTTGAGTATGCAATTCCAGCTTGGAACCCTCATTTGGTGAAGGATGAACAAACTATTGAATCAATACAGCGCAGAGACACAAAAATACCAGACAAACTAAAAAAGTTAGACTACAAGTCCAGATGTTTACAACTTGGCCTATCTTCTCTTGTTGAACGTCATAAACGAGGTGACCTCATCCAAAAATATAAAATTGTTAATAACATCGACATAGTCAACTGGCACTTTCCTTTCATCACAATTCCACCAAGAGCAAATCACAGAGAAAGAATTCACCGTGAAAAGTACAGCAATAATTTAGCTCGTTTCCAATTTTTTAACAATTGCATTGCCAATGCATGGAACATGTTACCAGATAACGTAATCGGTTCTCCAACTGTCAACAGTTTTAAAGGGAGCCTCGATAAGCTCTAATGTTACTACAGCTCGCAGCTATCCTTAGTGAAAGTTGCAATATGAGCTTCAAAAAAATTAACTATAATCTGACAATCAATGATTTGCATTTTGCCAATTATTTTTACTTTTGTTGTAACAAATATATGCTACTACTACTACTACTACTATATATATATATATATATATATATATATATATATATATATATATATATATATATATATATATATATATATATATATATATATATATATATATATATATATATATATATATATATATATATATATATATATTAACTTTACATATATAACTTTATATATATATACTTTACTCAAATTTCACTAAAACTAAAATTGATAAAATTATTAAAACGTATTGTAAAACTGTAATAATCAAATTTATATTCACAACCGATAAATTAAAAAACAATTTTTGTATAAAAGATCCACTTCCTAAGATGCTTAAATCTAACGTTGTCTACAAATTTTCTTGTGCTGGCTGTAACGCCAGTTATATTGGAGAAACCTCCAGACATTTGACAACACGGATAAATGAGCACCTTACGAGTGACAAGCAATCGCATATTTTTAAACATTTAAATTCATCCATTAATTGTAAAACACTAACTAATTATGATTGCTTTCAGATTTTAGATACTGCCTCTACCATTAACAAATTAAAAATAAAAGAAGCACTTCATATTAAATGGGAAAATCCTTCTTTAAATAAACAAACATCTCATTATATTATAAATTTATCTATCTAACTTACTATATTACTATTATTATTAATATTTTAATATTAGGAAGTTTATTTTGTCATAATTTGTAATATAATTTTTAATTGGTTTGTAACAAGTTTATTTGTCCGTTAAATTTTCTCTGTATTGTCTTCAGTTTTTAAATTTGTTTACCAGAGTTTTAATTGTTATTTAAGTCTTTTGAAAATGTAGTAAGACTACGAAACATGTCTAGAATAAAAAATATTGTGATTTTTATTTAAATTTTTACAAATTTATTGCTAATGCTATGTTATATATATATATATATATACATATATATATATATATATATATATATATATATATATATATATATATATATATATATATATATATACTAGGAAAAAAAAATAAAAAAAGTATATATGTATATATATATACATATTAGGGGTGTTTAGGAAAAAAAAATTTGGAATTCAAAAAACCTAACGCGTTTTTATTTTATTTAATTAATTAATACCGACAAATAATTAACGCGTTTTTATCGCATTAATTAACACCGACATTTAGTTTGTTGAGCGTCAACGTAATTTTCATTTTGAAAGACCGAAAGTGAAAAATCTGTCTAATCTTTAAATTACAGAACTATTAAATTTAAATTAAAAAGTCATTTCTGAGTAACCATAGTTACCTCGGAGTTACTGTGCATTACATTGATGAACAATGGAAACTGCATTCACATGCTCTGACTGTAATGAAGACACAAGAAAAACTTTTTGCTGAAATGTGTGCAGAACATTTATTCAAGTTGCACAGCAGTGGGACATTTCAAATAAAATCAGCACACTTAGCACAGATAGTGCGGTCTCTAACGTTCTGTCACAGTATCTATGCACAATAGCGCATTTGACAATACTCTGACCAAATGCATTTGACAAAGGTGGGCCATTTAAACACAGTCTAGCAAGTGCTGCAGAATTAGAAAAAAAAACAAATCAAGCTTGGACAAAAGAAGGGCTTGCTTATACAAGACATATATATACATGTATAAATAAATAAATATAAATATATATATATATATATATATATATATATATATATATATATATATATATATATATATATATATATATATATATATTTATATATAAAATGCCATTGACGCACCAAATTTTAAACAGATTTTCATTTAAATTTTTTTATTTGCTTTGAAAGATAAAGCAATATTGTATTGTCCAATATGTTTCACAGTGAATCAAAAACAAAATAAGTATGGCAAAAATTATATAACCATCCCAGCGGGCACATGACGTTGGAATAACGTTGTAATAACGTTGATCGACGTTGATCAACGTTATTTCAACGTTAATCCAACGTCGTGTGCCCGCTGGGATCCAATATAAACATGTGATATGCTTTTCATAGGGGATAGAATTATTTAGGCGGTGGAAATAATCTACAAAATATACATCAAGACTAGGGTTGCCAAGTGTATGGCTTTTACGAAGGAGAACATAACGGGTGACGCGGAAGTTATCGGACAAATCTGAATTTAACTATTTGAGCCTAATAATTTGTTTTTGTGGTTTTATGCGTCGGCATAAACGTTCTATAAATTATAAACTTTATTATTTGAAACAAAATTATTTAAAATGAGGTTAAATGCAGCTGAACGAGATTCTTTTCGAAAGCGACTCAAAATGTTTTTTGTAAATAAACCTAATATAAAAAAACAAGAAATCGTAAATCATTTTGAAAAGGAAGTACAGTATATGATAACCTAAAAAGACTTGAAACTGTTCAAACACCCTCGTCGTCCAATATCCTGGACTAAAGCTGAATTAACGAGACTTGTCAACATTTGAAAAGAGGTCAGTAAGAGAAAAATAGGTATTAAATTCGGTGTAAACCCATCGGCAATTGGTCGTCAGTTTAAAAAAATGAATATTAAATATAGAAAACGTGAAAAGACTCCAAAAAACACTATAGAACAACAATTAAAGACAAAGAAAAGAAGCAGGAAACTAGTTAACCAACTCTATAACACAAAAATCGCTTTTGGTCATCGACGACAAAAAACTTGCCGGGGACAACATGCCTCGAAATTCTGGATTTTACACAAGCAATAAAAAAACATACCCAGAAAGTGTTAGTTTTATAGGAAAAGAGAAATACCCAACAAAAAAATTATTAATGTGGATAGCCATATCTGACCGTGGTATGTCCAAGCCATTGTTTCGAACTTCCAAGGCTGTAGCAATTAATTCACTGATCTATATTGATGAATGTTTAGAAAAACGGCTTCCTCCATTCATTCATAAGTATCATGGAGACTTAGCAAGTTCTCATTATTCTAAAGATTCTCAAAATTGGATGGACTAAGAGGTAGATTCAAACAAGCTTCAACAGAGCGAGCTTTGATTGGTTGAATTAAATAAAAACTGCAAGAAATCGATTTAAATTTTTTACAGTCGCTTATGAAAGACGTCAGAGAAAAATTGAGATCAATTGCAGATAGTGGTGTATTTTCATTTAAAAAATAACTTTTTTTAAAAGATAAATAATTTATTTCAAAAAAATATATAAAAATGTTTTTTTTTCATTTACAAATAAGTTATTGACGTTTTTATTTTGTCCGATAACTTTCGCATCACCCGTTAGTAAAAAAAAATAAATATATTTTTACAGGTTTGGCACTGCATTCTCCTTTGTAAAAGCCAGGCATTTAGCAACCCTGATCAATACGAGCGTTTATTTAGTTAGAAGTTTGTTATTAAAAAAATTAACGCGTACCTGAGACACGTAAGTTATTATTTTTAATTATTTATAAAAATTTGGATTTTGTAAAAACTTGGATTTGGATATTTTATCAACACTCTTTCTAGATATCTTAGCTATATGGTTCAATCTGTTGATTGTTGATGATTCAATCTGTTGTCCTTAATCTATTAGTTACATCAAACATCATTCCCGTTATAGCAGCATAAATCTCAGTATGATTGTGAAAATCATGCTGATTATGAAAACAGAGTGTTAGGAAGAACATTCACCACTTTACCATCGAAAATGGCCAAATCCAGTTTGAACTTAAATGCAATAGTTGTATTATTTTATTCACTTTTTTAAAACCAGTTCTATTTGTTCTATTCATGCATTAATGATGCTATGCAATATGGTTTTTATGTCAATTTCGCAGACTAATGTGTTTTTATAGTTAGCAAAATTAACAATTTCAAAGCGTGAGGCAACACTACCTTTGATAAAAAAAAAAAGCAAAACCATAAATTTAGTAAAGTTTTGAGATTCGGCCCATTTTTTCAAAAGGAGGGTGATAGCCACCGTACTACCCCCCTCCCACCTTCCTCTATCGCGTTACAAGCCTGAATTTCTTTTAATTTTGTTTTATCTACAAATGCAAAAGTTTAATTTTCAAAAACCAAAATTTACAAGATATTTCATCTCCTGCTGCCTTATAGGATACACCTTTTTAAGCAAAGGCTAGGAGAATCCTATCATACAATTCTTCATCTCTTCATCTCTTCTTCTTCTGAATCATACAGTTCTTCATCTCATTCAGATTATTTTTTAAGGTTTTGACAACAACAAGTTTACTTTAGGTGTTTTCATAGATCTTAGTAAGGCGTTCGACACTGTTGATCATAGTATTTTAATTAAAAAATTAGAAAACTGCAGAATCAAAAATATAAACATAGCTTGATTTAAAAGCTACTTATCTAATAGAAAACAATATCTTTCATTCGGCAATGAAAAAACTAACAATATGAAAATTACTTGCAGCGTTCCTTAAGGATCAATATTAGGATCTTTTTTATTTTTAATTTATATTAATGATTTAAACAAAGCCTAATATTCTAAATCTTATTTGTTGATGACACAAATTTGTTTTATTCTTATAGTGATATAACAACATTATTTAAAACGGTCATGATTGAACTTCTAAAACTAACCGAATGGTTATAATTTAGGGTCATGGCACCCCCTACCGTGAAGAAGCACCTACCGTGGTTTTTGAAAAGATCAGTAAATTTTTTATGTTTTTTTTTTTTTAATTTAATTTTTTAGTATTATTTTATACAAAACTAACTTATTTCACTAATAAATAATTTTTAAAAAGATGTATTTTTAAAGATTTGAGATGTTTTTTTACCCGCAAATGATTTTTTATTGCTTTCTTAAGAAAATCTTTAACAGTGAAAAAAGTTTCACATAATAAATAAATACTTTATTTATTATGTGAAATGAATTCGATTAGAAAGATGCAAGGTTCAAAAAAGAAAAAAATATTCGAAAAAAGCTTTTGTATTCAGAAGAACAACTGCATGCAGCACTAAGAGCTTTAAATAAAGGTGAAAAATTTTATGTGTCAGCAAAAAGTTTAATGCTCCTGAAAGTACCTTACGCGACAAATTATCTGGTAAAAGCCAACCCAAACGGTAAAAATCTGGCTTTAAATCATATCTTGGAGAAGAAATAGAGAATGAATTGGTTGCTTGGTTAATGCAGTGCGCTAACATGGATTTTGCGATTGTAAAAAAGTTATTAACTAAGGCGGTACAAAAAATAGTTATAGAGCGAGGTATAAAAACACCATTTAAAAATGATATCCCAAGTAAAAACTGGTTTTACAAATTTATGTGTCGTCATAAGGAATTATCGCAAAAACGAGCAGAGCATATTAGTCGAGCTAGAGGTCTTATAACTGAAGCATCGATAGGAAAATGGTTTAATGAGATGTATGAATTATTAGGCGATGATGCGCAATACCTTAATGATCCATCTTGTGTATTTAATTTAGACAAAACTGGTTTTGAGTTAGCACCAAAAACTCGAAAAGTAATTGGCATTAGAGGAAGAAATGTTTATGAAAAATGCAACAACAGCGATAAGGAAAACCTTACAACTATATTTTTCGTAAACGCAAATGGTGAATTTGCACCATCATTAACATTGAACAAGTATGCTCGAGTGTTAAAAATTATTGCTGCTGCTGCACCACCAGGTTGGGGATTCGGTAAAAGTGACAGCGGCTGGATGACCACAGAATGCTTTTATGAGTACTTCACAAATGTGTTAGTACCATATTTAAAATCTATTAATACACAATTACCTATATATATGTTCATGGATGGACATCACTCGCATCTGTCTAAAGAGCTCAGCATGTATTGTTCTTCGGAAAGAACTCATTTGATTTCGTTGTTTCCTAATGCTACACACATCTTACAACCATTAAATGTGTCAGTTTTCGGACCAAGGAAAAAAAATGGCAGAACATTTGTCGGCAATTTAAATTGGATAACGATTTTAATGAAATTTGCAAAGAAAATGTACCAATGTTGTTGAATAATTTTGTTATGGATCCAAGTATGAAAAAAAATATTATTAACGGATTTAGGTCGACAGGAATATACCCATTTAATACGAGCAATGTTGATTATAAAAAAGTAATTCAACGTGTTAAATTGAATTCCACAATTGATAATAATGAAACGAAAAAACTGGAAATAAAGAATGGGGAGGTAAAACTGACTTCAGAGAATTAATTAATTTTTGGAAAAAACTTAAATTTAACGATAGCTCCAAACAAACCATAAATTAATAGAAGCCAACAATAATGTATTGAACAATGAAATCGATAAAGAATCGTATTTAGATATTTGTAGTACGCAAAATGAAATCGTATCTAGTAATGTTAGCGAATTTGGAAAAAGCGTAATAATTGATGAATCTGGTGAAAGTAAATCAGCATCAGATCCACCAGATTCAAATAAACAAATAATAAAAGATGTAAACCCATTACACGATTTTCTTTTATGGTCAAAACAACCATTCGCGAAAAAAAGGCTGAAACAAGTTGAACGATTACCGAGCGTTGTAACTTTATCCAAATGGTTAGAGATTCAAATAACTAGAGAAAATGCAAAGGAAGAAGAAGATATCAAAAAAATTGAAAGTAAAAATAAAGCTGAAGAAAAAGAATTGAAAGAAAAAGAAAAACAAAATCTAAAACAAAACAAGCTGTAACAAAAGAAAATAAAAATAAAAGACAAAAAAAAATATTAAAAAAAAAAAATTTAAAAAGAAAAAAAGTTTAAATTCATAATAAAGCTTTGGTGGATAATTTTTTAACTAATGTCTTCTTTAATTTGTAATCGTATTAAATTTATGTACTTGTTTCTTGATTTAAATATATAAAAGTAAAATTAAAATATACGATTTTTTTTCATACACGGTAGGTGCAGAATAGATTACGGTAGGTGGTGCTTTATCACGGTAGGTGAAGAAACGTACTAGATCTTACAAAAAATAAAAAAAAACATGAACAAAATAACTTTACTCAAATTCGAATTATATAATTTAGTTAATAATTGAGTATAAAATATTAATTCGAAAACCCTAAATAAAAATCTGTTGTGGTTTTGGAGTTAAGAAGTTTTGAAGTTAAAAGTTTTCTTAAAGTCGCGGTAGGTGGTGCCATAACTAAAACTATTTTTCATCGCCTCCATAAAAGAGATAAAATCCCTCTTGCACTTCCAAAACTTTTTATTAGAGAATACATCGTAAAAAGAGAATGGTCAATGAAATATTTAGGTCTAATTCTAGATGAAAACATAAATTGGAAAGACCACATAAACATGACTGAAAATAAAATTTCTAAAAATATTGGAAAAAAAGTTCTTTGAATTAGAATTTTTATTATCTTTGATATTAATTTTTTTCAATTTTTTTTGAATAAATATTTTTGATTATGAACTATATATATATATATATATATATATATATATATATATATATATATATATATATATATATATATATATATATATATATATATATATATATATATATATATATATATATATATATATATATATATATATATATATATATATATATATATATATATATAGTATCTTAAGATAGTAAAATAACTTTTATGTTTTCTTTTTTCATGTTTTTTTATTTTTTATTTTTGTTGGTTTTTGTTTTCTTGGATGAATTTTTAAAATTTTTTTACAATGAATAACTTTGAAATTTGAATACATATAGCATTGCATGTCCGTAAGTTAATCTTCATCACCTTGTTGTGATTAAGGTGGTACATCTCTAAATAATTTTCATATTTTCGATTTTTCACAAACATACTTTTTAAATAGTTTAAATATCAAAGAATTCAAAAAAGATATTTGTTTTTGTAAAAAAAAGTTATAAATAACTAAAATGACACTTTATAATAAGGTAGTAAAATTTCAGTGCCTAGCAACGCTCATAGCAACCATGTAAGACTCTTAGATAACCCTAATGGGTGAATATTTGAGCGGAAAGCATTTTAATGATCAAGATAGAAGTGTGTTTTTTTGGTGGATTCTTCTAAGCATTTATTTATAATACGACTTTAATATGGGATCATCTGATAGAAGAAAAAAGTCTTTTGAAAAGAGACGTCCAGTTAACTTAATTACAGTACAAACTTCTAGTGAAGGCAAATATACAGATATAGATAAATTAACAACATCCGCTTCTCAAAATAAATCAGCTTCTGCAAAAAAAATAAAAATGGACTCTATAGCTTCCCATAATACAATTAAAAATGACTCTGAGTGCTATGTTTTTATGAATACTGATATACTTAGAGATATTATCGATTTTATTGGGACTTGTCCATGTTGTCAATGCAAAAAATTACAAATAAAGCATGACATTTCTGCAAAGAAAGGATTAGCTCATATGTTTTTTATTTACTGCACGAGATGTGATTGGTCAAAAGAGTATTTTACCTCTAAAACAATAGAAGATCAAAATGAGGATGATGTCATCATTTTCAAGAAGGGGAGAAAAGCTTTTGATGTTAATATTAGAGTAGCAGTGACATTTTGAGAAATTGGCAAAGGTCTTACCAGTATAAAAACATTTTGTAGCTTTATGAACATGCCACTACCTATGAATTTAACTTCATTCAATACTATTACAGCTAATTTGCAAGTGGCATATGTAAAAGCTGCCCAGAGCTCAATGTTAGCAGCATTACAAGAATGCACGGAGAACAATAATCAACTTGATTCACCCGTGTTTGTGAAAAATGATACGATAAGGAATGTAACTGTAAGTGTGGACGGTACATGGCAAAAACGTGGATATTCATCCCTGAATGGCGTGGTGACTGTTGTTTCTAATGGTAAATGTGTCGATACCCAAACACTGTCCAAAAACTGTAAAGGTTGCAAATACTGGGAGTTAAAAAAAGAATCGTCTGCCTATAATATATGGCATGCTTCACATAACTATAGCATTAACCATAAAGGAAGTGCTGGAGCAATGGAGTCTGGTGCCCTTTCAATGTTTAAACGTTCTGTCCAAATAAATAGTTTACGATATACAAAATACAGAGGTGATGGTGATAGTAAATCATTTAAAGATATATTTGATGCAGACCCATATCCAGGATATAAAATTGTAAAAAGTTAATGAGTTGGGCATGTTCAGAAAAGGGTTAGATCACGATTAAGAGCTTTGAAAGTTAGTTACAAGGGCAAACTATTAAGTGATCGTAAGCGACTGATTGGCAAGGAAAGAATGACTGATAAAGTTATTAATACAGAATTATTATGGAATGGCCATACATCAAAATAAAGGTGATATATATGACATGAAAAAAAGTATTGCTGCACTCATATATCATTGTTCAGCAAACGATGTTCCTGAAGACCGTCATAAATTTTCCCCTTGAAATATTGAATCCTGGTGTAAGTACCAATTGGATAAGCTAAACAATATTTCTAAATACAAGGCAGTTTTATTATTTAACGATGGATCAAATGGTATTTTAGAAGATTTTAAAAATTTGAATATTCAAACTAATAAAGTTCAATTACAAAGTTTAACTGAAAAAAGACAAATTGCGTATTTATCAAGTAAACAAAAAGTCAACCGATTCAGGAAAATGGCAACGAAAAAAGTTAAGAGCTAATAAAAGAGGTTTTGATGATAAGAATAACGAAGATGAGAAAAAAAATTGTTATTTTGAGTTATTTTGAAAAATAACCCCCTTTTTTCTATGTAATTGAAAATCAAAAATGTCTTGAAGCATTATGGGTAAAGTATTTATGATATAAAATTTTTGTAATTGCCAGAACGTGCAACTCAATTTCAACATTTTATGTAACAATTTAGAGCTTTTAAATGTTATTTGTTCAAAAGTTATTTTTGACAGAAGATTACCCCCTTTTTTATCAAAAAAGGGCTAATTATGCAAATAACTTATTTTTTTATTTAAAAAAAAAATTTTTTTTCTTTTTCTTTTTCAATACTACACCAGAAAAAAATAACTTTAAATCAGTTTATTGAAATTTATTTATTTAGAGATGTACCACCTTAAATTACTTCCATAACTTTAATTAAAAATAACTTTGAAAGGTTTTATTAAGCTGTATTACATTTTATATAAATTTCTTTGAAACATTTTGCTTTTTTCTCTCATTTTTAGTTAAATAATTAGTTATAACGTATTTATATAAATTTTTAGAAAAAACAAGGGAGCTGGTGATAAGACAAACCTGTCTTCTTCTCGTCCTTGCCATCTTTATATATAATATAAAACACGGAAATGGTAAATACTTGAACGGCTAATAAATAAATTAATAAAAAATAAAAAAATCCAACTTCGACTTAAAACACTCTCTGCCTAAAGCTCTTGGTTGAGTAAAGGCTTGAGATAGTGTCATGAAAAAAAAAAATTGGGGGCAGACGTTAGATGCATCCGGCTACTGTCTTGTAGAAAGCCTCCTAGGCAAAGACTTAATGAGTAAACAGATTCTGTCTGCTGACCAGTCTGGCACTCCTTCTCTATTTATTAGGCTGGCGTAGATATATTATATTACATTGATTACAGTTTAGGATGTAGAATGCTAAATCTTCTTTAATCAATGCAAGGTTTTTGTTTGTGTCTCTGTTTTTATGACTAAGCAACTCATTCTATTATCTCCTAATGACGGTACAGCTCTAAAATTCAGTTTTATGATTCTGAGTCCGAGTGGTAGTCAGGTTTTTTAGAAAGAAACACTGACTGATCGTCTGTGTTTCTTTCAGAACTTTCCCGAGCTTTTCCCGAGTTTATGGAATCAGCCTCTCTCATCCGTGAGGCTGATTCCATACACATCTGTAAAAAATCAGAGTACTATCAGTGCCATGCTGCGTATGGGTGGTGTCCATGTTCGTACTTTTGATGTGCATTGTCGAAGCCACATTTGGAGCCCTTTTTTACGGCTCAGGGTTTGTTAATAGTAATGAGACAGGGGCTTGGACTATTAAATAATGCACTGAGTACTATTTGTGCTTTGATTCAATTCTTTAACAAATTTAAAAAATGACTAAAGTACCAAAAACTATAAAATACAAAGAACCATCGTCATTCCCAAGCTCTCTAAATTTATCATTCACTAATATACGTGGTCTACGAAGTAACTTTATCTCTTGCAAAGTTCAACAGACTTATTTGTTCTTTGTGAGACTAATTCGAGTTTGGCTGTCTTAATTGGGATTTTAGTGTTGATAGTTATTTTCCTTTAGTTCGTAAAGAATCCTGGGCTTTTACATTTGTAAGAACTCACACATTTGTCGAGAAAATCATTTTGAATCCACAGAATATTCCTTTATGTACGTTCGTTTAGCGTATATTCTTTTATGTGCGTTCGTTTAGCGTAACTTCACTCAATCGCCTTTCTCTTTGTTCTATATTGCTCTCCTTCATCTCAAGACTGCACTCTTTTTGATGTTATTTCTGATCAAATTGACCGAGCCCTCTCTCTTTACCCATCAGCCAATATCGTTATTGTTGGTAATTTTAATGCTCATTACACTAAATGGGTTGGCTAAAATGCCAATGACTCTGCAGGCGTTTAGGTCCACAACCTTTGTCTTTCTCAATCTCTAACTTAAATAGTCAACTTCCCAACTCTCTTTTCAGACAACTCGAATCATTTACTCTCTCTACTCGACTTATGTCTTCTTTCAGATCCTAGTCAGTGCTCAGTCTCTTGAAATTTATTCATTAGGTGCTTTTGATCAAGATTTGATCTCACTAAAACTTTTATCTCATTCTTCTTCATATTCATAATCCCCCTATTATTGTACCTCTTACAACTAACTTAAAGCTGGCTGGGGTTCATTCCGTAATTTTCTTCGTGATGGCTCTCGGGTAGATATCTTTCTTCTTCCTGCTGGCAAATGTGCATTTTACATAACTTATTGAATTCGGGATGGCATGGAATCTTTTGTTCCCTCTAGATAATTCCAAGTCATGCCTCATTCATTTTCCAATCGAAATCATTACTTTCATATCAATCAGCAAAACAATTCCCCAGAAAACAGACGTTTGCTTACCATTGCCAGAAACAACTGTAAAAAGTTTTTGTCTAACGCCGAAGCCCTCTATTCTCAGGTCACGTATATCATTTAAAAAATTAGGCTCTCGTGACTTCTGGAGAGTCTTTAACAGTATCTAAAATAAGGGCAAATCTGTTATTCCACCTCTCTTGTATGGTCCAGATTTTGTCACCCAAAGTACCACCCAAAAACAAAGTTGAATTGTTTGCTAAGTACTTTTCATCAATCTCATCTCTTGATTCCCCCAATCACATCCTACTTGATATAGCGGACAAACAGGTTAGTCTAACGTCTGACGTTCATATCACTCCAACTTCTGTATCTAATGTGATTTTCTGATTAGACTCTCCCACAGCTTGTGGTTTGGACAACATACCTGTCTCATCTGGCATCTGTTATTCGTATTTGCAAAAACTCTGGAGAGCGATATGACCTGTCTAACTAACCATTAGTCTTCTAATACAATCATAAGCAAGGTTTTTGAGTCTTTAATTAACAAACACTTAATCTTTTATCTTGAATCTAATAACTTACTTTCTGATCATCAATATGGATTTTGGTCTTCTTGTTCTACTGTCAATTTGTTAACGGTAATAACCGATAGTAACCGTGTATTAGATAGATGTGGTGATGTTAAGGTCATCGCATACTTCTAAAGTTTTTAGTAGTTTGGTATTTAAAAATCTCAAATCTGTTCTTTTATCCAATACTGTTGCCATATCTGGGGCGGATCTTCTAATGATGCCTTTCTCTTTTAGACAAGGTGAAAAAACGCATTGTAAACATAGTTGGACCTGCTCTTGCTACCAACCTCCAACCATTATCACATCGTCTTAATGTTACATCTGTTTCTATTTTCTATAAACACTATAACGGACACTACTCTAAAGCTACTAACGGACTCTAGCTAGCGTTATTTGTGTCATGTCTAAAATTCATTATTGTGTTACTCGTTATTTAATTAAGACTTTTTACTGTGACTGTTCAATGACTCCAAAAATTTTAATTTCTTTATTTTTTTTCCTCAAACATCAGTTTTTCGGAATTCGCTTCCTTAATCTTGTTTTCCTGATTCATATAATTTGCGATCTTCTAAGTCGTTTCTCAACCGTCATCTTGCTCTATAAACTTTATCTTTTCTCTCTTTCAGTAAATTGTAACTCTAATAGTAATTGCTTGCAGCCTTGTTGGAAATAAAGATGTTGAAAAAAAAAATTTGTTTTTTTTCAACATCTGCACGAGGGCAGCAAGTAATTACTTGCTGCCCTCGTGCAGTGAATAAATCTCATTCTGCCCCTTCAATGCCTTCATTGCTTATATAAATTTATTTTAAAATAGTATATTGAAACAAACGTTCTTTTAACTAACATTCTATTCGTCCGAAATTGGTGAGCAAAGTTGGTTTTTTATTTATCTTAACTATCGACCTTTCGATTTCATTAAGTTTTATTACTTATTGCTGAGGACTTTTAAAGTCTTGAATAACATATTTAATGCAATTTTAAGTCACTATAAATTTATTTAAAATTTACACATGAAAATAATGTAATAATAACTACTATAATATAAAATAGATAAACAAAAATACGAATATCTATCTAAAAAAGTTTCTTAATTTTGTTTTATGTATTTTAAAACTTTTTGTTTTGAAATACTTAAAAGTATTTTTAAAAATTTTAAAAAGTATTCAAAAGTACTTAAAGTATATAAAAACTTGAATATTCAAAAACGTTCCATACAATATATATAGTGACGGTCCAGAAATTTTAGATAAAGGGGGGGGGGGGGGATTTTAAAATATTGTATCACATTTGCGTCTCCTTTTTTTTTTTTTTTTTTAAAAAAATTCTCGATATTTTAGATACATACCCTCGATCACGATACGATACATCAATCCATCAATCCATCATCGATACATACAATCCATCATACGATCCATCAATCCATCATCGATACATACAATCCATCATACGATCCATCAATCCATCATACGATACATCAATACATCGATCCATCAATGAATATATAGTGTTTTTATCGGCAGTCGTCAACTATTTAAAAGTCGTTTTAGCTATTTAAAGAGTTATAAGAAGATCGCGGAAAAAAAGTCAAAAACGTTTTATCATTTCTTTTTTCAATTTTTAATAATTTTTTCGTATAAATCAATGACGCATAAACAGATGAACGTTTAACACATTGTTTTAGATCACAGGGGGGCCCGAATTAATGACATTCTAAAGGTGTTGTAACTTTTAACGTCGTTTTTTGAAATAATTTTACAAAATAAACCGGCATTTAGCCGACATTTTTGCATTGCTTACTTCTTTTAGTAAACATTTTATTACTCGTAAAACACTAACTTTTGGAAAATATAAATGCATTTTATGTAAATGTAATTAAAAATGTCTTATGCAATAGTAAATATTGTAATTGATATGAAAGCTTTTTTAATAGTATTTGTAAAAAAACTTTGACTTCAAAAATAATGTTTTTTTTTAAATGCAATATGTAATATACTAAAATGAACTAAACTTTCTACGCGTTTTAGGTCATATCGTAGATCATTTCCAGATTGAACTCAAGATTTTTGGCAATCATTACTCAGTACAATTAGATTTTTTTAATCTCTTCAAGATTTAAACTTCTCATTTTTGACGAAAATCAAATCGTTTTTTGTCTCACAATTTTGTTTTGATATTTTTCGGTATTTGAATTTTTTTACAAGTAGAGTATTAGAATAATCATTTGATTTAAGCACTTTTTGTTAAATCGTTATACAGTAGTTATACAAGGTGATTGAATATAAAAAATATTTTTAAATAGTAAAATATATTAATCACATTACTTTACATAATAACGTTTTTTTTATTTAACTCGGTTTTAGATTTTTTCCAGGCTAACACCCTGGGGATGCGGAGTCCCAAAAAGACTCCGACTTTATATCTCTATATTCCTCGATCTCTGGTGTCTAGATGCTCTAGACATATTGGTTGACTTATGATCTGCTTTAAAAAAAAAATTATTGAGTTTTAATGACATGGAACTTATTGTTTTTAAGCCCGGAGTCGTGGTCGCCATTTGGGTCAAAAAATTCATTGTTCCTCTAACCCGAAATTTCTAATTTTTTTTCTTATTAGTAGTTCATAAACTTTATTATATTTTTAGAGTTCCTGTATAGTAAAAACTAGGAGAAAGTAATCATTTTATGACTTTCAAATTCGGAGTCCTTTTTGGGACACCGCATCCCTGAAAAAAGTGTTTGTTTTTTCTTTATATGCATAAACTTTATACTGTATAAATTATACAGGAAGTTCATTTTATTTTAGTACTCTTCAGGTGTTTAAAAAGTATCAAAATCTATTTGTACAAGAGATTTTTCACCCATAAAAATTTCATAAAAGTTTATATGCAGTTGTATTAGGAAACTTGCGAAGTACTTTATGGTAAAGAACTTTACAAGTTTTCTGGCATAACTACGTATCAACTTTTATGAAATTTTTACGGTTGAAAGTATTCTAAATTAAAATGAGATTCCTGTATTGATAATAACGCAAGACTTGTATTGATAAACCTTGTATTGATAAACCTTGTACTTAGATATTTATTTCGAAAATTTACTTGTTTTGATTTTTATATTTTTCAAAAATTGCCTCTCTTTCAAAATCAGCGAATCAGATAGCGCATATCTCGGCCAATTCTGACTAAGCATGTAAAGTATGATGGCGGTCTTCTTAAGTTAAGTCAAGCATCTAATTTTATTAAAACGTCATAGGTCGTTTGTTTATTTTTTATGGATTTATATTGTTGTTTTTTTCTTAAATAAAAAGAAAATTAAGATAAAATCGCAATCAGCAGAACGGTTATGTTAATTTTATAAAGGATTTGATTTACTAAAATGGTATTGATTAACGTGACTAAAATGCTATCATCTGCAAGGCTATTTGTACGTAAGGAATGTCCGACAGTTTATAAAATTTCTGTATCACTAAGAATGGTAAGTTTTAATGGTTTTAGTCAGAATTATATGTATGAAACATACGAATCGAAAACTATGCGCATGTTACTAATGTAACTGATAATAAGAATATAAAATAGAATTTTTCACAAAAACGTCTTTTACAACAATAATAAAATAAATAAGTAAATTAAAAAAATTGATTTTCAATCAATCAATTTTCAATAGTTAATTAAAACTTAAATAATTCACCTATATTTTTTTTAAAAAAAAAAGAGAAGAGAATAAACTTTTTAATTCAATGTACATTGAGTTAAAGATACCGGCGCTGTTTCAGTTTCCTACCCCTATCATTTTATGATTGATGTCAGTAGAGAATTTCATGCTGATTAAGAATCTATAAAAACATTGATCTGAAAATTTGAGGAAAGCACTGATTTGATGTTGAAGTTTAAAAAATTACACCAAAAATGCTAATAATTGCCATTTTCAAAAAATTGATCAAAGGCTAGATATATATCATTAGGTACGTGCCATGAAAATTTTAAATTAGATAAATTCTCGGTTGTTATATATCATTAGAAAGAGCTTCGATTCTATATTTTAAAAGTGAAAAAATTATCAAAATCGAACAATTCCCTAAAAAGTTGTCATTTTAGTACCGATTTTTCGATATATGGATTTGTTGAAGAAAGTGTTGTCAAAAAAATGTTTTTAAGCACTAAAAGTTTAATAACTTTGTCAATTCTTATCCAAATGCTTATAACTTGGTATCAAAAGATAGACGTAATAGTAACCTACAAATTTATATAGGTCCTTAGTCACCGGGCGTGTCCAAGGGGCTAGAGGGGGCAACTAAATACCACTTTTACCAGCAAAAAATGAAATTTTTATTCATAAAACATCAATTTTTCAATGAATTTATTAATTTTCATATGCAATAAATTGCTATAAATTCCATGTAGACTGCCACCAAATAGGAGAGGTTCATTTTTTGAGTTAGGGTGTATGTGGGGTAATGATTTAACACACCCTATTATTAAAAACGGTTCATTATAAATATTTTGATTCTTATTAAAAAGGCTATTTTTAAAATCATCACAATAAAATTCATAATTTACAACATTACAACAAACAAAGCTGCACACTCATTGATTCGGGGAAGGGGGCGTGTCCACACCCCCTCCAACTTAAAAAAACATAAAATACTTTATTTAAAATTTTGTTAAAAAAAAAAAAAGAAAAAAAGCAATGACTTTAAATAATATATTGAAATACAAAACACAATACACATTACCACCTTACAAGTTGGGGTTTTCATACGGAGAGCCGGGTGTTCCCCGCAGACCATATTTTTTTGTTTTAAAATAATATTTGAATTAATTTGAGTCTTGGCTTTTAGTTTTATTTATTATTTAATTAATAGATTTATTTATTATTATTTAATTAATAGATTTATTTATTATTTAATTTATTTTAGTTTTATTTATATATTTGAATTAATTTGAGTCTTGGCTTTTAGTTATGATTAATATATTAAATTCCAATAATGAAACTAAATATAAATCATTGTTAACAATAGACACGGCGTGAATGTAAGCCAGAGCCGTCTATCAAAAAAATTGCGAGTTCCACTACTCGCTGTACATTTATTTTGCAAGTTCCACTACTCGCTGTACATTTGTTTTGCAAGTTCCACTACTCGTTGTACATTTATTTTGCAAGTTCCACTACTCGCTGTACATTTATTTTGCAAGTTCCACTACTCGCTGTACATTTATTTTGCAAGTTCCACTAATTGATATATATTTATTTTGCAGGTTCCACTACTCGCTGTACATTTATTTCGGATGCTCCGCTTGTTGAAAATTCGGAATGCTCAAAATATGAAATTGATATGACCCAGACTAGCAATATTTAACCAATTTATGTCTTGCATTGCATACTTTGCTATCGTACAATTAATATGCTCACATACAGCGATTAATTTGAATTACGAAAACATTAACTCACCTAATACAATATCAGCAACCAACTGTAATTTTTTCATGCAATAATCAACAGCTTCAGAATCAGTTTCATCTTTAGACCAGTATGATATATAGAGTAAATGATATCTGTCTGTGTTTTTTCAGGTTTTTCAACTCTGCCATCGTACATGTTTGTCATTGTTGATTCAGTATCATACCATTGATGGCAGAGATTTCTGCCAACAATTCTGTCTAACATAACATCATTAAAATCAGCAACTTGCTTTGTCGACAAGTTTTTATGTAAATTCAAAATTTCACTTGTAGTAAGTATAGATAATTGTCGCTCTAAATTTTGTTTTTCTTTTTCATCCATTTTTTGGCGTTTTTCAGTCTGTCTTTGAGAACTCTCAGCCCTAATTTCAGCATGTTGCAGTCGACTTTTTAGTCTTTTTTTTCTTGCCTCCTGCATAGCCCACCTAATAACATTTTCTCTTGAATAGTCGCTGAGATTTTCAAGATAATCCACTGTCCTATTCTTTTTTGTTCTTAATTTGCAAGATATATGATCAATTGATGCATTAGGGGATCTTCCTTTTGCAGCACTGAACATTCGCATTAACTCTTCACTATCTATGTTATGAAGTCTTGCACTTGCTGTCTCCTCTTTAAGTGTCTTTGTAATAGTAATGGCAAAATAGCGCTTGTACTGACGATTTAAAACCTCTTCTATTCCAACAAGACAAGCCTTAGTCATGGAGATAAGCTGATCATCAATTGCGCATGTCTTTGTAATCAATTGTAAAGTATTTGGTTTGAGAATATTTCCAAAGAAATCTGTTTTTCTGGTAAATAGAGCGTAGGATTACTTTTTGAACTTTTAATTGTTTGCACAATTTTTTTAACTAGAGCAATACCACCAACATGATCAAAAGTTGCATTTTCGGATGATACATAAAATGTAGTCATCCAGGGTCCTGTAAGAAGTTTTCCAAATAATGCAAGCACGCACATTTGCTTTATTGCAGTTGTATTATAAAATGCTTCTTTACAGAACCTTCTGTAAAGTTTTTCTTTTTACTGTTCCGATTTTCAAAAAATTCATAAATTGACTATAGTGTTTTATAAAAATATCCAAATAATTGACAAGTTTCAAAATTCATATCCAAATAATTGACAAGTTTCAGTTTCCAGAGACTTTAATGCTGAACGACATGAAATAGCAATTGTATTAAGAGGGTGCAGATGGCAGTTTAACTCATTCAGATTTTTAGCCCAGATTGCACCGAGTTTTTTTATTGTAAGATGGTTAACCAAACTCGATCAGACATTGTGTTTGATATATTTGAGATAATCAAGCTACGACACTCTTTAAAGGGTTGCAAATGAAAGTTTGAATCAACTAAAGCAATATGATCTACTTCATTACATATATAGTTTGCATAATCAACTGCTGTCCCACCTGGTAATTGGTCGATAACAATAACCTGGCATTTATTTTTTGATGTTAGGTGAATGCTATTGATATGAACGCCTTCTTGCGTTGTTGCATCAAACCCTAATGTAAGGTGATTATTAGTAATAGCCCATTCTGCTACTTGCAGGTCAGCAATACTGCCTAGCTCACGAATCATTTGCTCAACAGTAATACAGTGAGGAATCTTAGAAAAAACAACACTAAAATATTGCCCCATTTTCTCAACAAGAAATGGTATGTTACTTGTTGGGACATTAGACAATAACATGCTGTAAATTATCATTCGCATTTGCAATGGATAAGTTTTATCATCTGACGTATTTGTATTAAGTATATTGCCCTCCTCCATCTGGGTCATATCATTTTCTAAGCTGGTAATGACCTTTTTATTTGTACTAATAGCAGCATTATGGTTGAGAGTTACTTTTCTTAACTTTTCTCTTTCTTTACTTTTCATTGCTTTTTTAGTAGCAATAAGATTTCTAATTTGTCTACTGTAGTAATATGTTTGTAGTTTATTCTTTAAGTCTCTAACCTCTGCTCTTAAGCCTTTGATAACCTCTTCTTTTCTTTTAACACTTTGCCTTAAAACTTTTAATTTGTATGGCATAGTGTTTAATTTTGCTTTCACTTCAGCTATCTCGATTCGGTGTTTTGTGCAAATACTAGCTAAATTTGAAGATAAATAAGACAATCTACTTCTTAGTTTTTTTCTCCTAGGTGTCATATCCTGTCGTGAAGTATATCTATTTGACGCATTTTCACTAAAAGCTGAGCTTAATTGTTCACTTTGAGTTGGAGATGAAACACTGCCTTGGTGAGGTGTTACAATTAAAGAACATGTTGTAATTAAACTACTGGTTGTAGACTGTAATGACTGTATTGTTGGTGTTGAAGCTAATAATAATGCATTAGCAATATTAGAGCTTGCAAAAGGCTTGCTGCAAAAGGCCAAAAAATTTCATAATAACTAATCCTAAAAAAATGTTTTGCTTATTTTTGCTTATAAAAAATTTTCGATTTATTTACTAAATTCTCAATTTGACTTTTTGATGTTATGATTCTAAAATATTAAGTGACTTGATTATAAGTTTTAGTTGCTGATTCCCTGCAACTAACATAGACAAAAAGAATGTGTCCATTCATACACTCACTGGTTTGAACATGCAAGGAGAAGTTATCAATTAAATACTTTTTGGCTGCACCATAAAATACAATACTTTTTTTGGGACCCATGATAGCTAGGAAGAAAATATTTATTAAGTATTGAAATCATAGTAAATATAAAATGATATTCAAAAAGTTGAAATACTTTAACCTAAAGAACATTTTCATTTCTTAATTAAAGGCAGACAAAAATTTGGTTAAGTCTGCTTATAATTAGAAAACTTATTTTAACTGAACATAATAGTAAAAATAAAATTCAAACACGCTACTTACACTATAAGCCATTGCAGAATTGTAACACTAGACAAACAACACATACCTGTTGCAAACAAGTATCAACAGCAAAGTTTTCAATTTATTTATTTTAGTTTACTATGAATTGATTTAATTAATTAGAAACAGCAACACATATATAAAAATATATATAATATACAATACAAATACATAATATACAATACACACACGCATGCACACACACACACAGATAAAATATAACAAATATATTTTATGTATATGAGAAATAACTATAAAAAATCTTTTTAAGATAACATTATTTTGTCGACATCTAAAAATTTGATAGCCATTAACTTTATATATATGTAAGTAACTTCAAAAATAGAAAACACTAATAGAAAGTATAATTATTTCAATTTTTAAAACATATCTACAGTATTTTAAAGGTGAAAAAATTATTAAAATTGAATATTCTACATAAAGTTATGAGGTTTTTAGTCGCAAATTTTTGATATGGATTTGTTAAAGAAACTGTGGTCAAAATTTAATTTTTCTTCACTTAAATTGTTATAACTTTGTCAATTCTTGTCTAAATACCTATAACTTGGTATCAAAAGATAGGGTGGGCTACGAATTTATTACATCGTCCACCTATTGGGCATTTCCCTGGGGCAATAGGGGGTGCTGAACCACTGCCTTCACCCTAAAAATATGCATATTTTTTTCAGTAAAGAGTGCTTTTTTTTTCAGCAAATGGTAATTTTTTTATACAAAAAGTTGCTATAATTCTATTCCAGACCAACAACAATCATTGATGTATATTAAAGTTGATGATGGATATGTTGGTGATGGTTTAACATATCGTAGTTTCAAAAATATTTAATTCTCTAATTATAAATATTTCTATATTTAATAAAATAAGTGAAACTAGTACACTGTATAAAAAACATTAAAAATTTTTTTTTACAAGAATTTCATTTATTGGTGGTGTGCATATTATGAAACTAGCACACTGTATAAAAAACAAGTGAAACTAGTATACTGTATAAAAAACATTAAAAATTTTTATTTACAAGAATTTCATTTATTGGTGGTGTGCATATTGACTTGTGGGAGGAGCGTGTGCTCCCCCCCCCCCCCCCTCAACCTAAAAAAATAAATAAAGTAAATAAATCCTTATAATAACAATTATAATTATTTTAAAATGAGTTAACAATTTAAAACCTGAATTAGGCTTTTTTTTTGGCACCAGGTATAAACTAGAATGTAAAGTTGCTTTTCGCTGCTATTCATAAATTTTGGTTAAGTTGAGAAGTTTGTTGAATATGGCAGTAATGGTTACTCACATCCTAAAATAAAAAGATGTTGAATTCTCAAAAATAATTGTGTTTTTAACAAACAAAATAAATTTTTGTTTGTTAAAAACAAAAATTTATTTTGTTTTTAACAAACAAAATAAATTTTTGTTTGTTCTCATTTTTTAATATTTCATTAAATATATTTCATTTCATTACCAAATATATCAGTGTTGTATCATATTAAAAAAATGTAATAATCAATTTTATATTGCTCTGTATTAAAACATTTTAGTTACCCTAAGTTTAAATAGTTGTCTTGGCTTTTAGTAAATAATTAAAATAATCAATTTCATTAATGGAACACTATAATAATCATTTGTAACAATAGACAGCACATGAAGATAAGCCAGAGCTGCCTATCAAATTATTTTGCAAGTCACAACTCTTGTGCAATGGTCACAACACTTGTGCAAAGGTCACAGCACTTATGCAAAGTCACAACACTGCAACGTGCAACACTCACAACACTCACAACGTGCAAAGGTCCAAGTCAAATACTTTTATTCTTCTGTAAAAACATTTATGAAAAAAATTAAAATAAAAATGTATGGTTTAGTACCTGGCATACCTAACTTGATATGACTATCTTTTCAAGTTTTATGTCTTGTGATTGATCTTTATGCAAGTTTCATCACATGCGGTATCTATTTTTAAAGTTTCATTACAAGTAATGTTATCACAATTTGTTACATATTACACTTCAAGAAAAGATCAACTCTCCTTGTCCAACATCAGCAGCAAGCTGTAATTTTTTTTCATGTTGTAGTCAACAGCTTCAGTATCAGTGTCATCTTTATTCCAGTAAGAATTAGTGTAAACTTTGTTTTTTTAACTTGTTTTTTTTCTACCATCATACATGACATACTTCAAATACTCACTATTGTACCATTCATGGCAGAGTTTTTGCCCAACAATTCTATCTGACATTACATGATCTTAGTCATCAAGTAGTTTGGTAGACAATGTATATAAAGTCTTTATTTCATTGTAAGAGAGTTCATGCAGCTTTAATTTTAATTTAATTTTATTTTTTCATCCATTTTTTGGTGTTTGCATGCATGTTTTTTGAAATATATGTTCGTATATCACTATGCTTCATTTGATTTATCATCCTCTTTTTATGAGCTATCTGAATAGACCACATAACTACATGTTTTAGATAATCTAAACTATCTAAGTAATTTAAAGTTTGATTTTTTTTTAATCTTAATTTGCATCAAATATAACAAATTGTTGCATTAGGTGATCTTTCTTTAGCCTCACTAAACATTCCCATTAACTCTTCACTATCTATATTGTGAAGCCTTGCAATTGCTGTCTCCTCCTTGAGAGTCTGGTTAATAGAAAGGGAGAAACATCTTTTATATTGATGACTTATGTTGTCTCCCACTGCAATAAGACAAGCAGTAATCATTTTGATAAAGTGTTCATCAATCAAGCAAAATTTTTTTATTGGATCTAAAATAATTGGTTCAAGGTCATTTTAAAAAGTGAACCCAGATTTGATTTAGAATCTGGAATTTTTAGCAAAACATTTTTTAATAACCGGATTCCACTAAAATGGTCAAAATTTGCCTCCTCAACAGCGCATAAAAATTTGTCATCCAGGCTGGGCCCTGGATGACAAAGTTTTATGTGACTGTTGAGGTGTTTTATGTGACTGTTGAGCACACACATTTGTTTTAGAGCTGTTTAGGTACAAAATGCTGCTCTAAGAACGGTTTGTAGAGTTCTGCATTTTGCTGTTCCAATGGTTAAAAAATGATTAAACTCATTATAAAGTTTTATAAAAATAAAACAAGTATGAAAAAGCATATATTAGTTGAACAAAAGAATAATTAGTTGAATAAAAGAATAATTAGTTGAATAAAAGTCTTAAACTCATTATATCTTTTCATTTGATTTAACTTTTCTATCTTTAATTTTTATTTGTTCATTTAATAACAATAGCATGTAATTTATTTATTTCATAGCATGTTAGCATTATTTATACCAAATTAAGCTTTCGGTTATGTATTTCATCAGCTTTTTTTCCTTTTGTTTATTCGATTCTTGTAATTTTCATAAATAGTCATACAAGGCTGTTCCAAGCTGGCTCGGGGCCATGGGGCAATTTTAAATCGTGAAGCTCCAAAAATTTAAATTTCATCTGTACTTTCAAATTGTAAACATGATTGTATAGACTTTTTGATATATATAAAGTATTTAAGGTGGTCCATAAATCAGTGAGGTCTGGGAATAAATTATACCGTTGTCAGGGCGGCCCTGCTCTGATATTGATTTTCTCCGTTATTATTTAAATAATATGATGTTAAAAAATAAAAAGCAAGTATAAAATATTTTATTATTTTTACCATGTTTAAACCTCAACTAGCTCATAGCCAAAACTATTTTAAGTGCCATACAAGCATAGCTAGACATGAGGTAGCAGTTGTATCAAGAGCGTGTAAATGGCAGTTCAGCTCATTCAGGCTTTCCCCCAAGTGTCATACAGTTTGCTTATGGTAAGATGGTTAAATGCAACTCTGCCTGACATTGTGTTTGATATATTTGAGATGATCGATTGACGACTATCATTAAAAGAAGCTAAATCTGAATAAATAAAAGTTAGATAGTCAACTGCTTTACATATGATTTTCTTAATCATCAGCACTTCCAGCTAATTGATCCTGAGCAATGACTTGGTATTTATTCTTTGATGTTAAGTGAATGCTATTAATATGTACACCTTCTTGGGTTGTTGCATCAAATCCAATAATACATGAATTAATGATAGCCCATTCTGATGCTTGCAGTTCTGCTATACTGCCTAGCTCACGAGCCATTTGTTTAATTATACAACGATGGAAAATATCATTAAAAATGACACCCAAATACTGCATAATTTTCTCCATTAGAAATGGTTTGTTACATGTTGGTACATTAGCCAATAACATTCTATAAATTATCATTCAGGTTTGCAATGGATAAGTCTTATTATTTAATGAGCCATTCACAACAGTAATGTTGTCCTTCTCCATCTGGATTATATCATTTTTGTAACTAGCAATTAGCATTTTATTTGCCTTAATATCTTTATTATATACAGCTTTTTTTTTAGCTTTTAAAGTTCTTAAATTTTCATTGCCTTTTTTTTAAGCTTTAAGATTGCGTATTATCCTATTGTAATAATATGTTTGCAACTTTTGTTTAAGATCTCTAATTTCAGTTTTCAAAACTGGATGTGACAGCAAGCTGAGAAGTTAAATAAGACAATCTAGTTTTCAAAACTTTTTTTAATAGGGTTCATTTCTCCTCTTGATTCATGCCAATTCTGTGCATTGTTAATAGAATATTCAGAAAATAAAGGCTTGTTATTTAGTTGTGATAAATTACTTATGTGCTCAAGTGATGAATTATCTAAACATAATGCATTTAAAAATTTAAATGCATTATGTAAGTGGTGAATTATCTAAACAAAATGCATTTTAAAAAACTGTTGTAAAAATGGACATACATACAAAAATGGACTACCAATTAATAATATAACATTTACATATAAACAATATTATACTTATAATATTAAAAATATTTTTAATAATACTGTGTTATTGCATAAATAAAAAACACTATTTATACACACACAAAATGCTAATGAATACTAACAACATAAAACACATGATAATATAAAAATTCAAAAGATATATATATATATATATATATATATATATATATATATATATATATATATATATATATATATATATATATATATATATATATATATATATGTTATACATATAACAAATAATTCCTAAATTAACCTAATAAAATTCAACTTATTTGTACCCCCTTTTACCACCCACTTATGGAAATCAGAAAAACAGAAATAAGGTACCAAAACTGCTCACTTTTATAGACTATCTGTTCAATAATATTTTTCAATGAAATCTGAAGCATTCCTTCAACAATAATTTAATGTGAGAACTACAACCAAGTTTTTAATACAAATAAAATCGATGGAAAAATTACTAACAACACATAAATATATAACATAAATATATACATATAAATCAAGTTTAACTATTCTTTTTTTTAAAAAAGATCTAAGTTTAGTTATGTTTCTAAAAAGAAACATCACAAAAAACATTCGCCTGACGCTACCTAAAAAAAATTTCAAAAAACCTGCCACAGAATTTTAGCACAAAATTCGGTTCCATAAAATACAGATTTCCGCGTACCTACATACTCGAATATGATTAGGTACTTTTTTTTGGTTAACTTAAAAACAGCCCGGTTTTTATATAACACTTTAAAGCAAAACTATTCAAAGCAAAACCTATTAGTTTCTAATTGATTCTGACTCTAACCCTAACCATGTTGTTTTGTTTACCCCTATACCTATTTGTCAGTCGATGTATGTTCATTTAATTTTGTTAATTCCTATTTGTAAGTCTAGGTATATACATTTAATTGCATCAATCCCTATTTCTCAGTCATAGTATTTACATCTAAAAAGCTTTCTCAAAGATTATTTATATCAAAAAAAGTATAATCACTAAAATATTTAACTGAATTTAAATAAATTTCAATAATGACGACAATAAAAACCGGCTTGCATAATTAAAAAAAAAGGTTTTCTAAACGGTTAAAATCAATTAAAAGATGTTTTTAAAAAGATGGCAGTATTAGTGCTCTTAATATAATTTTTTTAACTTCAACATCAAATTAGAGTGAAATCAATCATAAAATTATTGGGTTAGCCAACTAAAACAGTGCCAAAATGCATACATATCGTCGCTGCAAAACAAGAGTCCATTTTAATTCAATCATAAGTCCATTTTTGCTGTTCTGAGAAAAAGGCATTTAAAGTTTTTAATTCTTCACTCCGTTTGATCTTCTTAATTAAACCAAATTGTTTTTAAAATACTTATAGAATATGTTATTATTTTTCTTAATATAACAAATAGAAAATAAAAAATTTAAGTTTATGAGAAGCAACAATGTAAATGGACTTAAGATAATCTAAAAACTATACAAAATATGACAAAATTCTACAAATTAAATTGCCGCTGCAAAACAAGACCATCTAAAGTCCGTTTTGGCTGTTCTGAGAAAAAAACATTTAAAGTTTTAAATTTAATCAATGCTTTTGATTTTTTTGATTAAATCTACTTGTTTTCAGTTACTTATTATATGTATTAAGTATTTTAAACCAAAAAAGGTTTTTTTTGCCAAAAAGTGGACTTAAGATTTGTTTTGCAGCAACAATGTTTCTTAATTATTTTTGTGCACCTTAGGAGTATTTTAAACCATAAAAGTCAATTTTGCCAAAAATGGACTTAAGATAGTTTTGCTTTGCAGCAATGTTATGTAGGTATTGACATAGAAACTTTTAACTATTTGTATACTAGATTGTTATATATCATTAGAAAGGGCTTCAATACAGTATTTTAATGGTGAAAAATTATTAAAATCCAACAAACCTAGCTTAAGTTGTGATATATTAAGTACAGATTTTAATTTTTCTTCAGTAAAGTTTTTATAACTTTACCATCCGCTTTTACCATCCAATAAATGCAAATTTAATCCATGAAAATGTGTATTTTAATGAAGTTTGTAGGTTTTTTTTATACAAAAAGTTGTCATCATTCTATCTTACACCTCAAGGAAACATTAGAAGTATAGTTAGGGTGGATGTGGTGGTGATGGTTTAATACACTCTAGTGTAAAAAAAAATTGTACAAATACTTTTTTAAATTAAAACTATTATAATAATTATAAGTAATTAAATTTATATTCTACTTGATTACAACATATACCAGTGGTGCATAAGTTGATATTTAAGGGGAAGGGACATATGGTACTCCCCCCACCTCCTCCACCTTTGACCTAAACCAAAAAAAAATTTTTTCCAATTGCTTTTGCTGTGCGCAATTATGATACCTCATGTAGCTTAGCATAACCAGAGTGGGAGCTGCCATCTTAACTATCCAAAAAATGTTGCTTGGTATAATCAGTGGGAGCTGCCATCTTAACTATCCACCATCTTAACTATTCAAAAATACATGTTTCTTTAAACTAAAATCAAAAAATGTTACAATTTTATAATTTTTTGTGTCATTATAAAATGTGGAAAAATTATTATTAAAAACATGCTAAAAATTACCTGTTCAAAGTAATTTATTTTGACAACTTTACCACATTTTTATATAGTAGGCGTTTTAAGAATTTGCGGCAAAATAAAGCTCTAAGAAACTATAGAGAATAAAACAGCAATACTTGAAGAAAGGAAACAAATACTATGCACAATAGAATATCTAAATTAAATAAACAAAAAAAATTAAAATTGAAAAAAAATTTGTTAAAAAAAATAATATACCTAAATATTTTACTGTTTTTTTCTTTTTTCAGGGTGTTTGTTATTTTCCACTACCAAAATACAAGTTAAGGAAGAAAGCAGATAAGAATATAATGAAAAATATGCGGTAGTGGTGTAGTGGTAGAGCGCTCGCTTCATAAGCGAGAGGTTCCGAGTTCGATCCCCACCACGTCCCTGATAGTACCGCGCTCAACTTGTTTCTCCGCGCAGCGGCCTTGTTCGTGTTTCGGAGTTATAGAGTTGAGAGAGGGTTATAACCACAATTAAGTAGCCTCCTCATCTGTAGTGGCCTTCTGGGCCTTGGGGAGGTGAAATAACAAAAAAAAAAAAAAAAAAAAAAAAAAAAAAAGCATTTTTTGATATACGATTTATTCGCAACAATTTTGTCAGTCAGTATATTAAGGAAATACTTTATTATTTGCCTAGAAAAAAGAACAATTTTGAAATTTGTTTTTCAAATCTTTTTGCTAAACTTAACTTGGATTCTCCAAATTGTGCATTTAAACTCGATAGTTTATTTAGATGAACTTTTGTTATCAACGCTCCAAAAGCTTGTGGGCTGGTACTTTGTTAATTTATGTTAATTTAATAGCCTATTTAAAACATTTTTTGAAGTTTTTAAATACATTTTTTCAAGCAGAGCAATCATGTTCATTATCTCTAGTATTTTGTCTTAATGTTGATGATTGGGTGATATTAAGGAAACAATTTCAGACAAAAACAAATATTGTAAATACATTTATAAAAAAACCATGGTATTTTTTTATTTAATTTCTTCCATCATTACAAAATTTATTAATCAAATAATATATTTTCTAAATAAATAGCAATTTATTTTCTGAGATTCCTATAATATAAGTATTGAGAAAAAGTGTCAGATATTGCAAAAACATTTTTAAAAGCTAAAAGACGTGAAAACGAATAAACATTAGAAAAATTATTAACAAAGTTTCTCATAGTTCTAGGGTACATAGGAAATTAGTTTCTTAAAAATCAACATTAACGAATTGGTTACTTTTAGTCGCTCTTTTGGAGATCGACCAAAAGTCCAAGTGCACACCCCAGATATATATATATATATATATATATATATATATATATATATATATATATATATATATCAGGGGTGTACACTCGGACACCCCTGACTTTCATTTAATTTTAAAAAAAAAAAGCAAATCAATTAATAAAGATAGTTTCAAGTTTCCAAATGTGTTGTCATTGTTTTTTATTTGCTATTTGAGTAATTATACGCATGTTAGCTTAAGGAGGAATTCATAATTAGGTTTGATTTTAGTGGATTATTAGGTCGTTTTCATTTTTTGCTTTTGGTTTCCTCCTTTTTTTTTTCTTTTTTTTTTTTTTTATGATTTGTATAGTAAATTTCAAGACAATTTCAAGGTACTTTATATATACTATCTTGGAAAACAAACCTTCAAATTAAGTTTCAAGTTAGACAAAAATAGAATATTTATTGAAAGGTCTGTTATCCAAGATTTAAACCTAATTTTTGACAAAAATGTTTAAAATTAGGTTAAATAGTTTTTTTATAGCTAAAATTCAAAAAATTGAAATTAATTTTTAAATTTTTTTTTCTAATCTAAAAGTATTATACAAGCTTGAAAGTAATTTTGAAATATTTTTTTATCTGAAGTATCCTAAAAACTTTAAAGTAATTTTTTCTAAAAATTACTTTAAAGTTTTTTGGATACTTCAGATAAAAATTATAATAAATCTAAAAATTTGAAATTAATTGAGGTATAGAATATTGAACAAAGAAATTAGGTTTTAAATAGTTAAATTGTAAAGTATTAGTTATATGTTAATTAATGATTTAAAAAATTTTCTTCAAATTTTTTAGGCATCATCAGCAGTGCGCATTGAATCAGATACTATGGGAAGTATAGAAGTTCCAAAAGATAAGTATTACGGCGCACAAACTGCTAGATCTGTTGTAAACTTTCCTATTGGAGATGAAACTGAGCGAATGCCTGTGAGTTATATTTATATTTGTATATAGCGTTAAAGATAGCATAATTTTTTATTGAAACTAAACCACTACTTAATTAAAAGTTTGATAATGTTTTTACATTTTTTATGTTAAACCATTTTTTTTATTTTCTAGTAATAATATATTCAAAATAATATTATATTTACATGTTTTTATAAATGCAGCCCTCAGAACTAGAAAAAATAAGGTCTTAAACTATTTTTGGTCTGCATCATACAGAAGGTTTTCACTACAACAACATAAATAAGTTCGACAAAAAATGCCAATCTCAGACAATTTTGACAGGTTGGCTGTTAAGTCAGCATTATCAAATGCTGACCCTAATTTAGAATGGTGATATTAAGGTAAACAAAACTATACTACAAATTTATGTTGGTAGAATCATTTATACACCTGGTTTGTTTTTGTCTTTTGTATTTGGTTTCCAAATTTTTAGGATGACTAAGTAACTTTGATTTTGACGTGTTATATCATTACTTAATTACTTGTTTACATTAATTAATTACTTGTGTGCTGAATTCAAAAGGTGCATGTTATTTTTTTTTAGTTTTAAAAGAATTAATATTGAATTGACTTTTAACTAAATTGAACTCTTAACTTATTGAACTCTTAACCTTATAACCAACATTGTTTTAAAAGAAGGCGTGAACTTCCAAGTTAAATCAGGGTGGCCAGCAGTCCTTAAAAACCTGGAAATGTCCTGGAACTTGATAGGTCCTTGAAAAGTCCTGGAAAAACACCCCTTTTAGCAATAAATCCTGGAAATCCTTGAACTTTTTTCTGAAATAGTTCAATATTTCGTTTTCATGTTTTTACCTTTTAATGAAATATTATTAATATTGTGTAGATTTTTACTGAATTTATTATGTATTTTCTGAAATGCAAAAAAAATTTTGTTAACTGTTACTGTCAGTATTGTTAACATCTAATAATTATTTAAAAAATATAATATACAACTAATATAATGCCCAAGGCAAAGAACTGTCATTTTCAAACAGAATGGCTATACATTAAAAAGTATTCTTCTTGGGTAAAATTTTGTATTTCAAATTCTAAAAAAGCAAGCTATAGTTGGTGCAGAACGGATATTGATATTTCTAACATGGGAGTATCTGTCTTGGATTCTCATCTAACTGGTACGAAGCATAAATTTAATGCAAAGACACTTAATCCAGCAGATATATTCTTTACTGGTAGTAAAAGTAGACATCTCAAAAACAAAAGCTATAAAGTACCTTTAGATCATTATTTTGAAAAGTTGGTACCTTTGTGAGTGCAGTTTTTTAAAGATCTTGCTAAAAAATTGAAAGGATTTCTAGTTATTTTTCAAACAGACAGACCTATGGTAGCATTTTTATTGAACAGTTTAGAAAATATGTTGCAAAATTTGATGAAAATGATTCTCAAACCAAATATTTCAAAAGAAGCTGCAAAGGTTTTCATTTGGAGACAAAGCTGCCTTATCTTTGTCTCCAAATGAAATGACAAATAAAAAAACAAGGAAGTATCCACTCTGAAGTTCAAGGATCTTGCTGAGAGGTTAAGTGCATTAAAATGGCTTTCAACTGATGATGCAGATGATGCCAAACATTAGTTTGATGAATTTTTTGGTGCAGAATGTGTTCAATTTAGAGTCTTTAAAATGATAATAAATAAATTTGAGTCCTTTAATGAGTTAACTGATTCTGTTGATAAATTTCTTGGTGTCTATTGGCACAAAACTCAAAAGTATTCAGTATTGTGGAAAGTCTGTGCTATCATTTTTGTTTTATCTTATGGCCAATAGGCAATAGAATGAGGATTTAGTGTTAACAAGCAGTTGTTAGTAGAAAATCTACAAGAAAGATCTCTTGTTTCCCAATAGGCTATGACCATATCAGTTCCCATGACATTGTTATTCATCAGTATGAGCTTCCCAGTGATCTTTTAAAAAGCTGAAAGTTCAAAAACGTGGGAACGTGTCAAACACGCTTGAAGGGGCACTACTAACACTATTAAGTTCGGCAATAACAGGCTTGGTCGGGAAGCGGGAGTGATCACTCTCTATTACTGACCACGGAAATAATATTTAGTTGTGAAAAACTGGCCAGATTTTTCTGTCATTTTGAGAACATTTAAGTTTATGTATGTCCGTAAAACAAAAATTTTTTGTTTTACGTACATACATGGAAACATACATGAACTTGAATGTTCTCAAGACATCTTGGTGCGGAAGTATAAAAAGAATATTCGCAAACACTAAAAACCCGCCAAATCTACCAACAAACTAATTTTATTGGTTCAAAAATATCCTGAATAAGTGAAATAAAGTTCTAGAGTATTCTGTTGAAATGTTTTAAAAAATTTGAGATTTTTTAAGTTTTGAGATTTCTAGCATAATCTATTTTAAGAATATGTTATCAAACAAGCTATTACTTTAGTACTATGGCTCGTTCCCGGAGCCACATCTGTAAAGCTGTAAATCTTTTAAACTATTATTATTTTCTAAAAACTTCACAGAGAACGACTGGAAAAAAGTAATGCTGAATAAAAATCTTTAATTGTAAAGTGTAAGTTGTAAACTTGATTTTGGTATCTTTTTAAACCTTATTTGTGTATGTTTAAGGTTTGTTTTTCAGACGAGAGCATTTTTCAGGTCATAAGTGTCAAATCTAGCTTTGTTAGAAAAAGAGTGGGTGAAAATTGTCACTCAGATTGCAAACCGTAAAGCATCCTATATCTGTCATGGTGTGGTCAGTAATTAATTTTAAAGGTATTGGAGGGCTGCATATAGTAAAAGGGACAGTGAGACAAGATCAGTATAAGAAAATTCTTAATGTCAGACTAATACCACAGTTGGCACAATGGTTCCCAAACGAAGAAAATTACATTTTTATGCATGATGGGGCACCATGTCACAAGGCTAAAACCATTACAAAGTTTTTGAAAGAAAAAAACATTGTCTTGGATTGACCTGGAAATTCTCTCGATTTAAATCCGATTAAGAATGTATGGGAGCTGCTTAAGCAGAAAATGGACAAAAGTACGATAATAAAGAAGCAGAAATTGATTCAAGGGACATCATACAAAATATTAGCTATTTAATTCTTTCATGATTTTTTAAAATTATTTTCTATTGTTATATGTTAAGTAGATGTATTTGTTCTTGAAAAAATATTAATTTTTATTTATCCATAGTAAAATTCGTTAAATGATGAAAAATTCATATTTAGTACGTAATTTTGAAAATCATATTTACTATGTAATTTTTGTTTTTTTCTTGTTAAGTCTAATGATATGGCAAGCCACTATATATATATATATATATATATATATATATATATATATATATATATATATATATATATATATATATATATATATATATATATATATATATATATATATATGTATGTATGTATGTTTATAAATTTTTACAGTTGTTAGAAACTTATGTTTTCTGTTTCACGGAAAGAGCGCAGTTATCAAAGTTTTAACAATTAATCGTGCCTATTATTTATTGTTAATTGAATAGAAGGTAAGAAGCATACATATGGATTTTTAAATAAATTTTTCTTTTTCAGACACCTATAATTAAAGCATTTGGTATTTTGAAAAAAGCTGCAAGCGATGTTAACATTGAGTTTGGTCTTGACAAAAACATTGCAATGCATATTTCTAAAGCATGTGATGAGGTTTGTTTTTAAAAGTATTATTTGGTATTTAAGAATATTTCTTATTATTTGCAAACTAATTGTAAATATAAGAACATTAGTCATCATAGATAAAAACATTTTAGAGCAATTCCGTTAGGATTTTTGATTGTTTTCACATATTTTAAATATGTGAAAACAATCAAAAAACTTTATTTTTTGTTTTAAGAAAGAAGTTTTTTTGTTGAAGAGAACTCATTTCATAAATGTAATTAAAATGTTTTGTTTCTTATCAATTCAATATAATGTAAGGTTCTTATGATAAGTTTTATTTAATTTTTATTACATAAAATGAAAATTATTTACAAATGTAAATTATTTTTACAAATATCTTATTAGTAACTGATCTATAAATTGTTTACAGTCTTTATTAAGACTATAAACAATATAATATCGAGAAAATAAACAAATATTTTTATATTTTAAAAAATTATAATATAATTAAACATTCAATAACAATATCACAAAATAACATTTCCAAATTTAGACCGCGGGCCATAATATAAAAAGATGCTTTAAAGTTAACTTTCGTGGTGCAGCCATGAGATCTAAAAAATTCCAATGTAAATAAGTGTTTTAGGTTGTGAAAATTTTAAAATAAAAATTTTTCAATTCAAAGACCTGCAGTTTTTGACTTATTGAGCTATGAAAAACCATCAAAACGATGTATCGATTTTTTTCAATTTTTTGTGTTTACTATATAAAAGAATTTTTTTTTAATAATACCATTGGATTTTTAATTTCAAAAGATTTAAGGATGATATTTTTTTTAGTCAAATACTAAATGAAGGTATTGTATTAACTTGTTATTGTGTAAAAATATTGACTTTATCGATTTATAGTTAATTTAGACAATACAATAATATTTTACAATCTGATTCTCTACATAAAAATGTTTTAAATTATTTATAAGCATAAAAGTTAAAAACTATTTGCTAATAGAATTTAATTTATTGTAATACAAGTCTTCTAATAAGCTGCTTTGTATTTGTCATAATCATCAACACCATCATCGTAAACATCGTCGTCACCAGCAGAATAAGTGTTTTCCCACTTAGTTCAGTCACACTAATCTGAGCACTTTAAAGTTGATTTATATACAAGCAGCGTTTAGTTTCACAACCAGCAGTAAAGTTATACTGTACGAAGTTCAGTACACTTTCTACTGCTAGTCCGGGTTAGCACTGGATTCATAAACCATTTAATAGTGATTCCTGCTTTACTAATCAACCCAAATAACTCATACGGTTGCACGTTACACTCGTTAGACATTAAATCACTCATAAAGTTGCATTTTGTTCATTATTTCTTTGCTTGGCAGCCTAAAAAAGTAATTCTGCAACTTTTATTTCCACAAGACTTAGATAAATAATAACAAACAAATTATTTAGCTATGTTATGTACTGCCCATATTCGAAGTTTCTACTTTTTATTTTAGCCACCTAATAATTCTCATCTCACCATATGACATGGCAACATAAAATATTCAAAACTGAATTGATATTTGATCTAACTTACTCATTACTACAGAAACACTATACTTATGTAAAACAAATTTTTTTTTTTTTCAAAAAAAAAAGGAGCTTAGCAACCATTTTATTACTTCATAATAAACTATTACTCAAACATTACCCATTCAACATTGATACAGGTACTGCTTAGGTCATTAACTAATTTGGGATGCCCTCCCGGATCCTGCCTAATTTTTACAGTGGTTTTCATCTGGGGCTCAAATGGGTTAGCCTGCCAAGTATTCTGTATGGGTTCCAATGTAAACAGTACTTTAAAACTGTAAGTATCCCATATAGATTTGCAACCAGAATCTATATGAGCACCTCTCTGGAAACCTACCGGATTTTAGCTGTGGTTTACATGCAGAACCATGAGATTTTACTGTTACAAGAACCAATGCAAATATTGAAAAACTACTTTTAAATTGCTTAACATGTAAAAGATAAATTATATAATTTAATTTGCTTATTTCAAATAAAATAACCGTTAAAATTACATTTTTATTAAAAAGCAAAGAATTTTTTAATCATGCATCATCTGTCTTCATGATTGTCTTGCAAATTAAAAGCTTTTAAATCTTTGTTAAAACTATTTCTTTGAGCACCTCTTCATTGTTCTAGTATTTTGCTTCAATATGAGCTGTAAAAAATATTAAATTAAAATGATATTGTTGAATTTTACACAACATTGTGTTTATATTTTAATATATTATAAAATTTTAATTAGTACTCGTCCGGAAAAAAAAAAACACAGTTAGAATATTGTGAAAAAAATTTTATCACAATATTCTAACTGTGTTTAATATTCTTCGCCAACCAAATCTTTTAAAAAGATTACTCACTTACTATTTAACATTATTATTATACTTAAGTTTACTAACTTATCATTATTAATATTTATTAAAACAGCAGACATATTTGGTTGTTGATGTTGTAAGTCAATTTTATTCATCGGTATCCAAATGATAGTCAGCGTGCTACTAGTGCAAGTCATCAGACATATTTTAAAAAGTGCTACAAAATAATATAAAAAACAAAAAATATCATAACTATGATACATATTATATAAGAATATTGTTTTGGCCCACTAACTTGGATCTTTACTTAGGAAAATCATTAAATCTTTTATTTGGGCTAGATTTGTTATTCAATAATTTTCTTATTTGAATTATATAAAATATTAAATTTATTTATTATTTTAAGTAACTTTTTACAACTGGATGACTGCAACAAAGAATTAATATAAAGAATTAACGGTTAGAAAGATGGAAAAAGATGTAAAAGGTATAGGATTAAAGGTATAGGAGCTGGAACAAACTTTATTGTTTGTATAGTGTGAAAGCAGTGGGTTCATAAGAGATGTAGTTGTATAAAAGTTTCTCTTTTGATTGTTGGGTTAGAAAATATACTTTTGGTTAATAAATGTAAATGAACAAAAAATGTAGGAAAAAATGAAATAGTGGAGAGAAGATAGAGTGTGTTGATAAATCTATTATTTATGATATCTTGAAGATACAATTGGATGGTGTCGCAATCAGCCAGTACAGCAAATAAAGCCTCATGGGAAAAAAATGTATGGGCCAATTCCAGAGAATTATCTCTGATAAAAGACTTATCGGAAAGAAAAAGACATCAAGAAATGCTTATGCAAGAACAGTAACATGTATACAAAAATGATGATAATGATAATGAAATGCAAAACCAAATGTTTAACTATTTGGAAGAATAAAGCAGAATGCATTAATTATAATTTGGATTAAAAATGTGTATATATATATATATATATATATATATATATATATATATATATATATATATATATATATATATATATATATTTGATGTTATATTTGATGTTCTATAATAATATTAAAGTCTTTAATATTATTTTAATTTTTTAATTTTAATATTATCTTAAATAAAGATCTTGATGGTGATAGCCATCAAGATCTTTATTTAAGCCAGTACAAAGTGAAGCCAGTACAAAGTGAAGCACTTTGCTGAAATTTTGTTTATGGAATTCAAAATATTGTTGATATGTAATTTATGGAACACAATTTTTTATAGTTTTCACATTTTATGTCTTTGTTTATGACCTTCTGTAAAATACACAAACATTAAATCGACTAGAAAAAAAAAAGGCTCAAAGGAATCGAAACACGCGATAAGGTTGAAAATAAAAAATTTGAAAGAGTTACATCTTAAAAACTGCGCATTTACCGGTTGAGAAGTTTAACCATCAATTTATAATACCTTAAAACGCACAATAATTTGTTTTTACAAATTATTGTGCGTTTTAAGAATGGTTAGAACTCATGAGTGCGCTAGAAAACTGATCGATACAGTCAGATGGCCTGTGGTCTAATTGTTTTCAGATAATTATTCAATTAAACTAGTTTTGTGGTCATTTTGTAAATTTTGGTAATTCAAAAAAGTTTATTTCAATAAATATGGAAAGCAAGTAAAAAGAATGACATCAAAAACATTGTTATGCAAATGCATTAAGCATTTTTTTATTCATCGCAAGACCCCTGAGTTTTTAAATTGTTTAATTTTTATTTAATTTAAATACTCAGGTCTTGTGATGAATAAAAAGATAATATTAAATTGCTATATTTTTTAGTTATTTGGTGTTACAATATATTACTAGAATTATCTATATTACTTTAATATGTCATTATCTTTTGTGTTTTTCCTATATCCATAACTATTTTGCTATATTTACATCTTATATAATACATTATTATTTTTTATTACACTGAAATAGCTTTGACAAGAAGACAGCAGATTCTAGACTCCTAAGAAGATTCCAGTTTGATAATTACTGATATAAGCCAATTACTGGAACAAATGTGCAAAACATTTAAAAAATTTTACACATTGTTATTTTTATTAGATTATCAATGGTTCATTGAAAGATCATTTTCCTCTTGTCATTTGGCAAACTGGTTCTGGTACACAAAGTAACATGAATGTTAACGAAGTTATTAGTAATAGAGCTAACGAAATGTTAGGACAACCTCTTGGAACCAAGTCCCCTGTGCATCCAAATGACCATGTTAATAAAAGTCAGGTAATTTATAATTTTGTTGTGTTTTGTTATGTCCCATCTTATGTGTTGTATTATGATGTATGTACTGCAGGGCAATAATACATTGACTGATTGTTTGGACAGGTACAATTTAACTAAAAACTCAACTAAACACCATACCATATTAACTTTGTCACATAGACTTGTGGTAACTGTTAGACAAAAATAAAAACAAGAAAACTTATTTTTATAACTATTTTATTTATTTTTATATATATTTTTATTTTTATATATAAATTTTATATATATAAATTGTCTTTAAAATGTATTTATAGTTATTAGTTAACTTGCTAATTAATTTTAAAATCAACCAATAAAAAAATTGCTAATTTTTATTAACAGGAAGCTACAATATTAAAGATTTAAACATTGTTAATTATTCAATTAATTGATAATAAAAATAGACGTATATTTTTAAATATATCTTAATCTTTGTTTTTATTATAAATTAGATACAAATAAAACTTAATAAGATTAATTAGTGATTGCAACTAATTAATTTGTGCTAAATTCTTTCAGGCGACTACAACTTTCCTTTTTTTTACTTTTGTTTACTTTTTTTTTATATTGTTCTGTTAAGTTTATATTCTATATTTGTTTAATGATTATTTGTATGAATAATTTATTTAAGTTTTAAATCCACAGGTTTTGTATTATAGTTGCAAGATCAATGGATAAAAATTTTTTTATTAAATACTGATTATTAAATTTTATTATAAAAACAGCATTAACAGATTTAATAAACCAAAAAAAATAAAATTTTAACAAACCAAAAACCATAAATATTTCCAGATATTGTAATATGTAACTGCTTAATTCTATATATATATATATATATATATATATATATATATATATATATATATATATATATATATATATATATATATATATATATATATATATATATATATATATATATATATATATATATATATATATATATATATATATATATATATATATATATATATATATATACACACACACACATATACATATGCATATACAGTATTAGACAAAACATTTGCAACCAACATCAAACAATGCTAAAAAGTGTTCCTAATTTTACATGTCTTAAAAACAAAACGAACTATACTACCACAGCAAACAGTTCAGGAGTCTGGAGTCATAACATGCCATGAGATAAGCAATCAGCTGACAGGTGACAGCACACAGGCAGAATTTCGTTGACAAGTGCCATTTTGCAGCGGACAAAACAAGTGCAACTTTTTTGATTTGTTTCATTTTCTTAAGTCTGGTCCGTGTCAATGTCACGGAAGTTTTTTAATAATTAAAGGAACTATCCAGAAGTTTCCAGAAACATGCAGAAGCTTCCAGAAGCATGCAGAAGCTTCCAGAAGTTTCCAGAAGAAGCATGCAGAAGCATCCAGTAGCATCCAGAAATATCCAGAAACATTCAGAAGCATCCAGAAACATCGAAAAGAAGCATCTAGAATCTTCCAGAACAGGTTCACACAGGTTCATTTTACTATATAAGAGACATGTAAATCGACATGTAATTCAGTCAGTATATGGAAGTCAATCAGTCAGTATTATCAAGACAGTTTATCGAAGTGAGTTTTATCAAAGTGTTTTATCGAAGAACATCAATACAAGAAGTGAAATACAACAAGTGTTTTATTACATCAATACAGTCCACATCCAACCAAGACGTTGTGTTCCACAGAGCATTATTGTATTATCACAAGGTAAATGTAACACGGTAAGCCTTAAGAAGCGTGATTATTTATTTTTATTATTTTTATGACTTCAAGTGCAAAAATGGCTCCCGACAATCTTGGATTGGAACTAAGAAAAATGGACTGTATCAAGACTATGTTCCAAATATCATTCTACGGGGAAGTTGGCAGCAGATAACAAAGGTGGAAGACCGCGTTCCACCACTTCTAGAGAGGGTTCTATGATCGTCAGATACATCAAGAAGGATCCCTGAATGTCATCAGTCGAGATAAAAGAGCAATTAGAGCTGCCTGTATCGGACCGAACAATCAGACGATGTGCTGTTGAAGCCGAATTGTTTGCTCGACGCCCTGCAAAGAAACTGCTGATTTCACTAAAAAACCAGAAGAAAAGACTCCTGTTTGCTACATCTCATATATATATATATATATATATATATATATATATATATATATATATATATATATATATATATATATATATATACATATATATATACATATATATATATATATAGATATATCTATATATATATATATATATATATATATATATATATATATATATATATATATATATATATATATATATATAAATATATATATATATATATATATATATATATATATATATATACATATATATATATATATATATATATATATATATGTATATATATATACATATATATATATATATATATATATATATATATATATATATATATATATATATATATATACATATATATATACATATATATATATATCTATATATATATATATATATCAGGGCTCAATTTTTTAAAAGGCCCCTGACAAAATGTCCGATCAAAACTTGTTTGGGTTGGACATTGTCCGATAGACTTCAATTTTCACGCTTTAACTGACAACAATTTTTTTTTTTTTTTTTTTTTTTTTTTTCAATTTGACAACGGCTGTTTTGATGTTTTAACAATTTAAATACAATAAAAAACATTGTTATGTTAAGAATAACTTTTAATCATTGATCTTTTTAAAGTTTTTATTTTACGCGAAGGCTTTAAATAAAATCAATTAATTATAAGATCGTTTAAAATAAATGACTTTTCATGTCTTTCTAAAAATCTTTTAAAAGATTATTTTTTTAAGTTACTTTAAATTATAACTAAGTCTTCCCATGATTTAACTAATTTTTTTTTAAGTTTTTGTTTTTTTCTATTTTTACAAAGAATTGTTTAAAAGTTTGTTTGTTTTTTTAACCTGACTTACTAGTAAAAGCATGAAATGATTAAGGTGGTTATATGGAAAAACTTTTTCCATTAAAAAAATTAATTTATATTTTATTAGCTAACTTTTTATAAAATTTAACTGGCTTTCAACCATATATAACATGATATGGTTTTAAAATTGTGATTTTAAAAAGACTACGATATTTATTTAAACAATTCTTTTTTGCAACCTTTTGAAAGAAATGTTTATACAACAAAAAAAATTTTATTTTCTTGTAAATATTTTAATTTCACTTTTCAATAATTTAAATAAAATTTGTTCATTTATTAAACAAGCAATTTGTAAAAGCCTTTTGTGTAACTTTAATTAAACATTTTAAAAGATAAGTTTTAAAGTAATTTTTTTCAAAAGTAATTAAAAAAGGTAAAAAAAAAGTAATTTTAACTTGGAGTTTTTTTAGTTTTATTTTAAAGCTAATTTATTTTCTTTTTCTTAAGGAATAGTTTTGCTTATTCTTTTAGTTTTTTCATTTTTGACCACGCAAATGATTTTTCAAGTTGAAAAATCATTTGCGTGGTCAGCAATAGCGTTCGATTGCACGCCATTCCTGTCCAAGTTCTATTTTGTAGAATTTAATTCCTGTCTGTTAAAATGTTCAATTGCTTTGTAAATTGATCAGATAATCTGAGGTTTTATCCAGATAGTCTAATGTCCAACCATTAAATTGAACGCTGTATATATATATATATATATATATATATATATATATATATATATATATATATAATATATTACCATCTATAATTATTCGAATGGTTGTACTTTTCGAAATAAGATTTCATAGTATTACTTACTATTGGGAGAGAAACTGTAAGCAAAGTCTACCTGAATTATGTGTTTTCTTCCTTTTTATCAGGTTTACAAAAAAATTAATACAAGTCCGATTAGATTAATTTACAATTAACTTGTCTTTTAATCACCCTTAGCAACAATAACCGCTATACATATTCTTGGCATTTTACTTAACAACTTATTCATTTTATCAAAGTCAATTTTATGCCACTAAATAATCAGTTTTGTCCACATCTTATGCATCATTTGGCATTAGTTTTTCAAATTACTTTTAATTTCTACTATAAAAATCAAAAAAAAGTTTGGCATCAGGTTGGCAAAGAACTTTAAGTATTTTGCAGACCTCAAACACTTTTAGGTTGGTATTGCCAATGCCAACCCCAATTCTGAGGGCATTCTGACCCCAATTTCAATGTCAATTCTGAGGGCTGTATAATGTTAGTTAGTTAGAAAGAACTAGATAAGTGACCTTAAAAATCTCAGAAGCAGTACAAAAAATTATTCATTTTAGTTACCATTAATAAGATAAGTTACAAAATTCTATTTTTATAATTAATAGTTAGTATTTCATTTTGAGTTTTTTCACATAGAGTTCTAATGATACTTTCCCAACTGCCATGCATATAGCATGTGGTCAAGTAGTAAATGATGTTTTACTTCCCGGTTTACGCAAACTCTACCTCTCGTTGAATAACAAATCAAAAGAATTTCATGATATTGTCAAAATTGGACGAACCCATACACAGGTTTTTTGTTTTGTTTTGAAAATTAAAATAGAATTTTAATAGAGTTAATTTTTAAATTATTTTTTTATTTTTTATAAGGATGCTACTCCTCTCACACTTGGTCAGGAATTTAGTGGATATGCAACCCAGATAGAGTATGGAATTCTGCGTATTGAAGCAGCTTTACCTCGCATATATCAATTAGCAATAGGTGGTACAGCTGTAGGAACAGGTTTGAATACAAGAATTGGCTTTGCTGAAAAAATGTCTGCAAGAATTTCAGAGTTAACATCACTGCCATTTGTTAGGTTGCTTGTTTTTCTATTATTTTTAAATCACATAGTAATAAACTATGTAATTAGTGATATAAACTATATAAGTAACTTTGGTCATTGAGACTTGAATATCACTGATGGCTCTTAAGATGTTCACAGTTTGTTTGTTTTTTCTAAGCTCAGGTTGTGACTGATATGGTCTAGGGCAACGATTCCCAACTTTTCTGATGACGCAACCTTTTGATATTATTTGCCAAATTGTGGTGACCCCAACAATAAATTTGATAAAGTTGCTACTGAATCATTTTTGCAGCTAACCATTATGCTTTTTGACTTCTAAATATCTGATTTTATTTTAAGGCACCATTTTTTGTTACAAATTTTGTTATAGGTGATTTACAGGGATTATCTTTTTCTGAATATTTCCGGAATTTCAGATATTTCTTTAAAATTTTATTTTTTCCAGATATCCAAATAGATTTCTGGAAATAGTTTAAAATATTTTTGGTCATCCAATAAGTAAGACAGCAAAGGTATCGTTCATCAGTTAATCTACTTTATATTTAGTTAGGTCACACATTTTTTGTACACGTGCACAACTAATTTTTCCTTATTTGTATGCATATATTTTTTATTAATTGTTTTTACTATTATACCTAAAAATCTAGTTTAATTTTTTTAAATAATTTTTTTATATTAATCTATAAAGTTTTAATAAGATTGAAATACTTTCATATAAAAGAATTCCTGTCAAAACCTAAACCTTCAGTTAATGTATGTTCACTCCACTACCCCTATCTCCATTTAAGTCAGTCGATGTATGCACACTCCGCTCTAAGTACAGTTTTAACAGTCAATTTAGTTTCATAGAATATGTGCATCAATACGTACATATGTATTGATGCACATATTCTATGAAACTTTGAAAGAAAAAAATATAAAAAACAATTGTAGTTAAAAAACATAAATCTACTTTGAAATAAAACTTTTTTTAAAAACAATAAAAAAAAGCAACTTCTCTATAGAGGATTCAAAAAAGTTTTATAAAAAACAGCTTCTATATGGAGGACTTGAATTTGCAACCATATCCAGCCGTGCCTCTTTAACGCTGTAAACACTATGCTGATATTTTACTAATTTAAGAATTAAAATATTTAAATATTTTTTGTGTGCAAATAATGTTAAGGTTATTTACATAATGTTAATATTATGTTTTATATTAAATAATTCATATATAATAACACATTAAATATAACAACTTGTGCGTACAAATAATGATTCTTTGTTCAAGCATAATATATTCTTTGTTACACAATGCATTTTTATTTCCAGATTTTCTTGGATATTTTTAGGGAAAATTTTTTCAGATTTTCAAAATATGACCAGGATATTACCTGGATTTATAATAATCTATCAACAAGAAAATCATATGTTTTGGTAAATATTTGCAAAGGAATAAAATGTTTACATTGTAAACAATTTATAAAGCCTAAACTTTAAAGTTTTAATTGTGTGTTACTCCTAATTTTATTTTATACAAATAGAAGGTACACACAATCATCTAATTGTATTTTATAATACACAATCTCCCAATTGTATTTTATACAATTAGGAGTTACATTGCACAATGCACACTAAAAATAACTTTACAATATTTTAGGTGTGTATTGTGCAATGTACATTATACAATAAGGAGTCACACACGAAGCCATTAACTTTATTAACCTTAAAGGTCATTAAACTGTAGTGACTGTAGTCAGAGTATTGCTTGAATTTAAAATGATATAAAGAAACTACTGACTAGAATAAACAAATTATTTTTAGAAGGTCTAATGACGACCCCTGGCAAATTGTCAGGTAACCCCCATTGAGGTCTTGACCGACAGGTTAGGAACCGCTAGTCTAGGGTTTGTAAAATTATCTAGTCTTTCATATATCTGTAATTTGGTAAATAGCAATTAAAATACCGGTGTGCCATTAAATCACCGGCAATTTTTTAAATACCATTAAGATAATACAGAAATAGTAAAAAAAGTATATACAAAAATATGTTGCAGTATGATAATACAAAAATAGTAAAAAAATATATACAGAAATATATTGCAATATGATAATACAGAAATAGTAAAAAAATAAATTGCAGTAAGATAATACAGAAATAGTAAAAATTATATAAATACAGAATATATAATTATATAACAGAATATATAACAGAATATTGCAGTAAGATTAAGTGTAGTAATAAAATTTTTATTTGTGTTAATTTTTAAGTGTAACATTTTTTATACATTGGTAAAATTTTTAAAAGATTGGTATTAACTTAAAACATAAATTTGGGTATGTTTATATTTATATCAAATAAAGATGTTTAGTAAAAAATTACAATAACTGATGCCTACGAACTCATAATTTCAGTTTTGTGCTCCTTTTTCCTACTCACCCTCGTCCAAAATGTAAGGGCGATAAGTTACTTTATGCGAGGGCAATAATTTACTGGGTTTTCACATACTATTTTTAATTAAATTTGTACTTGATGACATATTTTTAAATTTAATCTAGTAATATTTTAGTGTTCCAAAAGCTATGACTATGTAAAGTTTCCACTATACCCAAAAATGAGATGATCAAAAATTATACTACAAGTTTGTCCATGATATCCAAACTTAAAAATTATATTATAAGTTTGTCCATGATATTCTAACTTAATTATTAAAATAACATGTTTACTTTTTGTATGATGAGTTTAAATTGCTGTAAAATGTTCGAAATAATGAAAATGAGCCTAAAAATCAAATTTGTAATATTTTAAATAAAGCTTTTGTGTTTATGATTAATCAAAACAAAGCTCTAAACGTTAAAAATTTTTTTACATTCAATTTAAAAATTTAAAAAAATTAAATTTTTATACTTCGATTTGTTATTTTTTTATTAGCGCTCCAAACAAATTTGAAGGGTTAGCTGCCCATGATGCATTGGTTGAACTACATGGTGCATTAAACACTGTCGCATGTAGCATTATGAAAATTGCAAACGATATTCGTTTTCTAGGTTCTGGTCCCAGATGCGGTTTAGGAGAACTTTCTTTACCTGAAAATGAACCAGGAAGCAGTATTATGCCAGGTAAATTATTTAATTTTTTTTAATTAACTTTATATTATTAAGATCTAACATTCAATAAAATTTAGGTAAAGTTAACCCTACTCAATGTGAAGCCATTACCATGGTTGCTGCTCAGGTGATGGGAAATCAAGTTGCGGTAAGCGTTGGCGGCAGTAACGGACATTTTGAGTTGAATGTTTTCAAACCAATGATGGTAAAAAATGTTTTGCAATCAGCTCGTTTACTTGGTGATGCATCTGTTGCGTTTGCTGATAATTGTGTTAATGGTATAAAAGCTAATCGTGAAAGGATTAATAAACTACTTCATGAATCTTTAATGTTAGTCACAGCTTTAAATCCTTATATAGGTTATGATAAAGCTGCAAAAATTGCTAAAAATGCACACGCTAATGGATTGACCTTGAAACAATCAGCTATTGAGTTAGGATATCTAACTTCAGAGCAGTTTGATGAATGGGTTAAGCCTGAAAATATGCTGGGTCCCAAATAATTTTGTAAAAGTTAATGAATATTGAATAATAATAATTTTGAATTTTTTTTTTCATTATTTTTTTTCACGACGGAAATTGAGACTTTTCCAAGGATAAAACAATCGGTCAATACCTTCATTTAAAGTTACTTATATTTACTCATAATTACAATCTTGGAATCGGTGATGAAAATTTAAAGACTAGATTTATGTATGAGTGGAGTAAGAAGTAATCTTCCTGAAAATCGACAAAGAAAATATCAATTTCTGTTAATGTACAACTATAAATAATTTAATTTTTTTTTAGACTTTGTTTGACTTGCGTTTTGCAAATGGGCTCCTCAAATATTTGTTCTGGATAATAGGGTAAACCTAATTTAAAATGTAAAGAGGATCCCAAAATTTATTGTAAGAAAAATGGAGACCTATGAATTTCTAGTCTTTCAGTACAAAATCATTAGAGAGTAGGATAAACAAAATAGAAAATCAGTAACTAGCAAAAAAGTTTCATGGCTAATACACAGCGTTAATTTTTGACCAAAAATTTCCCAACGCGAATTATTCGCGCGACTATCAAAACTAAGCGTCGTGTTGACTGGAATTTTTTTACGTTTGGTTTAGTCTACACTAAAAAAATATGCAGTTAAGTAACCAAGGTTTATGGCTTAATTGGTCTAAAAGTGAATGTTTTAACATGTTAAAAAATAAGTTACTTCTTTTTGTTCCTGGAAAAAGTATGTATTTTTACACATTCTTCGTATTATTTAAATTATGATAAGTCTACAAAAGAATGCCTGATAAATCACTATGTCACCTCTTCCATGTTCATAGTTTTACATTTGAAATTGAAACTAGAGACTGGAATTACCGAAAAACGGTTCCTTCGGTAAATTTCGGTTCCTAATTTGATAAGGAACCGATAACTTCGGTTCTTTTCGATTCCTTATTTTAGGCAAGATTCGAAATTTCGATTCCTTATTTTAAGAAAGAATCGAAATTACGGTAAATTCCGATTCTGATAAAGAACCGATAACTTCGGTTTTTTTCGATTCCTAATTTTAAGCAATAATCGAAATTACCGTAAATTTTGGTTCCAATTTCGGTTCTTAGCGGGAAATATCGCAAAAAATCGAAAATGCTACAAAGAATCGAAATTGTTACTAAGAATTGAAAAACTTGAATTTTTTTAATTTTTATTTTCAAAAATACAGTTGAAAAATACAGTTATTCTAAATCACTATCAGTGAGATCAGTGACACTGTCCTTGCGACTACTACTAGCACTGCTATAAGCTACGCTAGTAGAACTATCACTAGCTTCAGTATTAAATAAATCTTTAGATGCATCATATATAGGGTTTTTTTTCATTGGTGATTTTTTCATTGGTGATTCAAGTACAAGTTTCCTTTTTTTAGCTCTTTGTAGTAGACTTTGAGACTGTGATTCATTTGATTTCAAAAAACTTTTCATTTTTGTCTGTTTGGTTTATTGGGTTGGTGTAGATGGAGATGGTTGAGGTTGAGGTTGAGTCTGAGAAGGTGATGGTAGAGGTTGAGTCTGTGAAGTTGATGGTAGAGGTTGATCTTGAGAGGTGGATGGTAGAGGTTGATCTTGAGAGGTGGATGGTAGAGGTTGAGACTGATAGCCTGGTTCACCAGGGCATTTTTTGTCCCAGGACCTTATTTTTGATTTGACTAGTGGAAAGTTTTCTTTTATGAACATTATTTTTTGAAGGGTCTCTGGCTTCATATTGTGTCTTTTATCACTAATAATATTTCCTCCTAATGAAAATAGCCTTTCTGAAGAGCATGAAGTCACTGGTGGACACAAGTACTTCCTTGCCATGCAGCTAGTAATGGCAGTTCCTTTTGATTGACCTTCCACCATTCCAAAACCTTCACATCCTTAGCTGATTTTTGCATAGACAAGTACCTCTTAAATTCCATCTAAAAGAAAAATTTGAATTTGAATTTACCGCAAAGAATCGAAAAAATATTTATAAGTATCGGAAATATTTATAAGAATCGAAATTATTATTAATAAAAATGAATATCTACCTTTAGAGGAGGCTCTGATGGTCCTGCCAAAGTTGGTGCATCATTTCCATCATTTTCCATGGCCATTCTCTCAAAGTCATCCATATCTTCATCTAAGTTTGGCTGTGCAGAAGGTAATGAAGCCTCATAAGCCTCATTGTATTCTCTGGTAGTTGGATGATTGTCTACCAGTTGGTCTATTATTCCATTTAAATGATCTTTGTTGCCCTTGATTAATGTGATAGAATAACCTCTATAAAATGGATCAAACACACTTGCGAGATTAAAGTCATTAACTTCAATGCCTTTATCTGGAATCCTAGTTTCCAAGTATTCTATAAACCTGGTCATTGCATCTTTAGCAATTCTTGAACCTGGAAAAGAAAAAAAAATATAAATAATCAAAATTGCATAATTTGTTGATAATTATTCGAAAGAATCGAAAGAATCGAAATTTGTTGATAATTATCGAAATTATTAGTAAGAATCGAAAGAATTACAAAAAAATATTTTTTACCTGAAGTATTTTGTGTAACTGTCCTATGGCACATAGTAATCAATGAAAAGAGGTGTTGCTTGATTTTGTGAACTGTAGGTGTTTTATCTGAGGACCAAATCTCTGAGTATTCTTGACATTTTGCCAAGAAAGGATGAAGTTCTGCAATTACTTAAAAATCTTCATCACTTGGTATAAGTATTGTCAAGTTTGCATTCAGGCTGTTATCTCTGACAGACTTCAAACCTTGCTCATTTCTTAACACTGACTTGAACAGCATTGCATTTGAATTCCATCTTGTTTGCACTGGTTGGATTAGCTTGATTGGATTACACCCTAGAGATTCACATTCTTGTTTGATTTCATACCAATCCTTAGTGCTTTGATGTGTCCTTTGAGCAAGTCTCTTGCACTTATCAACAATTACCTTAACCTCACCATTTTCTAATGTGTCTTTCAAACAATTGTTCAACATGTGATCAACACACACCAATTGCTTGTCCAATAAAGTTGATAAACTGACAGCTGCCTTCATGTTAGCTGCACCATCAGTCACACATGTTCTTTCTAGGTCAGGCCTTGCCAAGACTTCATATTTTGAAATCATAGTGTCTAATCCTTTGGCAAGTAAAGGACCTGTTTTCCTATTTAAATGAGCCTGGCAGTCCAAACTGTACTTTTTCAACTCAAAATTACTGTTGATGTAATGGAGTGTGAGAGATTCAAAAGGATCACCATTTTTTGCAGTCCAACCATCTGATGTAAAAGCTACACTTTCACATTCTGGTACTTCTTCCTCAAGTTGATTGGTTATTGCCTTTTCAACATTATGATGAATCATGTCAAGCTTTGTTGTAGCAAGTGTTTTTGGTGTTTTTATGATTGCTTTTGGTGCCAAATAGTTCAAGAGCAACTTCATTCCTGGAGTTTCCACAATATTGAAAGGAAGATTTGACATGATGCAGGCCAGAGTGAGAACTGTATCAAAATCAAGCTGACAGCTGCTTTGTGAATCTCATTTAGTTATCTGAAATAATAAAAAAAAAAGTAAAATTTCGAAAGGAATCGAAATTATCGAAATTACCGCAAGGAATCGAAATTACGTTAAACAAGACCTGACAACCTAATATATATGGGTAAGTTGTTGCAGTTTCTAGAGACAGTGCTAATCACTCTATCTATTAAAACAAAGAAGTTTAAAGTTAAAAGCCTTTAAAGTTTTGAAACGTTTGAAAAACGCGTGTTTACTAAATCTACATGCACGTGTTAGGTGACAGGTCAAATCAAAAACTTTAAACCTCAATAACTTTGTTAATATTGAGTTTAGAGCAAAAAGGACATTAATTTGGAATCATTAAATTGTTGTCTAGTGTGGAAATTTAACTTTTTATTAATTTACAGAGTTATTAAACTTTAAAGTATATTATAAATTTGGAAAAGGGCTCAAAAGTTTTTGAAAGACATTAACACATCCTTATAAACCCACCTCCAGAATCCATTGACACTCGTACTAAAGTTTTATAAAGATCAAGTCCTCTGTTATTAGTTATCAACTTAACAAAATCAGATGTGTCTTTCACTATAACAACATCTCTCAACCAAATAACCACCTGGTTCCTCAAACAAAATTTGTAGAGCATCATAATTGGTCTCAAAACTGCTTTATCCCACGTCTCAGCTTGGAGCAAAATAGTTTGGTTTCATTATCGCTAAGATCAATTGCAACTTGTAACTGCATAATAGTTTCAAGAGATACAGATGCTATGGTTCTGCGATGAGTTCCATTATCTGATACATCAACTTAAACTGTAAGTTTGTTTCCACCAGTTGAAAGCATCATTTTCTGTTCACTAAGAATATTTTTCTTTTCCATTTTATGTTCAAGAATATGAACTACCATTTTTTTTGCACACTTTAAGTCCCCATTACCTTTCAATGCATGATTAACTAAGTTTTTAACTTTTTCTTTTTTCCACATGGATAAAAATATTCCTTTCCTTTAAATTAAATTAAGTTTTATAATTTTGTTACTATTTTATCAAAAAATTTATTCCTCATTTAAATATCTTTTAATCAACTCAAATTTAAATATACCAACAAAAGCAAAACAGTGAGGGCATTTTGAAAAAGTTTCTTTTAAATTAGGAATATTTTTGATTGGTTCAGAAGTTAAACTCGTTCTTGTTTTGAATTTTGACCAATCATTCTGTAATCATTTGTTCTTTGACCAATCATTCTAAATTGTATAATTTACAAAACCTTTATAAACATAAATCTTAGAGAATTAGTGATAGCAATATAAAGTAAAGTAATATATTTTAACATTTTGATTTTGCTAGGAAACAGTGTTTGCTAGGAAACAGTGTTTGCTAGGAAACAGTGTTTGCTAGGAAACAGTGTTTGCTAGGAAACAGTGTTTGCTAGGAAACAGTGTTTGCTAGGAAACAGTGTTTGCTAGGAAACAGTGTTTGCTAGGAAACAGTGTTTGCTAGGAAACAGTGTTTGCTAGGAAACAGTGTATCACTTAAAATAGCTCATAGACATCTTGATTCTAAAAATATTTTAACCAATAAAAGTTTAAAAAAAAACCTAAACTTTCAAATCAAACCAAAACCAAAACCGAAAAAAAAAATTAGGTTTATATATTTGTTGGAGTACCAGAAAATTTGCGCGCACCAAAAATCTTTTATGATTGACTCTCACCAATATATTCAATCAAATTACAAAAAAAAATTATAATTTTTTTTCCAGCACACACTCACTAAACCTTTTTGGGGCTTGGGTGCACATAAAAAGCAATTTTTCAAACACCTCTTGATAGATGAATTAAAGTTTTTTTTATTTACAAATATTTGGTAGGTATCTTCATAGGAACAAAAAAATTCAGAGTGGCGGACATAAAAGCATGCGGGCAATTAAAAATAAACGAGTAGTTTACAAGTAATAGGTTTTCGTTAAATGTAGAAAAAACTAAATTTATTTTATTCTCCAAACCTAGTAAAGGTGACGATGTTCCTCTAAAATTACCTAATCTTTTAATCAATAAAACATTTATTAAAAGGGAACCAATCGTTAATTTTTTAGGAGTAATACTAGATTAAAATTTGTCATGGAAACCACATATAAAATACACAGAAAATAAAATCTCAATAAATATTTCCATATTATATAAAACTAAACCATATCTTAACACTGCTTCCTTGAATAAAATATACTTTTCATTTATTCATAGTTTTATCTCTTACTGTAATATTGTATGGGATAGTACTAATTATAGTAAATTAAAAAACCTTTATAGTAAGCAAAAACACGAAGCAGGATTGTATTTGGTGCACACATAACTTTTCATTGCGAAACTCTTTTAAGGAAGCTTGGTGCCTTAAGTATCTATAAACTTAATATACATCAAGTTCTACAATTCATGTTTAAAATAAAACATGGGCTTTCTCCTATTGTATTTTAGTCAAACTTTAGTGAAATCTCGCACAAGTACCCTACTAAATTTTCAATTAACAACTTTATTGTACCAAAAACTAATTTAAAACTAATTTCTTACCAAATCCAACACAGTGGACCGTTTCTATGGAAACACTTTTCAAAATTTATTACAAAAAAAATAAATATTCAAAACATCTCTTTGGAACAATTCAGAAAAGAATCTAAGAGTCTCTTATTATATATATATATATATATATATATATATATATATATATATATATATATATATATATATATATATATATATATATATATATAAATTGCCGACTTATTATTGTTAGAGGTCGGCGATTAGGTCGGCAGAAGAAATTTGACACAAAGGGGTTACCATAAAACAAAGTCGGCACAGTGTCGGCAGGTTAGGTTGGCATTGCCGAATGCCGACCTAATTCCGAGGGTCGTATATATAAAGTACTGGCCAAAATTATAGCACAAATGTAAATTAAAAATTGAATGATAAAAATTTAATGGAGGGTTGAATGAAAAGTTATAAATATTTTTTTTATCTGAATATTCCATTTGGAGAAAAACATCCCCATACAGAAATAGTTCCATCACCACCTTGTGCTCTTGTTGTAAAGTTAAATGGTAAATCTTTTTTATTAGGAAGACGGCGTATAAACTTATGATTCTTTCTATTTATGACTTCAAAATGTGATTCGTCACTAAATATTACACGATACCATTGATTTTGAGTCCAATCAACATAGTTTTTACACCAAGTGAGTGTCTTCTTTTTCTAAGCCTATTTTCAATAACAACATCGTTTCTGTGTGTAACTTTTCAACCAAACGACGACGAACTGTTCTTGCACTAATGGTTTTTTCTTTTGCAGCATTCAACTCCATAGCAATTTTTCTACTTGAATCAGTACGATTCAAATAGAAAACTTGCTTTGGAGTTAAACAGTACAGTCTTCTGAATAATTAGTGCATCTATGATGTCCTTGACCTGGTTGAATTTTCATTGGTAAATTCAATATAACTTTATCAGCAATATTGTTGATATATTTTCTGGAAGTTTTAGCACGTTTAGCAATATCAGCAAATTGTCGCCGCTCAGAGCTATTTTAAATAAATGACACAACAATGTGTCAATGCATTTAATCATACACACTGTCAAAATTATGCATGAATGTGAGTATGCTATAAATTTGACCAACATTTTTTGTAAATTTTTATAAAATAGTTTACTTCTATTATAAATAATAAACGAAATTTTTAATTTTATGCGCACGTTATAAATGACTAATGTAAACGCATTTTAAAAATACAGTACTTCTCAACAATATGGTTAATGCATTCAAAAATTTGACATGACAATCTTATTTTAAGAGGTTGTGCTATAATTTTGACTAGTACTTTTAAATACTCTCAGCAATCTTAAACTTGAAGTAAAGTTTCAAATTCTGCTCTGTTCCTTACAAATCAGTAGAATTCCATACATGTGCACTGTTTAAGTCTTTTTAGTATAATATAGAGTTAATATAAAATTTCTATAATATAATAAGAAATAAAATTTAAATTTTTTGAAGCCTAATAAAATAGATTTAAAATAAAGTTAAACGCAGTTGCTGGCTATTAAAATATTATTGATTAAAATTTTGTAGATAAAATTTTTTTTGTAACACAAATGTTTTATAATGATCTGCATGACAAATGTTTTATAATAATCTTGTGACAAATGTTTTGTAATGATCTGTGTGAGATTTGTATCACAAATGTTTTATAATGATCTGTGTAACAAATGTTTTATAATGATCTGTGTGACAAATGTTTTATAATGATTTGTGTAACAAATGTTTTATAATGATCTGTGTGACAAATGTTTTATAATGATCTGTGTGACAAATATTTTGCAATGATCTGTATGACAAATGTTTTCTAATGATCTGTGTAACACAAATGTTTTATAATAATCTGTGTGACAAATGTTTTACACTTTAAAGATTTTATTCAATGTAGTAACTTATTAATGGCATCTAGTACATCCTCTCAAGTTCATCCGACTCCACTGGCTCCTTCACAAGCATGTCAGCAAACATTAACAGATACGGATCCGTTAGTAAAATATCAAGGACTTTTACCACTTTTAAGAGAGTCTGTAACGGTATGTTTTTTTAATATTCATTACTTGTGTTCAATTATTCTAAAATAGTTAAAAGTTGTTTCAAGATTGTTTTGGTGCTAAATTGGGTTTTTTGAGAATTTTCATAAATAATCTCACAAATTTGAATAATAATAAAAAAAACATGTGGCTGTGAAAAATTGTTAATTTTGGAAACATCTATTACCATAAAAAATCCATTATTAATACATGAAAAAACATGTGGCTGAGTTATCTTCAAAATATTTTAATCTATCATTTGTGTCTATTTGGTATTTGTGGTCTGTCTTTGATGATTAAAGGTATTGAAATAATTAGGATATGAGGTTTAGGAGCCTAATAATAACTGTCTCTCCTAGACCATTAGAACAAAGTGTTGGGTAAATGTGGATGCATAAGTTTTACAAGGGTGTCTTCATTATCTCATTATCATCAACTTCTAATACTAAGCTAATCCACTTAAGCATCTCATATTTGCAAATATAATGTTTTCCTGCTATGATTTCTTGAAGATATTGTATTGAATCAGTTGAGCTAAATGTTCCTTTTGCTCAGAGGCTCTTTTGACACAAATATTTGTTGCATCCTGTCGAATAAATTGATATAAACTTCTTATACCATAAGGTTTTTGCATTATTAAATCAGAAGTCAAAGATTTATGGACTGAAAAAATATCTTAGCCTTTTAAAAACCAAAAGTGGGTTTTATCTTTAGAAAACTGAACATTTCTTTCAGAATTAGACAATGATTTTTATTGATTAGACAATGAAGACTAGCATTGGTAACAAGTTTTTTAACTTTTTCACCAATGCTATTACATAGCAACTTTTCATGTGGTGTTGCTAAGAAGTTACATTTGAATAGCATCCACAATTTTTAGCATGTTGGCATAAATTTAAAAAATACTTGCAATTTTTGTACTGATCATTTTAAATATGACATTTCTTTTCATTATACAATAATAAAATCCAACAACATGTATATAAGAAAGTAGTTATTTGTACAAAATACTTTCTTATATAAATGATGATAATCATGATATTAACCTAAGATGTTATTGGTTTCAGTAATAATTCTAAATTTTACCTTGTATGATAAATTTGAAGTTTTTTGATCAAACAATCAAAACAATAAGTTCATTTGGAGGTATTGATGACTTTAATTTATTAAAATCTTTACCTTGTACTTTAGCAATAGAGTGACATGTTATGGTATCAAGCTTGTCACAGTTTTTTAATAAATTCACTGTAGATGTGTAACTAAAAAGCTCTGCTCTTAAAACAATTTTTTTAATAAGTTAGTTGTAATTCTTCTTCAGTTAACTGTACTAAACATAAGCTTTAGATTTTGGCAAATGTACAGATACATAAAGCATGGATTCAATTTTGACCTTAATAGATCATCTGTTTTGGCTATAACTGTTCAAATTTGGAAATCTTATTTTAAGCTGAGTGTTCTTTTTTGAATTCCACAAAAAATCTATTTAAATTGTAAAGAAGTTTCCAACACTAAACACAAATCAAAGTTCATATTTATTGAATGATAGTTTATGTTTAGACACTTACAAAGTTCTTTATACCTGGCAATTGCTGACTAAGTTGATAATTGTATTATTTCTATATTAATTCTAACAATATTCGTTTTTTCTGGGAGTAATAATATTCTCTTTTCAGATTAAAGTTCCAATGCTTTAGACTTTGATGTATTAAATAATTTAGCTGCTTTTCTCAAAGGCAATGAATTAGTAAAGTCAAAACCTGAGTCTTTTTCCTTTTATGCTGATTCTATTTGCCATAAAACTGTTTAAATTGAGAATTAACTCAAATGTAGAAGATTATGTACAAATGCTAGTATGTACAAATGTTATTTATGATGTTTTGGTTCCGGTTTTTTTAAATTTAAAATAATTTTTTTTCTTGGCACAACAACAAAAAGGTTGATACAATCTTTTTTTGTTCAACTAATTTAATCACCTTGCCCTCCATAGAGAAATTTCAACAGAACATTTTTACTCCAAAGGTTTCACCAATTATTTTTCTGCGTGCTTTTTACTTCTTAAGATACCTTTACGATAAAGAAAAAAAATCTGTTCTTTTTTTTCTTTATCTTTTTTTTTATCTTTTTTTAAGTTTAATGATTCACTAAGTTCAAATGACTAGTTTAAAAAGGGTGACCATTGTCTCAATTTTGACATAGGGTGACCATTTTCCCAGTTTTTATGTAGGATGACCATTGTCCCAGTTTTTACATATGGTGACTAATATTCTAATTTTAAATAGGGGTGACCATTGTCTTAATTTTTAGGTAGAGCACAGAGCAAAACATAATTCAGATTAAAATTTTTGTGTTCTTTTATGTAATAAACAAGCCAATTGTTACCTAAGTATAAGAAATTCCTTAAAAATTAAATTTTCTAACAAATCATTAATATTTTTAAGTTGAGTTTTCAGATTTCAAACTCATTCATTCAAAATTATTCTGAAAAAGAGAGATCTTTTTAATTACTTTAATAATAAAAGAGTTTTTTAAAATAAAGGATAAGATAAATATGATAAATATATGCATATTTATTAATTTGAATGAAATTTGTTGATTATAAACAATAGTAAAAATTAAAAGTTAGTTTTTAAAAATTAAATTAAACAAATACGATTCTAAAGGTATTGTACTTATTAATTTTTTTAGGTCAAGTGTTAAACTTATTTTTTAAATTTAATTACATATAATTTGGTTGTGCTTTTAATTTAGTAGTTTTGTTCTCGTGCTTTTAATTAATTAGTTTTGTTGCATTTTTATATTGGATAACATTTTTATCCACAAAGAACCAGAGAAATGAATGAACTTTAATAAAAATAGAAAGAACCAGAGAAATGAATGAACTTTAATAAAAATAGAAAGAAGTACGATAAAAAATATAATCAAAGATAGTATTATAATATTTATATATAAATAATGTAATATGGATAAAACAATGATATAAAAATATACCAATATTGAACTCAAACAGTTTGGTAAAATATTAGATTGAAAAAATGTTAGGGTGATTGAATAATGATTTTTGATAAAAAGGAAACTTGATTGTTAGGTAGATAATGATTTTCTCCATCATGATAAAGATAATGATTTTCTCCATCTTATTTCCAAAGTATGTAATAAAACATAATGATTTTCTTCATCACATCTCCAAAGTTTAATGCGATTCTCCTCTGTTACAGCCTAGATCATTCAAACTTTAATATGAGTTTCTTCTGTGATAGCTTGGAGCTAACAGTGACAAGCGAATTTTAAATCAAGCTAAATTGCTTACTGTAAATTACTACCAATGAAGTTGTTATTGCTGCATTAATGAAAAGCAACAAACCTACTTTACAACACAATACAACAACCTCTACTTAACACCTAGAATACAACACCTCTACTTAATGATTAACAAATAATTTTAGTATCCTTTCAGGGAAACTATATAATCAATCCATTCCGAAATTAGCTTCTGCTAAGGTTACCTCTTTATCATGCTTCCTATTTTTTACTTCTGATTACATTCTCTTCTTATAAATCTTGTTTTTGTATACAATACTGCTATTATGTTTGACTTTTTCTTTTTTATACAAAAGCAATGTAAATGGGGTTTAGTTGATGGACCTGATTTAGCTGTTAAGCTTGAGTCACTGTTACATCATCTTTTTTTTTTCTGCAAGTACCATAGTTACCAAACAAGGAACAATAGCTCAAGTGAGCTATTGTTCCTTGTTTGGCCAAAATAAATTTTGTGTGAATTTAGCAAATAGCACTTTTTACTGTTATTTTTTCTTCACACCAAGCAACTTTTATTCAGTTTTTTTCCTCCAATATCTAATAGTTTCAAATAGTTAAAATTTTTTGATAATGTATACTGAGTATACTGATTATCCTTGAACATTGTTTTAAATTATTGATTTTCATTATAAAATGAAATTTTGTAGGGTTGTTAAACTTGCTTTAGGGTAAAGCTGATGTTTATAAAAATCGAAAGTTTTTTATCTCAAAAAGCTGATGGGTAAGAGATACATAAATATAGGGAATATAAATAGGGAATCAATAGGATATTAGAATAAGAAAACAAAAAGCAAGGTACCAAGAGGTAATAGCAAGTGCTAATTTTACGAAGGATTTATTATATAATTAAGTTATAAGGTTGCAGTGTAAGTTATAAGGTAGACAGTTGCTACATAAGCAAGAATTACTTAGTTTAATCCCCAACATGTTTATCCTTAACATGGTTCTGCATGTAGCAGATTTGTTTATCAAGGATTGTGTTTAAAAGTTAATAGGTTGATAGAGAATTCTAACAATAATTTAAAAAAAAGTTTCCACGACTGTAGTGAACCCCTTAGCCTCAAGAGGTAAATATAATGAAAATTATATATATATATATATATATATATATATATATATATATATATATATATATATATATATATATTGACTGACAAATAGCCTGACTCACAACGGAGTGCTGCTACGTCGACTATCTTATAGCCTGACTCGCAAGGGAGTGCTGCTACATCGACTGAGGGTTTGGTTGGGGCAGGCAGTCTATCAAGTAATAAAAAAAAAAATTCCAGTCTTGCCTTTTAATTTTTTATTTTTTTCAAAAAAAAAACGAAAAAATTTATGACAACCAGTTATATGGTATATATATATATATGTATGTATATATATAGAACCCTTAGATGTTGTCCGAAAGTTTTTTCGATATTTTGTTGACAAAAAGTAAAAATTAAAATGCAAGACCGGAATTTTTTTTTTTTAATAATGATAGACTGCCTGCCCCAACCAAACCCTCAGTCGATGTAGCAGCACTCCCTTGCGGGTCAGGCTATTTGTCAGTCGATGTAGCAGCACTCCCTTGCGAGTCAGGCTATTTGTCAGTCGATGTAGCAGCACTTCCTTGCGAGTCAGGCTATTTGTCAGTCGATGTAGCAGCACTCCCTTGCGAGTCAGGCTATAAGATAGTCGATGTAGCAACACTCCGTGCATGATTTACAGTAAAAAAAATAAAAATAAAAACATTTTATTAAAAAAAATAAAAATAAAAACATTTTATTAAAAAAAATAAAAATAAAAACATTGTTTATATTGTTAAAAACATTCAAAATGTTATAAAAACATTCAGAATGTTTTTAAAAACATTCTGGTCAATTAAATTTGCGTTTTTGTGGTTTTTTTAAAAAACGATTAATTTGTAATTAAATTAATGGTTTTTACTTTCGTCCAACACGGAAATGTTGGACGAAAGTCAAAAGTAATTAAAAGTGACGTATGTGTTGGCGTAAGAATCACTTTTTTCCTTCCGCTCTTCCTAAAGCCAACAAACTATAGAACTATATATATATATATATATATATATATATATATATATATATATATATATATATATATATATATATATATATATATATATATATATATATATATATATATATATATATATATATATATATATATATATATTTATATATATATATATTTATATATATATATATATATATATATATATACATATATATAAATATATATGTATATATATGTATATGTATGTGTATATATAGAACCCTTAGATGTTGTCCGAAAGCTTTTTCCATATTTTGTTGACAAAAAGTAAAAATTAAAATGCAAGACCGGAATTTTTTTTTTTTTTAATAATGATAGACTGCCTGCCCCAACCAAACCCTCAGTCGATGTAGCAGCACTCCCTTGCGGGTCAGGCTATTTGTCAGTTGATGTAGCAGCACTCCCTTGCGAGTCAGGCTATTTGTCAGTCGATGTAGCAGCACTCCCTTGCGAGTCAGGCTATAAGATAGTCGATGTAGCAACACTCCGCGCATGATTTACAGTAAAAAAAATAAAAATAAAAACATTTTATTAAAAAAAATAAAAATAAAAACATTTTATTTAAAAAAAAAAAAAAAAAACATTGTTTATATTGTTAAAAACATTCAGAATGTTTTAAAAACATTCAGAATGTTTTAAAAACATTCAGAATGTTTTAAAAACATTCAGAATGTTTTAAAAACATTCAGAATGTTTTTAAAAACATTCTGGTCAATTAAATTTGCGTTTTTGTGGTTTTTTTATATAACAATTAATTTGTAATTAAATTAATGGTTTTGACTTTCGTCCAACACGGAAATGTTGGACGAAAGTCAAAAGTAATTAAAAGTGACGTATGTGTTGGCGTAAGAATCACTTTTTTCCTTCCGCTCTTCCCAAAGCCAACAAACTATAGATCTATATATATACATATATATATATATATATATATATATATATATATATATATATATATATATATATATATATATATATATATATATATATATATATATATATATATATGTATTTATATGTATATGTATGTGTGTATATATATATATATATATATATATATATACATATATGTATATATATGTCTAGGTATGTGTATATATATATGTATATATATATATATATATATATATATATATATATATATATATATAAATATATATATCGTTATATATAGTTATATATAGTTATATATAGTTTCTAGGAGATGTTAGTAGTAAAAGCTATTCTAACAAACACATTTTAGCAGCTGGACACTTTTATTTAGAAATTTTTTGACCAACCTTTTATTATTTGGTTAAGTCACAAGTTCATTGAACTTTTTAACCGTTAAAATAACTTTCACCTATGTGGCTTGATTAGATAATTTTAGATATAAAAGACATAAAGTAGAAAAACTCATTGAGTATGTATGGGATTGTATACATAGGATTATACATTGAGGTTTTTTTCATTGAGGTTTTTTGCAAAAAAGTAATTGAATTTTACGACACTAACACCAACCTTGAAATGATTGCAGAAGAAAAATCAAGATTAGATGATTATCATAATCGTAGTTTTTCATAACATAATCAAATTACAGAAAAGAGATAAAATTTAAGATTAGTTAATTATTGATTATTCATTATTATTTAATATTATCAACATTATTATTACCATGTTGCCACCATAATTTGTTTGTAATAATTTTTTAAATGATTTCATAAGTTATAATATTTTATACATTAAATGTATCAAACTTTTTTAAATATTTATGAAATATTTTTATTTAGAATTTAATTCGACATACTGTTTATGTTTTACAAAATACTGCAATAGGACAATGCAGGTATTGTTGTTTCTTAAATACTGTAAATGTGCAATGGAGATGATGCAGGTATTTTAATAAAAAGTTCTATTATTGGGAAACAGGTATTTTAAAAATAAAACAATATATTTAAGTTGTATTTTATAATTTTATTTTATGTAATTTATTTAATTTTTATGTAATTATACAATTTTTTTTTCAATGTTTAGACAAACTGATGTTCAAATGTTGAATAAATGCATGGAGGATTTTTATAATATTAGTGACCAAGTACATCAATGGCTTGTAATCTTTTTTTTTCTTTTTTTTTTTACATAAAATTTACTACATTTATATAGTGTAGTTGTTAATTTTTAAAGTTTTGCTATTTTTACTAAATTAACATTTAAATTTATTTTAACATTTAAATTTGTTTTAACATTTTTTTTTTTTGTAATTCACCTCCCCAAGGCAAAGAAGCCCACTACAGATGAAGAGGCTACTTGTGGTTATAACCCTCTTCCGAAACTCTATAATTCCGAAACACAAAACTTGATGAACAAGGCCGCTGCATGGAGAAATAAGTTGAGGGCAGTACTACCAGGGGTGTGGTGGGAATCGAACTCAGAACCTCTGGCTTATGAAGCGAGCGCTCTACCACTACACCACTACTGCACTTAAATTTATTTTAACATTTAAATTTGTTATAACCATGGCCATTTGTTATAACCATGGCTTTAAGTATAAAGAAAAGCCTAATATTTTGCATTTTTGCCGAAAAAATAGAAGGCCATTGAAAAAATAAAAACGCTATAAAATCAAAACAAACAAAGGAATAAGAAACATTTTTATTCTTGAAACTACTTTTTGTTCAGTAAGAGATAAATTATTTTAAATTATTTTAAATTATTTTCTAACAGAAATTTTTTTTAATAAAAATAAATTTTTGTTTAATAAAATTGATGTTGCTCAAAGAATATAGTTTATATATTTTGTTATTCCACATTAATAAAAACATCTTATATTAACTTTATATTTATATCAACTCTAAAAAAAGATAACACTATAAACTAACTATAATATCCACACAATTTTTATCAGTAGCTACTTTTTTTTAATATTAAATAATATATTAGTTATATATAAAATATATTACTGTAATATATTACTGGTTTGTGAGAGATTTATTCTAAGTATCAGATGCTCAGAACAAAGTAAGTTTTAATCAAGCAAAATAAATTCAAAACAAAATGTGCAGTTGTTCAGAATGACAAATCAGTATTGATAATAACATTCAAATAAAAGTTTAAAATTGAAAAAGATTCACAAGCATAAGTTGTCAATATATTGTTTATCTGTTAACATTTACTAAACCATTTTTAAACCTTTTGCTATGTAACCTGTGATATGGATATAAAAGATGCCTTTTCTACTACTTCTGACAGAGATATCTTCAAAGAGGATGACTGGATTAAAAAATTTGTTGAAAAAATATTTTTAATTGGTAATCCATTGGATATCACCATTCTTTAAATAAACTTTTAATTTTAGTAACTTATTCGGAGCACAAAATTTTAAGTAACCAAAAGTTAAACTCATCTACTGATGCTGTCCGAACTTACTGACACAATTATAATCATAACTTAAAAGATCTTAAATCAAAAAGAGCTATTTAACTACTGTAACTGAGCAGAAAGATTTGTATTAGATATTATCCACAATGCCATAGCTAATTAAAGTTTAGGTTTTTATCATCTTGTTTAAATTTTTTTGGGTTTAACATTTTATTTTCAAGTTTTGAGGTTTTAGATAAATCTGCTGTTAAAATAATTTCCTGTTTAACTGTAACATCATCTTTGAATTTAGTATACTGAAATGGGGAAAGTCTGGATAGTTTATCACATTTTAAAGTAAATCCACAACTCCATAAAATAAACTTCTGATAGCAATCTATTAAATCTTTAAAAATTACTTGCATGATTATTGCACACTATGCTTGCACACCAAAACCACTGTTAAAAAATAAGTCAAAGTTTTAATGGTTTTATTTCTCAATCAATTACTATAAATTTTTATAACTGAGGCAGTTTTATGTACGGATTGTACCTATTATTTAATGAATATTCTTAAAAATTTTCTATCGTATACCATTTTCGAAAAGTTCAGACCTGTTTCACCAGAGTATTCTGTATATTTCTGTATATACATTTCTTCAAATATTAAGCAGATATCTTGCAACGTTTGGGCCACTTTTGAGTAATAGTTTTGCATATTGTATTGCACCAATATTACTGAAATGTATTTTCAATAAAGAAAGCAATGGAAAGTCTTTCAAAGGACTTTTTAATGGTGATATAATGTATGCTTTATTTCTTTATTTTTTTTAAGTTCTTCAAAAGCCAAAACAAACCAAAAAAAAAGAGATTCTGCATGAATTTGTATGTAAGTAGGAATGTGTTCAAACATACATGTGCAGGGCATTTTTATGGCTATAAAAAAAACTGTGTTAAGATGATAGACAACACTTGTAAAATACTTTCATATAAGCTCTCAGCAACTCATATAATAATCTCAATAACTTATGATATGTAAAAAATAAATTATGGTATGTAAGCAATAACTTGTGGTATTAAATAGCTTAATATGTGGTATTAAGTATCTCAATAACTTCAGGTATTAAACAATAATTTGTAAAATCAACATGATAATTAAGTTTTAAGATTTAGTAGCTACATACCTTACCAGCAATGTATTTAAAATTGTGTGCTCAATATTTTTTTAGTTTTTACGATGTTAAACATTCTGGAACAGAAATGACCAGATGACTCATTACAAGAATCTCATAAATACATAATTATTTGCGATGGTTATTTGTCCATTACATCTTGATGTAAAGTGGCTAATGTTTATAATCTTTTATAACAATACCCACTTTTATCAAACAGAATCTTTTAATATGCTATCCTTGTTTTATTAGGCAGGATCTTTTAGCCCGCTCTCCTTGTTTTAAAGTATTTTTTGCTTGAAAATGTTTTGCACATATAACAGATGAGTTAGTTGGCATACAGTTTAGCATATTTACAAATAACTTTATCATTTAAACTTTTTATGGTTCATAAGTATTCATGGATATTGACAAAAATTTTTGTAACTTTTTATGGTTTGTAATTCTTCATTGACATTAAATGAAAATACTGTCACTACATCTTGTTTTAAATTGTTTAATAAATACTCAAAAAGACAACATTCAACAAGACAACATTCAACAACAAGACAACTTTCAATATTTGTTGTTCTACTAACAGAACTTTTAATTTATAATGTACAATTATTGCACTTTCATTCAAAACCGCGAAAAAACTGGCCTTCTATTTTTTCTGCAAAAATGCAGAATATTAGGCCATATACTTTAAGTAGGCCATGGTTTTAACATTTAAATTTGTTTCAACATTTAAATTTGTTTATTTTAACACTAATTTTGCATCACTTTGTTCATTTTTTTTTCTACTTTGTTCACTTTTTTTCAAAACAAATTTTCAGATATTTTACCTCTTATTGAACCAAAATATGATCTAGAACATATGACTGACCAAACCAAGATATGACTATCAGGAAATAACAAGTATAGAACTAATTGTATCAATCCAGTTTTTCCTGTACATAACTAAATGAAAATAAGCTTTTGATATTTTGATTTCAAAAATGTTATAAGTTTACTAAGAAACTCATGTTTATAATGTGGAATGCCACTGGTTTTCTTGAGATATCTGAAAAGTACTCCTTAAATTTTTTAGTGTTTCTGCTAGAAACTTTATTTACAATAATCATTTCTCTGCATTTCTGTATGATTGACCTCTAATTGAAAATAAAACAGTCAAATAAAGCTGTCAAATTTTTATGTTTTTTGAATTAGATACTACAAGGAAAGCAAAACAATTTTTATTTGTCAAGCACTGAAATCACAAATTTTTTTGCATTTTTTATTATTAAGTCATCAAGTATTGAGCACTCATCATTGTTGTCAACTGTTTTTGTGAGTTTTTGCAATAACAAATATCTCAATATTTTTGATCGACAACAACATTGATGAATGGTAACACTCTTACTGAGCTCTTTATGACTCACTACTGACCTCTTATGGAAGCGGTAGATGCAATTTATTGCAAAGTTAGGATCTGCTAAGGTAACCTCTCCTTATAGTACTTGTCAATTCCTTTTCATTCTGATTTCATTCAAGACCTTTCAAACCAGTCTCTTGTTTTGTCTCTATGGAATACTGTTTTTATATTCTTCTAATGATGTCCTTTCTCTTCTTGACAAGATCCAAAAACATATTGTAAATGTAATTGTATATATATGATATGTATATAAGTGTATATAATATATTATATATAATAATAATAATAAAATTGAGCTATGGCATAAAACGGTGACCAAAGGAAAATGGTCAACAATGACAGTTGAATATAAAGTTTCATATTGTTTTCAAATGTTTCAAATGTCAAACACTGTTTAATAAAACGTATTCTCTCATAGTGATCAAAGTGAGCTGTTTGATAAACCATTCCTTATTTCCCCTAACTGGCCCAGCTGGTCTAGGATAATTACGAGATCAATTGCCAAGCTTGTATGTTGGGTGCATCCAAAATGTAATATCTACATCCGTGCTTTCCTTTAAGTGCCAATTTGCATCTGCTCATGTGCTTCAAGCTTTCTCGAATAATGAGTAGGGTTAATCAAACTTCATTTTTTTTTCCCCTTAATAAATAGCATAGTTTGGTGGCTCTTCTTGTACTTGTTTGATTACTTTTTCATCATATATGTGGATAGGAGATAATGTGGGCAGGCCATACTCAATTTGAGGCTTTTAAACATTGAAAGATTCTGGTATCATTTTCTTGAATGAAGTAAGTGTTGCACTAGTTTTGACTGCTGCATGCTTTGATTGGACCATTTCAGATTGCTTGTTATTAAAGTTCCGAGTTCTTGGTTGCTAGACAATAAGTATATTTGTTATCTTGCTTTTGTATTTGTTATGATAGATTGTTGTTTTGAATAATTTTTTTGATTGTCAATACTTTACATTTGTTTGCATTAAGTTCCATTTTTCACATATCTGCCCTCAGCCACAGGATCAGGCAAGGACAGGCCTTAATTAAGTCCTTCACACTGACAATTCCCAGTCCTATCCTGTACCCACACTATCATGTACCCATACTACCATGTACCCATAGTATCCTGGTCATTCAAGTGAGTGTTTACTCTTGCTGTTTCTTAATTGTTTGAGATAAAGCAACATTGAGCTATCTCTGAAATGGTTCAATATTCCTTAGTATAGCTTTATTTTCAATACGCTTTCAAATGTGGCAAGAGGTTGTTTATTAAAAGGGCTAGAATTACTTGTCAATAAGTCATAATTTGGTATTTGATTTTTTTGTTTTTTTCTGATCATTGTCTTCCAAAAATCTCACTCGGTTCAACATGGTGGTATGCTGTTCCTGTAACAACTTGATTTCTGTTGCTAATGATCTAAACCAGTCATGGTGCTGTCATGTTAATGTTGTATGATTTTCCTGACTGAGACTATTTCATAGCAAAACGATTTGATTACACATTGATATTAATTTAATTTTTAGATATGAAACCTACCATTTTTAGATAAGAGAGCTACCACCCTGAAAAACAGTGAATTACCTTTTATTAGAGCAGGTGAAGATTTTTTGTGCTTTGGTGAAGGCAACTTACCTAAAGAAAATTCTAATATAAAATCTAATTGTTAAACTTGATAATCTTCCTTGGTAATCTAAACTTGTTAATCTTTATTGTGATTACAATAAAAATTCGATTTGCAAAACTCCAGCAAGAGAATGCAGTTGTAAAAAGTTCGATAAAGTCATATTTAAATAAACTAATGGCATTATTTATTATGGAGTTAACTCTTCTGTAATCCCATAACTAAACACTTCTGTAAAGCCATAACTGAACTCTTCTGTAAAACCATATTCAAATAAATAAATTATTATATATAATAAATGTATGCATAATGTATTTTATATATTATATACAGAGTATATTTAAATCTATATATATATATATATATATATATATATATATATATATATATATATATATATATATATATATATATATATATATATATATATATATATATATATATATATATATATATATATGCATATATATATTTGTATGTATATGATTTTTTTATTGTACATTTTATTTGGTTCCAGGTTCTAGCAGACTCCACAGTTATACAATATCAAACAGGAACTCGTTTTTCTCCTGATGTTTTCCCTCTGTTTAATACTGACAGACAACAACCGCAGCAAGCAGTTTCGTCTCAGAATGGTGTCCTTTTTTATTCACAATATTTAGCAAATGCTAAAAAACAAGTTGTTGCTACAGATCAGCTTCGAAATATGTTAAGCGAGTTTGCTGATAGTCTTGTCTAGACTTTCCTTGATATGAACAAAGTAGAACGTGTTCTTGAATTAAATATTTTGCTAGATATGAGCCAAGCAGAATGTGTTCTTGAACTGAATATTTTGCTAGATATGAACGTGTTCTTGAATTGAATATTTTGCTAGATATGAACAAAGTAGAACGTGTTCTTGAATTAAATATTTTGCTAGATGTGAACCAATTAGAATGTGTTCTTGAATTGAATAATTTGCTAGACATGAACAAAGTGTTCAAGAATGTGTTTTTGAATATTACTTTGAAATATTTCAATCTTGTTTAAAACTCAAGATAAATAGAAATAATTTTTTGTATTTGAATAATATTTTTATTGCTTTTTTTTTTTCCTGAATCTGATTTTGAATATTATTACATGAAATCTAATTTTAAATGATAAAAATATAAATTGATAATTTAATATTTTGAATAAGATATATTTAGATAGATATATATAGATATATAAATCCGACTTTTCTCACGTTGTAGATTGATTTAATTTTGATTTATCAAGTGAACTAGAACAATTCTTTGTCATTATACTGAAAACAAGATTTTTAAGTTTTGATTTTAAAGAAAATATATTTTCAGGAATAGTAACTAAGGTGTATTTCGGAATTAATTTGTTATATATCAGGCAACCAAAAAAGTTCGTGCGGTTTATCCTAATTGCCTATTTCTAAGAAATGTATTAAAAAAACTGGTTGTGGTGGGGGGATAATTTTGCATATAAATTAAAGCTTGTTTTAAGGAGAATCAATCAGTGTGTTTCATAAGTTTTATTAGTGCGTTTTAAATTTAAAAGTCTTAAGTGGAGTATGGCTGTGTCAGATGCGATAATTCGTGCCTGTTTACTTTATGAGTTCAAACTTGGAACCAAAGCTGCAGAAGCTTGTCGTAAGATATGCGCTGCCTTTGGGGAAGGTACCATAGCAGAAAGACGGGTCAAAAGTGGTTTAAAAAATTTTCTTCTGGAAATGAAAACCTTGAAGATGAACCAAGATCTGGAAGACCATCCATCGTAAACAACGAGGATATCAAGCTGGCAATCGAGCAGGACTCCAGTCAAACATGTCAGGACTTTGCCTTAACATTTAATGTGAGTGATGAAACTATTCGTTTACATTTGCACCAACTTGGAAAACGTTGGAAGTTGAGCAAATGGGTACCTTATGAGTTGAGTGAAACAAACAAGCTACAGCGCTTAACCATTTGTTCTTCGATGCTTTCCTGACATAATTTAGTGCCATTTTATGACCGGATGTTGACGTGCGACGAAAAATGGATTATGTACTGTAACAAAAAACGAACATATCATTGGCTACCCAGTACCGATGACTCCTAAACCAAGCATTCACCAACAAAAGCTTTTACTGTGTATGGTGGACTACAGCAGGTATCGTTCACTATGAGTTGCTACCAAATGGACAAACCATTACTGCTGAAAAATACTCAGCCCAATTGGACAGAGTTTCGGTTGCCCTTCATCAAAAACAAGCAGCTTTGGCAAACAGAAAAGGTGTTGTATTCCACAATGACAACGCCAGACCGCACACCGCAAAAATCACGCAGGAAACTCTAGCACGTTTACAATAGGAGATTCTACCTCACCCTACGTATTCACCAGACCTTGCGCCAAGCGATTATCACCTGTTTTTGGCCCTGGACAATCACATGAGGAATCGACAGTTTCGAAATAGAGAAGATCTCGAAAATGAGTTAATTCAATTTTTTAGCTACCAAACTCAAGACTTTTATAAAAATGGAATATACCAGCTTGTTTCACGATGAGATAAAGTTATTCTTACTGAAGGAGACTATTTTTCAGAATAAACTTTATTAAAACTGTTTTTATGTGTATTTATTTATGGATCTGCAAAATCGCACGAACTTTTTTGGTTGCCTGATAAATAGGGGCCGTGATAAGAGAACTGAGAGTTTTTTCTTTTTCGGGGTACGAGTTACCAGTTGCTCTTATTTTAAACTTATTGGTAATTGAATAAAAGAACTTTTCTGTAAATCGTGAAGGAACTAATCACACTTTGTATTTTAGCATAAATAGTATATTTGTAGGGACTTCAGTCACGTGACTTTTGCCGTGTCGCAAGTTCATCATATAAATAAACGCGATTTTTTCGGCAACTTTTTAGGCTAACTATTCAAACCAAATTGCCCGTTGTATGCCTCGGCAAATGCTAAATAAAAATGTTGTTCTGTGAAGGTTGTTCTTTGAAGTTCCTTAAAAAAGATGCCAGAAAATTTTTCAAGTCGTTTTCTTCATAGTTATGCTAGTTTACACATTTTGACAAGTAAATATGCTGACTTACATTGCTTTTTTGGCATTCTAGCACCTCAAAAAAGAATATTAAGCTTATTAAATAATAGTATTTGATATTAGTTTTTATATTCATTTGCTTTTTATATCTGGACTTATCAATTTACAAAATACACTTTTGCATCAGTTTTTCGATCTTTCCCTAGACTCCATTATGGTATTCCGTTTAACCTACATAGTTATCAACATGGATATTTAGAAAGCGCTTATTAATGTGACTGATATATAATTAGTTTTTTATGTCTAGCTGTTTGAAATGCAAAATAGAGATCTGTATTTCTGGTATCAAAATTTAGAAGACAAAAGCTTAGCCAATGTGTGCACAGTTTTTAAACAACACTTTTTTTCCAATTTCCAAATTGCTAAAAATGACCTTACTTTGTTTTCGAAAATAAAAAGAGTGATTCAAAAAGTTAGGTTGCTCACTAAAAAAAAGAAAGAAGAATTTTTATCGAGATATAAAGTTGAAAAAACAAGAAAAAGAAATTGATGCATTAAAAGCACAATTTGAAAAATCTCAAACTTTAAATATGGAATTCAATAATCTTAATCAAATGCTAGAAAATAGTAATGCAAAAGTTAAAATGTTGTGTCAACAAAAAAGAAATCTCGAAAAGAAATTAAGCTGTGTAAAAAATAATTTATGTAAAACAAAGGAAACAATTTCCTTCTTGTCAATTGAAAATCTCACTTTTTTAAAGTCAGAAGTTAAAGAACTTAGTGAAAAAGTTGAATCATTAAACAAAGAAAACATTTATTTAAATGGTCTTTTAGAATTGTTGGAAGATAAGAAAATTGTAACATTTGAAAGAGGACGTTATTCAAATGATATTCGAGAAGTTATCATGGAGCTGTTATCATTAAATGTCAGTATGAACAAGGTCAATGATGTTATTAAAATTGTTTTAAAGAAACTTGCAAAAAAAGGAATTACAAAACTTCCCTCAGTAGGTACAAGATCTAGATTTATGTCAGAAGCTTTAATTCTTGCACAGCTTCAAGTATCAAAAGAGATGTTACACAATATTGAAAAAGACACAGGAAACTGTTTACATGGAGATGGAACAACCAAATATTACAGACATTATCAAAACTTTCAGTTGACTACCAAAAGCGGTAGAATGCTATCATTTGGACTATCAGAAATGGCCTCTGGAGATGCTGCATCAATTTTGAGTTCTTTAACAGAAATGTTATATGATATTTGTGATATTCTTGACACAAAGGACAGGGAAAAAAACTTTGCAAAGTTAATTTGTTCATTCAAAACAACTATGTCAGATTTAGGTTCTGTCAATCCACTATTTAACAGTAAGTTCAAAGAAATGAGGGAGCTATTGTTATTAAAAGTTATAGAACATTTGGATAGTTTAACAATTGAACAGAAAAATGAATTTAAGGATATGTCAAACTTTTTATGCAAGTTACATCTTTTAGCAAACTTTGCAACTGAGACAGATAAAGTACTAGATTCATTTGAAAAAATTGTGATGCTCATGATAACACTTTTGCATTTAAAACTTTTGAATCTGGGGTTGCAAGACTGATATGCACTGCATGTAAAGCATTCCACAAACAAGGTAGTGATGAAGCTGGTCTAGCAGAATATTTCAATTCTTTTCTCATTAGAAAAGGTGAAGATAAGTGCATGTTTGCTTCTTTTTTAGGCAATAGATTTAACATTTTGTTTTATAATGTGGCTGCACTGTATTATCATTCTAAATCTATTAAAGAATTTTTGTGTCAGTGGCCAAATCCCAATAATCTACTGAAGGCAGTTAAAGAAGATATATCAAATATATTATTTTTAGCTGAATCTTGTGCACTAGGTATTTTTGATAAGCTTATTACTAATCCTCTTTGGAGACTTATTGAAGAAAAGAAAAACATTCTTAGCATGAATAAGTATTTATTTCGTTTAAAAATGAAATTATCAGATCTTTCCAAAGATGCTTCTTCAATGCTCAATGCAACACCTGTATTTGACCCAAGAGATGTTGAAATACATAAAGATAAACTTTATGAAAAACTATTTGAGGATACAGGCAATATAGAATTTGATGTCTTGGTGCAACAATCATTAGAAATAATTTTCCATGCATTTCTAATAATACTTGAAAGACAAGCAATTGATCAGTTTCCAGGTGGTAAATATTAGAACTCAGATGATCAAATTCAAAAGGCTGCTGAAAATGTACCAACGACTAACAAAGCTTCAGAAAGTGATTTTGCAATTCTGGATCTACTCATTCGAACTAAACCAAATGCCAAAATTCAAACAATTCAAGCATATACTATGTGGTACCGAAACAAAACCTTAGCATGGCTGGATGCAAAATCAGAAGAAAAGCGTAACATTTTAATTGAAACAGCTTCTCATAGTGTTGAAAAAATGAAATTAAAGAATAAAGAGTGACAAGTAGAGTTAATTTCAAAGAAAATGTCAATGTTGAGAATAAAAAAGCAACTCAAAGCAGACGCAGAAATAAAGCATCACTAAAAAAAGCAAATATAGTAAATGTGCTTATTCAATTGAAATCACAAATTTGGCTAACAGTAGAAGAAGCAGAAGATAAATCTTCATAAATTGATAATAGTGCTTTAAGGAAGCAAGTTATTAGAAGTCAATTAGATTTTTATCGTTATGTAATGGGAGCAAAATGTTCATTGAAGCTGTTTTTTAAAACTAAAATTTCTGGAAATAAACGTATTGACTTAAATTCAAGTGAGCTGATGGAGAACTTGGTAACTATCATTCGCACATGCAACTTGCCTTCACCAGAGCAAAGGAACAATACACTAAAAGAAAAAATCCAACGCAATGACTTGATTAAGAAACAAAAATAAGAGTTGTTTAGAAAGTTAAAGGATTCTAGAATGTCACATCTTGCAAGACAAAAAAGGTCCAGTTTTTACCGACTTTATTAGATGATCCAGGTAGTTTAGTTGGTCGAGTTGTTCTTCATAAAATAAAAGAAGTTGATGAAGAAGAGTATTTTTGGTGCAAAGCAGATGTTGTTAGAATAGCGGAAGTCGGGAAAAAAATCAAGCAAACATTATATGATGTTATTTATGAATCAAAAGCTGGAATTATTTACACATTTCCACTGTTATCTGACTTTGATAAAGGAGATATGATCTTGTTATAAAAGGTATAATCACTGAAATTTTTTTTTAGTATTTATTAGTTTAAAATCTTGTGATTGTTATTAAATGTAAACAAAGATAAATCTATTATATTTTTTTAATGATAATCGAATTTATTATTAACATTTTACTTTCAGGACCATATGAACTCTTTGAAATGCTTTAAAGATTGAAAAAGCTCTTGTTTTCAACTAAAGTTGTTTTTTATGGTTTCCACAGAGATTTTATTGCTTATGACCCACTTACATATTTTCTTCACTTTTATAAGTGTATATGAGTATGTTCACTCTAATAATAAAAAAATAATAGAAAAAACTCTTGTTTTTTACAGCTTTCGCAGAAATTGTGTTTTGTTTGTCCCAATTCCCCCAAATGGGGAAACGAGCCCTAGGATTCTTAGATATTTATAGAATTTTCATAAATTTTTATGATTTTGTTCACTCTTATAGGATGAAAAGATTATTTTTAAACTAAAGTTAATTTTTATACTTTTTAATTAGAAATTGTTACTTTTGACCCAAATTGGAATGCCCCAAATGGGGGAAAAAAGCCCTTGGATTCTTAGATATTTTTAGGATTTTATGAATTTGTTCACACTTACAGTTTGAAAAGGCTCTTATTTTTAGTTAAAGTTGATATTTATGCTTTTTCAGAGTTTTTGTTGCTCTTGGCCCATTTACCCCCGAATGGGGGAAACGAGTCCTGGGATTCCAATATAGTTTCTAGATTTTTATAAATTTGTATTAGTTGACTCTGACAATTAAAAAAGCTCTTTTTCCTTAACTAAAGTTAATTTTTATTACTTTTACGGTGATTTTATAGCTCTTGACCTATATGCCCCAAAAGGGAAAAACAACCCCTGCTCCAACTATATCACAAAAGAAATTTGTATAATTGAATACATTGATTCCTTTAATTAAAAAAATAAATAGAATGAGTATACTTAATTAATTCTGCTCAACTGTTAGTCTTTTCGTCGATGTCAATTGAAAAGTAAATAAAATTTTTAATTTCGGTACCATAAATCCTTAAGGTGGCACACAACTGAAAAAAAGCAAGTTTTTTGAAAAAAATCAATTTTTAGATTTTTGGGTATTTTGATTCTATAACCATTCCTTGAACATATAAAAAAAAAATTAGTCTCAAAAATGATATAAAAGTTGATTTAATATCATTTTAGTAGATGACACTTGAAAATAAATTCCCTAACAACGCCTTAGCAACCATCAGTCATAGGAGTTTTTCTGAATTCAAAACAGTAAAACACCATCACAAACTTGGTTTTAATTTGTTATACGCAGACTCTTGTTAGTTTTCAGTTTTAAAAGTCATAATTCAAAATTTTATTTACGAACAAGAGTGTTTTTAATCTGTTAATGTTAGTCTTTTATACTGTAACTTTTCTCTCATTTTATACCAAATAATTTAAAAATTGATTTCAATTTAGTTGGAATAAAGTTGTTTTTAAATGAATAAACAAGGAAATAAAACTAAACAAAATTTATCAAGAAGGATAAAACGAAAATGGAATGGTGTTGTTGGAAATAAAAAATCATCTTCTTCTTACATCTTATCATCGACGATGACATCGTCCACAACTCAAGCAGCAAGTAGCTGTTCTAGTGAAAGGAAAATCAAACCCAACTACTCGAATACATTTGATTCTGGAAAAGATAACTATTTTGTTTTTATTAATTTTTCAATTCTTAAAGAACTTATAGCTAAAACTGCATGCAACAACTGCTTTCAGCCATTACTTTTAACAGATGTTGATTCCAGTAGAAAAGGATTTGCACATTTGTTTCAATTAAAATGTGAACACTGTGATTATGTTAAAAGATTTAATTCATCAAACAAATCAATAAATGCTAAATTTGATGCAGTAACAGCTAACTCACCATATGATGTTAATATTCGTGCAATAATAGCTTTTCGAGAAGTAGGCTGTGGTTATGGAGCTATAAAAACATTTTCATCTTGCATGAACTTAAAATGTATATCTGAAAATGGATTTCAAAAATTAAACAAAACTATTATGGTAGCTTATAAAAGTGCTTCAGAGAAAAGTATGTTATTAGCGACTAAGGACTCTAAAAAAGTTGACATTGCTCAGGATATACCATGTGTAAGAGTTTCAATTGATGGTACATGGCAGAAACGCGGTCACAATTCATTGCACGGTGTAGTTACTGCGATTTCTGGGGATAAATGCATTGATATTGAAGTTTTGTCTAAGTATTGCATGGGCTGTAAAATGTGGAACAGTAAAAAAGGAACTCCAGAATATCAGTGTTGGATAATTGATCATCAATGTGAAATAAATCACAAATCTTCGTCTGGAAGTATGGAGTCTGCAGGAGCAGTAACAATTTTTAATCGCTCGGTTAAAAAAAATAATCTAATTTATAAAGAGTTTCTAGGTGATGGAGACACTTCTTCATTCAAAGATGTCAAAAACTCAAACCCTTACCAGGATTTTGACATCACTCCAATAAAACTTGAATGTGTAGGTCATGTGCAAAAAAGATTGGGTACACGACTTAGAAATTTAGTCAAAGCACACAAAGGCACTAAAACACCTTTATCAGGTAGAGGTAACCTAACAGAAAAATGTATAAATTCTATGCAAAACTATTATGGCATGGCCATTCGTCAAAATGTCAACAACTTGTATGCTATGAAAAAGGCAGTTTATGCTATTTTATTTCATTTTACCAACTTTGAAAACCAGCAAATGCAACATCAGTTTTGCCCAAGAGGATTGGCAAGTTGGTGCAAATATTGGGCTCTAAATAATACAAATTACAAATCAAAATCATGTATACCTATCTGGATTAAGAATCTTATTTTACCAATCATCAAGGATCTTCAGGCTGATGATCTTCTAATTAAATGTTTGCATGGAACGACGCAAAATGCCAATGAAGCATTAAATTCTATTATATGGTCTCGCGTACCAAAGCACACATTTGTTAGTAAGTCTACAATTGAAATGGGAACATACTCAGCAGTGCTGCATTATAATGATGGTGCTAATGGTGTATTAGAAGTTTTAAAATACTTTGGCTTGAGTGGAATTGTTACATTAGCTTCGTCAAGTAAAGTTGACAAAACCAGAATTCGACATATGAAGTCAAAGTCAACGGATAAAAGTAAAATGCAGAGAAAAAAAATAAGAGCAGTTAAAAAAGGTTTCATAGACGATCAGCAAATAAAAGAAACAACTGATAGTTACATCTCTGGTGGATTTTGATAATTTTTATGTTGTTATATATTTTTTTCTTATTTTTGCTTTTTTCTCAATATGTATTTTTTTAAACTTTGAAACACATTTTCTCATTAACAAAACAGAATTACATAATACAATTTTCAGGATTTGTTTATCATAATATAATACTTCATTTAACCCTCAGAATTTTCATAAAAAGTTATAGAAAGTGAAATATTGATGTTTATAGTGCTGAATTTATTGATATTTCATATATATATTAGGTGATTTTGTTAGAAATGCAATATTTCATGAAATAATTTAAATTATAAAAATTCCCACGGTCAAACAGGGTGAAATATGATTAGGAAGCTATGTTCAAAATTTTAGTTTCAGTAGTTGAGGCAAAATTAAGTTATTAGGTTTTGAAGATTTACTAAAAACACATGTTTTACAACCCATTTTTGGCCATTATGGATAATAAAATTAATTAAAAAAAAAAATTATCTGTTTTTTATTTTATTTTAATATAAAATAATTGTCATTAAAAAAAAAAAATCAAAATTTTGATTATTTACAAAAAAACTTGTTTTCAGTTGTGTGCCACCTTAAGAAAAACTTCTCAAATTTCGACCCGAAACAGGCATTATTGCGCAGTACATAAATCGTCATAACTCGGGAACCAATTATCCAAATTTAAAAAATGAACTCATTTTGAAATCGTCTATATTTTTCACATATTTTGGTAATAATTATAGCTAAAGATAATAAAGATATTAAAATCATGTGAAGTGCCTACCATAAAATTATTCGTTAATATAGCTTTTATAAGAAATTTTAACATAAGAAATTTTGTCATGACAAAATTTTTTATATTAAAAACTTTCACCATTCAATTGCCTTTCTTTTACTTCAGCAAACAATTTTTTTCGAATAGTTTCTCGAGAAAAGTCTTCATTAACGAACGTATTCGTGCCTTTGAGTCGATACGATTCCTTCGATATTCTTAATTTGTCTTTATATTATGAAGATTTAGTATTATCGTCCTCGGTCGTCCATCGTTTTTTCGTCTAATGCGGTGAGCTCTCTCAATTTCGACAGTTTTTTGGACAAGAATGTTTGGACTTTTTTCGGTATCCCCCATGATTCTTTTTCGTAAACTCCATTAATTCTCTCTCCCTCCCCCTCCGGTTGCTACGGGCCTGTGGGGGAAGGAAGGGTTTTCCAAAAGCGTACAAATGCGTACAAGCGGGAGGGGGTGTTAAAGACCACTCTTTAACATACTTACTTGATACGTACTTGGTTTGGCTGTCTTTCGTTAATTTGATCTTATTTTTTTTTTTTTTTTAAATATTGAATTTCACGTGCGTAACAAATCAATATTGTATTTTTTTTCTGACTTTAGTCAATTTTTGTTTTTAATTTATTTATATTTATAAAGAAAAGAATTCAAAAAAATTCAAAAGAAAAGGAAGGAAAGAATTCAAAAAAAGTTTGCTCTTATTTGACGTCTTTTTGCTTCTCATCTCGCTACCAATTGAATTACGTTGCGAAAAATAAAAAATTTTGTTCGAAACGATTATTGCTCGATTTCTTTTTTTTCACCTTATTAAATAATGTTATGAAAAAAAAGTTATGAAAAAAATAATGAATACGTACGCGGAGAGGAAGGGGAGGGGCGTCTCCGTACAGGTAGGTTCATACAAGGCAGGAGGGTGTCCTACATCCGTGGTTTTTCTGCATGCGTACTTTATGGATGTCCCTCACCTTTCTATCTTCTAATTCTTTTGTTAATTTATTAATATTATTTGCATTTTCATCAATATTTTTCTCTACTTTTTTAATTTAGTCGTTTATTATTTTGATGTTAGCGCTAATAATATCGAGAACTGCGCTAATAATATCGAGTTAGCGCTAATAATATCGAGAACTTCTTGCTTTTAAAACATTTCTTCGGTTTCCTTTTTAAATTCTTTGAATATTTCTTTTAAAAGTTTCTTTATTTCTGGAAGTGTTACAGCCATATTATTCGATTTTTAAGTTTTTCTCAAGAATTTTTGAAAAATCTCAAGAAGTCTTTATTTTTAATAAATAAGAATTTTTTTTTTTTTTTACACCACGTGGTAAAAGTGCGTTCGCTCTTGTTGAAAATTTGTTGAAGAAAATGTGTTTTCTTTGTCACTTTACGTTGGTTTTGGTCATGATTAGCGGGTTTTTTGCCTCTACTCTTGGCTTTTTGTTGGCTGATTCGTTTTCAGCGTAGTCGATAATCCAGTAGATAGTTCTTGGTATTTTCTCAGCTACAAAGTGCTTAATGATGTATAGTTTTCCCTCTAATTTAGATAAAATGGTTAGGTAAAACTCTTACACACGTTTTCTTTGCATCTCGTATTCGCACTTTGATTTCATTTTTGAAATTATTTCTAAAGCAAATACAGATAAATGATCTGCATGAAATTTGCTACAAAATAGGAAGTTGACATTAACATAATTAATTTAATACGAGATTATTTTTGTTTGCTAAACTGTGTCGCATTTTTAACTTGCCACCAGCTAAGGTTTTTCTGCAATGTGTATTATACGAATTGTCTCTTCTGGAATAACTGTGTGGATTTTTGCAAATTCAATCGTATTATCTATAATATCTGAGAGTTAAAAATTGTTATTGTCAAATTGAATAATTGTAAAATCTCTTTTATTTTCGATTATGGAGAACCAATTTGTAACATCAGTGGTATTTTTCCAATGTTTTAAATTTAAATTATTTCTAAGATTATTATTAATTTTGTCCAATTTAGTTTTGCTTACATGTCTAATCTCACTTTTTGAGGGAACCAATAACATACAAGGAAGTTTGTTTTTATAATTTGGTTTGTGATCTTTAAGTTTTACTAAAGCTTAGGTAGGGGTAGTTGGTTAAATTTTGTTTTCAAGAGATTTTTTTTAGCATTGCTTTGGGCTTCTAAAATAATTACATTTTTCAAATTTTTATGGGCTTTCTCATAACATTCAATAATACTGTCAGCTTAGATTTTTCGTAGTTTTCTGTTGTTCATTTACCAACAAACAACAGAAAACTACAAAAAAACCTTAAGCGACAATATAACTTATTCCTTTAAGAAAGCCCCTAGTTTTCTGTTGTTAATTTAGCAACAAACAACAGAAAACTACGAAAAAACCTTAAGCAACAATATAACTTATTCCTTTGAGAAAGCCCATAAAACCTAAAAACTCAACGAACACCTTTTTGTTTTAAAGATATCGAAAGAATTACTACAACTGTTTCAACAATAAGAAGATTTTGTATTCTGTGGTCACACTTTGTTCTCTAATTTAGAAAATGAGATATACTTATAACCCAGACTCTTTTTTGACAGCTCTAAAAGAAGTTTAAAGTGTGTCCTGATTCATAATGGCAACAAGTAAGTTGCATTCCAATTAGATAATCAGTAGTTCTGAAGAAGAGTTACCATAAAGATAGCATAAAGTAAATATTGCAGAAGATCAACTACAATGAGCATAATTAGATCATCTGTTGAGATATCAAAGTAGTTCGCCTACTGCTTGGCCTACAAGATGGAAATTTTTATGCTTCCTTTGTTTGTGGGATAGTAGAGCCAGCTATTTAATCCAAAATGACTGGCCCCAGAGGAATGAATTTGTAGTCGATATTCTCAAAAACCTTTAGTAGAACCCCAGAAACCCTTTATCAGAACCCCTTTTTTTTTCATCTCTGCATATAAAGCTTAGATTAATGAAACAATTTGTGAAGGTGTTAGATCAAGATCGAGACTGTTTCAAGTACCTGAATATTAAGATTGCAGCAACCATAAGTGGAATATTTAATAGCCCCCAAATTGGAAAGCTGCTTATGGATCATAGTTTTGTAACAAAAACAAAACTTGATGTTCGACATTGTGGAAGTTCGACACGTGTAATTTCTTTGCTGGTGTTGTATCCAATTGAGAAACTGCTTATCAGTTATAGGAAACTTGTGTGCAACATGAGCGTAAAAGTTCACATCCTTCGCAGCCACTTTCACTACTTTCCAGAAAATCTTGGTGTTTTATCAGATAAACAAAGTGAGCGCTTTCATCAAGATATTAAAACCTTGGAGAAAGCTACCAAGGAAATGAAACATTAATATGATGGCTGACTACTGTTTGTCTTTAAAGAGAGATGTTTTGGTTTGCTGCGTTTTTTGATTAAACATTAGGGTGTGTCGATTTTCACTTTTTTAAATTTGATGATGGCTAGTATTTTTTTTTTGTAAATCAGTATGCAAAACATGAAAATAATTTTTGTTTGGAAAAGAAAATCTTTAAAGCTACTTTTTTTCACCCTTAAACTATAATTTTAATGGACTTGGTTTTTATTCTTGAAACTGAAGTTTGCCGTAATCTCCGAAGAAGATCGCATTTATTTACCAAACTATGAAGTAAAGATTTAACTTTGTTCGCAAAATCGTGCATTTCAAAATTTAGTTTAACAAACAACGTGTAAACAACAATTATGTTTTAAATACACACTCTCCTTTTCGCAATGTTTCCGTTATTTTTGGATTGTGTAAGAATGATGAACTGTGTGTCTTACATTTTATTTATAAAGCATTATAAATTGTAGATTTTTTGTTTGTTATTAAATTTTAATACCTTTCAAAAACTTGTGTGTGTGTGTGTGTGTGTGTGTGTGTGTGTGTGTGTGTGTGTGAGTGTGTGTGTGCGTGTGTATATATGTATGTATGTATGTATGTATGTATGTATGTATGTATGTATGTATGTATGTATGTATGTATGTATGTATGTATGTATGTATGTATGTATGTATGTATGTATGTATGTATGTATGTATGTATGTATGTATATATATATATATATTTATATATATTAACTTTTATTTCGAAAAATTGTTTATGTATATATTTATTTATATAACAAAAGTTTATATAAATAAAATTAATTTATTTTACAGAAAGATGGCTCAATGTTTTTAAAAAGTATTACTGTATTAGTAAAACGTCTTATTTTTTTATTTGTAGATAAAGAAAAGTATTTTTAGAGCATAAACAATTTTTTGAACCTTTTTAAAAAAAAAATAATATATAAATGTCATATACCAACAAAACCAGAAGTAAATCAACTTGTCAACTTAGTAATTTAATTGGAAAGAGTTCAGAGTTTCTTCCATCAGAACTCCCAACTTCTTGAGATATTCTCAAGTATGGCCTATATTTAAGGGAGATTAGTGAAAAAAATTACAGAAACTATACTGTAGATCAGCTTGTAAAAGATATTATTTCAGGAATTTTGTTACAGTGGAAAAAAGCTAAATCTCAATTTATAAATCCAGTTATGAATTCTGAAAGAAAAATCAAACGTAAAGTAAAAGATTTGTGATTGGCTGTTAAAGTTAGTAATTGCAATGTAGCCTCACCAATTAGAAATAGATTTATGGAAAAACTTGATAAACCTTTTGATTTGTTTACATGCAATTGTAAAATACTTTTTTGCTTAGAGAATAATTGTGAAGAAAACTGTGACAGAAAAGCTCACATTGCATGTACTTATAAAAAAGAAAAAAAAAATCCTCTTCTTGAGTTGAACTTTGTTAGATATCAAAGAGAAAAAGTTGGAACCAAAGCTATCCTTCAAATAGCTGGCATTGATCATATTGAAACTCGAAAACAAAAATAAAAAAAATAAATGATTGTCAATAGAAAATCAGGTTTCACAAATAAAAAAATAAAAAACAGACCAAGAGATTCTTAATCAAGAAAATGATTTTTTTCCCCCCAAGAGAGACTCAGACAAAGTCTGTGAAAATACAAATGATAAAATAAAAATTAATATTTCAAAAATGAAAAAAGCAAAAGAAAAAAGTGTATTATATAACACAATGAATATAAAAAATATAGCATTAGCAAGCTTAAGGCATCATACAGGTTTAAGAGAAACTGCAGAAATAGCAACTGCTGCCCTTATTGATGCTAAAATTATCACTAAAGGAAACACTTGCTTAATTATTGAGCACAACAAAGTTAAGCGAGCTCAAGAAAAAATTGGAAAAGAGTTGACCTTAAAACTCCAAAATGAACTTAACAATAATGGTTTGAATTGTATTTTTTTTGATGGTAGAAAAGATGACACTAAAATTTTCTTTGATGTTGAAGGCAAAAAATTTCCAGGTTTAATAAAAGAAGAACATTATACTGTGTGGAGTAAACCTGGTGGACATTATCTATTCCATTTTGTTCCTGAAGAGTCAGATTTAAAAAAACCTGCAGAGATAATTGCTGATCAATCAATTGAATGGCTTAAAGGAAGATGTTTACATTTGACATTGGAAGCCATAGGTTGTGATAGTACTAATTTAAATACTGGATGGACATGAGGAGTAATACAATAAGTTGAAAAAAAACTCAATAAAAAACTTGTATGGATTGTATATGATCTGCACACTGGGGAACTAGGGTTAAGAAGTCTTATTAAGTTTCTTGATGGTCCTACTAAAGCCAGTAATCATTGGTCTGGATCGCTGGGTAAGATGTTGAATGATGCTACTAACCTTGAAATTAACCCAAAATTTTTAAAAGTGTGTGAAAATTCTCCACTTATCTACGTTAGTCCTGACATTATCAAAGATCTAAGCACTGATCAGAGCTATGCGTACCAAATTGTGACATCTATTAAAACTGGAGTTCTGCTTAACAGACTTGCATCACTAGAAATCAGTCCTGTTTGTCATTGTAGATGGCTAACTACTGCTTTAAGGTTTTGCAGAATCTGGGTATCAAAACATGGGTTAACAGGTGACTTTTTAAATAGGTTGAAAATGATTATTGAGTACATAGTAGGTGTCTATATTCCCAACTGGTTTAGCATTAAAGTAAATTCGTGCTGGGTAGAAGGACAAATTTTTTTTTTTTTTTTTTTTTTTTTTTAAACATCTTCGCTTCCAACAAGGCTGCAAGCAGCCACTAATTAAAATTGGAAGTTACTGTAAGAGAAAAGATGAAGATTGTAGAGCAAGATAACGATTGACGGACGATTTAAAAGATTGCAAATTATATGAATCAGGAAAGCAAGATGAAGGAAGCGAATTCCAAAGAACTGATGTTCGAGGAAAAAAACTAGACGAATAAGCGTTTTTGGAGCACTTAGGAACAGTCACAGAAAAAGGATGACACTTAATTGAATGACGAGTAACACGAGAATGAATTTTAGTAGATGGCACAAGAGACGCTAGCTCTTTAGAGCAGTGCCCATTATAGTATTTGTAGAAAAGAGAAAGAGAAGCAACATTACGACGATGTGATAATGGTTGAAGGTTGGCTGCAAGAGCAGGTCCAACTATGTTTACAATGTGTTTTTGCACCTTGTCTAAAAGAGAAAGGGCATCATTAGAAGATCCGCCCCAGATATGGCAACAGTATTCCATACAAGGCCGAATTTGAGATTTATAGAGATAGAGAATAGAATCCAGAGTAAGAAAGTGGCGAGCTCGATAAAGAGATGCAACCTTAGCAGATGCTAATTTTGCAACCGATTTGATATATGGTTTCCAAGAAAGATTGGAAGTAAGAGTTAATCCTAGAAGATGAAGAGTAGGTGACTCATCGAGTACATCACCGTTCATAAATATAGGAAGATCTAAATTATTGCGATAATGATTGGCTGAAAAAAATTGAGTTTTATCTGAATTAAAGTTCACCAGCCACTGTGAGCCCCATGCTGTAGCAGAAGTGAGATCCTTTTCAAGCTCAAATGCCCCCTCCAGGCAATCAGAGGGTGTTGGTTTCTAATCACGACAAGAATAAAGGGTAGTATCATCAGCAAACAATGCCACCTTAGATGTGAGAATATCTGGAAGATTGTTAATGTAAATTAAAAAGAGTATAGGGCCAAGGATAGAACCTTGAGGAACCCCTGAAGTTACAGAATAAGAAGAAGAGTGTTGTCCATCGAGGACAACTTTTATGCTACAATTGGAAAGGAAGGATTCAAAGATCTTAAAGATGTTGCCGGATACACCATAAGAATAAAGCTTATGGAGAAGACCAGCATGCCAAACTTTATCAAACGCTTTTGAAATGTCAAGAGCGATGGCCTTAACCTCTCCACCTTCATCTAATGCACGATAAAACCTGTCAGTTATTACTGTTAGCAAATCAGCTGTAGAACGAGAAGATCGAAATCCATATTGATGGTCAGAAAGTAAGTTATTAGATTCAAGATGAGAAATTAAGTGTTTATTAATTAAAGATTCAAAAACCTTGCTTATGATAGGAAGAAGACTTATGGGACGGTAGTTAGACGAATCAGATCGCTCCCCAGAATTTTTGAAGATAGGGATAATAGATGCGGCTTTCCAGCAGGCTGGAAAACAAGACTCTGATAAGCACTTGCTGAATGGTTTTGAGAGTATAGACGACAGCTCCGGAGAACACTTCTGCAAGACAATAACAGGTATGTTGTCTGGGCCACAAGCTGTAGAAGAGTCTAGGCAGGAGATCACTTTAGATACAGATGCTGGAGTGATATAAATGTCAAGCAATGAATCAACCTGTTTGTTGGCAATATCAGGTAGAACGCAATTAGTGGAATCAAGAGATGATCTTGATGAAAAGTTTTTAGCAAACAGTTGGCTTTGTCTTTAGGTGAGGTGACAAAGTCTGAACCATACAAGAGAGGTGGAATTATAGATTTGCCCTTATTATTGATATTATTAAAGATTCTCCAGAAGTCACGAGAGCCTAATTTTTGAGATGAGATACGAGATTTCATGACCTGAGAATAGCGGGTTTTGGCGTTAGACAAAACCTTTTTACAGTTGTTTCTAGCAGTGATAAACAGACGTCTGTTTTCTGGAGAATTGTTTTGCTGATAAATATGGAAGTAACGGTTTCGATTGGCAATCGCAGCAGCACAGTGTGAGGAAAACCATGGAGGAGAGTGAGGCTTGACCTGGAATCGTCGAGAGGGAATAAAAGATTCCATGCCAGCCTGAATCCACGAAGTAATGTAAGAAGCACATTTGTCGACAGGAAGTTGAAAGATTTCTACCCAAGGGCCATCACGAAGAAAATCACGGAAAGAATCCCAGTCAGCTTTACTGTAGTTGTAAGAGGTTCGATAATAGGGGTATTCAGGTGATGAAAAAGAATGAGATATGAATGAGAATTTTAAAGAGATCAAACTGTGATCTGAAACACCTAAGAGTGAATGTGGAGAAACTGAGCACTGACTAGGATCAGAAACAAGACATAAGTCGAGTAGAGAAGGTAAATGATTCGGGTTGTCAGGAAAGCGAGTTGGAAAGTTGACTATTTGAGTTAGGGATTGAGAAAGGCAAAAGTTGTGGGCTTTAATGCCTGCAGAGTCACTGACACTAGAGCCAAGCCATTCAGAGTGGTGAGCATTAAAGTCACCGACAACAACTATATTAGCTGATGGATAAAGAGAGAGGGCTTGGTCAATATGATCAGAAATAACATCAAAAAGAGTGCAGTCTTGAGATGAAGGAGAGCGATATAGAACAAAGAGAAAGGCAATAGAGTGAAGTGGTGCTAAACGAAAGCATATGAAAGAATAGTCTGTGGATTCAAACCTAGTTTCACGACAAACAGGTGAATTCTTACGAATGTAAATGCCCAGGCCAAGCATGTGACTATTGGAGTCTTTACGAATTAGAGGAAGATAACCATCAACACTAAGATCACAAGATGAGACAGCCGAACTCAAATTAGTCTCACAAAGAGCAAGTAGGTCTGGTGAACTTTGCAAGAGATAAGACTCAACAGAAGAAAAGTTACTTCGAAGACCACGAATATTAGTGAATGATAGGTTTAGAGAACTTGGTGATGATGATGGTTTTTTGTGTTTTATAGTTTTTGGTACTTTATTCATTTTTAAATTAGATTGAAGAACTTGACTCAAAGCATAAGCAGTACTCAGAACACCGTTTAATAGCCCAAGCAATTTCCTCATTACTACTAATAAACCCTAAGCCGTAACAAAGGGCTCCAAATGTGGCCTCCGCAATGCACACCAAAAGTACAAACAGGGACACCATTCATGCGCAACATGGCACTGTTAATACTTTTATATTTTTCAGCTGTTGATGGAATCAGTCTCTCTGAGAGCTACCACAGAGTTCGGGAAACTTGACTACCAGGCGGCCTCAGAACCATAAAACTGAGTTTTAGAGCTGTACCCTCATAAGGAGATAATAGAATGAGTTGTCTAGTCATAAAAACAGTGACACAAGCAAACCCATGCATTGAGTCAAGAAGATCCAGCATTCAACATCCTAAACTGGAAACAATGTATTAAAAATACATCTGCGCCAGCCTAATAGATGAAGAAGGGGTGCAAGGCTGGTCAACAGGGTGCAAAGCAGGTCAAGGGTGCAACAGGGTGCAAGGCAGGTGAAGGGGTGCAAGGCTGATCAACAACATCAAATAAACTTAAACATATGCAATTATTAAAAAATCAAACTCAGGAGGAAATTGTCATGTAATGTGTGTAAAATATATATTTTTCAAAAAGTATTAAAATTCAATACCAAAACATTATAAATTGTAGTTTTTTTAACTTGTAAAACACACAGTTAAAATAAACAACTTTAAATCATCATTCATATATAATCTAAAGATATAAACATTGCGAAAAGCAGAGTGTATACTTCAAAAATATGTTTGTTATTAAATGTTGTTTAATAAACTAAATTTTGAAATGCCGAATTTTATGAACTAAGTTAAATTTTAGTTTACTACCACTGATCTCAATAATAACTATTATTGAGTTATTATTGAGATCAGCGTTTACTACATGGTTTGGTAAATAAATGCGATCTTCTTCGGAGATCACGGCAAACTTCAGTTTCAAGAATTAAAACAAAGTCTAAGATAATAATAGTTTAAGGGTGAAAAAGTAGCCTAAAAGATTTTTTTTCTAAAAATAAAATTATTTTCATGTTTTGCATACTGATTTACGAAAAAAAATTACTCGCCATCATCAAATTTCAAAAAAAGTGAAAATCGACACACCTTATTAAACATGCTTAAAAACTAAAAAATCATTTCCTACTTGAATGTATTTTATTCTGTAAAATAAAATTTAGTTATGTATCTAATACTATATCTAGTATATAACTTCGTCTTTAATTTTGTAAGGAAAAGGAGATCGTCCCCCTGATATGTATGGTATAAGTATGGTATTAGTGTTTTGCAAATTTATACATAATTATACCATTAAATAAGCACTGGGAATTTAATATATCTGATTTTTATATAAAGTGTACTTTTTTATTTTACTGTTGTACAGTCCTAGCGAGCTTTTGGTCTAGAAATCATCTTTTAAACTTTCAAAAAACTTTTTGGATTATATACCGGGTGAGGTAGTGTACTGGAGTGTGTACTAAGAGTTTGGGTTACATTAAAATATAGATTTTTAGACGTGATTATATATAGTCAGGTCTAAAAATCTATGAAAAAAGAGACATGAATGGCAAAAAATAAATAACTTATTCAAACATAATTAAACTATAAACTTTGGGTAAAATTTAATGAAATGTTATAATTTTTGATCTACAAACTAAACATATTTTATCAACTATCGAATTATCGAGAGGATTACTCTGTAATTCAAAACAAAATTATAAAATCTTATGTTGTTTAAACTTAAATTTAAAAACATGCCCAAACATAATTTCTAAAGCATATTTAACTGCAAACACATACAATGGTAGAAAAAAGTTTTTAACAAAAAAGCAAGCATAAAACCATAATATATTAATTTGAGATATACTTGTCGTAAAAATATAATATACTGAAAGACAAACTATTAAAGCACTAATCAAATTGGTCATCTTACAGACTGGTCGATTACTGCGAAAAAACGACTCTGGTTCAACGTTTCCAGATACGAACATAAAACATGCACTCGCAAAACCAATGCTACATAAACAACCAGCATCTCTAATTACAGCACTAAACAATGTCGTGTCTAAGTGTACCCATTCCCGCAACTTGCAAAATTGAAGCGCTAACTTTACAGTTGAAGATGGATTAAAATCAAACAAAAATAAAATATAATATAATGAATAAGCAATCGCAATCAATACAAGCCCAACGGGAGCAGCCATATAGTTAAAAATTATAAAAGGTAAATATTTGCTTGTAATATGTAAGAACAAAGCAATTAACACTCCAAATAAAGCACCAGCTAAAACTTGATGAGGAAAGTGAGCAGCTATGTAAACACGCGACAAAGATAATAGAAACATTGAAGTTAAGAAAGCTGGAACCGAAATAATGAGAAACGCTATTTTGACCTTCTTTTCGCGAATTATATCATAAAAATGAAGAAGTAGTAGTATACTTGATGAAGTGTAGGACATAACATGACCAGATGGAAAGCCTGAAATTTAAAAAAATAAAAAATTAAACTCTATGGTTTAAACAAATGCACAGTGGAACAAAAACGTGCTTTTGAAACTTTTTTTTTTTACACAATTTTAGCGAAAAAAGTATAAAATTTTTAACTAATAAGACGATTGTTATCATTATAAATACTAAAAACAATATCTTTTAACGCAAGGTTTTGACATAAAATAACTTTTTTATATTTACACAATTCGATATTATAACAGTAAGAAAAGATTTTGTAGGTAATATTTGGGGCTGTTCATTAAATACGTCAAGAAAATAGGGGGGAGGGGTGGGTCTGAATTTTACAGACAAAGGTTGACAAAGGGGAGGGGGAAGATCAAAACAAGTCAACAAATGACGTCAACAATGTTCCTTTTTTAAATAAATTTAATTAAAAAAAAAAGGAAAACTAAGCAGCGTTTGCAGTCCTGTGATACATACTCGACCTTCAATATTAAAATACTGAAAGTTGAGCGAGTAGGTAACACAGCAAACATTTGCAAACGCAAAAATAAAGCTATTTACATTCCTACTTTTTAAAAACCGTGTTGTGCTTTAAAAAGATGCGACACATACAGAACTAAATAAGCACACACAAAATGCTTACTCGTAACACAATTATTTTTTCAAAGTTGTTGTTGGTTAGTCTGCACAAACTAACGACAGTACACTTGTGGCCGATGCCGATACCGATGGATGGGAAAAGGCCGATGCCGATGAATTAACCAATTAAAATTTTGCAAATATAAAACCATACTAGAATCAGTACTGGTAAACAAATACTTGGACCCAAATCAGAACCAAACTACTATTTTAAAAGATATTAGAAAAACTCTGTTAAAAAAAACAACATTTTATTAGATTTTTTAGTATGAACAAAAACTTTCAAAAAAATAAATACAATTTTAAAGATATGCTTTTTATTTCAATTTAAAAAAAAAAAAGGTACTAAGATAAGCAGTAATTAAGACATCTAAACAACAATCATATAGAAATATAGGTTATACTTGAACACATATAGATAACAATGCTTATAATAATTACTTTTAAGTATAAAAGTGGAACAACATAAAATAAAATTCTTCTAAAAACAACATTATGGTAATAAAAGTTAGTAGGATAGCCCGCGTTCTACTATTTACATTCAGCTGTTAAATTAAAGCTTATAAACATCATCTTAAGAATAAACAACTTTGCCTGTAAGTCAAAATAAACAATTTCTTAAAAAAATTCTAAGTAATGCATAAAGTTTATTTTATTTATTAATCAATTATTATCATAATGCAGTATAAAAATGTAAAAATGCTATCGGTTGGAAAATCGGTAAATTAATAAAAAAAAGGCCGATACCGATACCAATTGTGTAAAGAGTGGCCGATTAAGCTGATTCCGATTAATCAGTACATCATCAGTGCAAACAAAAAAGATTTATGTATGTACATGGTCTACATTGTATTATTTAAAGATTAGGTCTAAATTTAAAGCGAAGATGATTGGCACATTAAAGTGTTGTATTAATTTGAAATATGTTCATAATTTAAACGTGTAAGGTGTATACATTGTAAAACCTTTAATCTTTCTCTTGTTCGGAGTAAGTCTTTGTATTAACTGGAAATATGTTCATAAGTTAGAAGTTATTAATTTTTTTCAATACCTTTTACTTATTATTCAGAGCATAATTTTAAATGGTTTTTATTCATTTGAAATATGTTCTTAAGTTAAAATCTGAATAATTTTTTTCTAAACATTTTACTTTTAATTTTTTGTTCTAATTGTTAACTAGTCTTTTAAAAATAAAGTTATTTTTTTTTCCATTTAAATTTGATTTTAAAATTGCCAAAAAATTGTTGACGTAATTAATGGACAGCCACTTAGGGTACAAAAAATATCTTTAAAATATAGATTATTTTTCATCAGCTGACCGTTAAAAAACAATTTTTTTTTAAGTAGATTTACGTAATCAAATGTTTAGAAGATAGTTTATCTGATAATAGTAAAGGTTAACAGCAAAAAAGTGTCTGCATAAAATATAAAGACTTAGATTAAACTGTACACTATAAAAAATGTTACGTCAAACTCTTCCTATCAAATTGTTTGAATTTTATGCCAGTTTTAAACATCTACAAAGAAATGCTAAGAGTGGCGTAAAGTCATGTAAAGTTTTTTTTTTTTGAAAAGTAATTTGGGTTATAATTGTGTAAAAGATTTACATTGAAATTTGATTTATTTTTTTTATGTAAAAAAAGTTATTTTTGAATTAATCTTACGTAAATATAAAATTTATAAAACATAACACTTTACAAAGTAAAATAAAACTACATCATAAAAACAATTTACTTTTATGTGTAAAAGTAATTTTTTTTTTTAAACTTTTAATTCACCTCCCCAAGGCCGAGAAGGCCACTACAGACAAAGAGGCTACTTAATTGCGTAGTTTTAACCCTCTCTCAACTCTATAACTCCGAAACACCAATCTTGACGAACAAGGTCGCTACGTGAAGAAACAAGTTGAGCGCGGTACTACCAGGGATGTGGTGAGGAAGAACTCAGAACCACTCGCTTATAAAACAAGGGCTCTACCACTACCGAATGAATACCGCAATTAATTAGCAAAGACAACTTATATAAAAGTAATTTCAAAAAAATTGTTATTTACAATTACAAATAAAAGTAAATTTTCTCTTTGAAATTTTATACTTTACTTTGTGAGTACGTAAAATGTAAGTTATTACTTACATGTTGATTTAACATAAATTTTATGTTAAAACTTCTAAGTAATTACTCTGATGTATGTTAATACTTCAGGTATTACTCTGATGTATGTGAGCAGCATTTGCGGTGGGATTTCTTTTCACGTATATCATGAAGGGTGATTCTAATGTAAGTAGGGGTAAATATAGCCAACATGCGGGTATACCAGTAACGTAGAGACGGGCCTCCAGCCGCGTGAGAACCATGGTACTAATAGAGGCATGGGTCCTAAATAATCATTGATTTTTATTTCATTTTTTTGTTGAGCAGAAATAGGTTAATGGCTGTAATGAAACGTTCTTGCTAAGCTACTGGTTGCTAAACATGCAAGGAAACCTTGACTAAGTCACTGTTCTTTTTTCTCCATCTGGTCTATCAATTTGGACTTAACAAACAGTCAAGAATCTAAAGTTAAAGATCTCTTACTTCTGTATCCAAACGATCTTAGTGAAGATGATGAGTCTATTGATGATATCCGCCACTTTTTGTCTGTTCAATGCCATCTGCTGACAAATGATCGGCCCTTAGATCTTCGGAATAGCATTTATGTGAAGGGATTTGAAAGGAATTTCCCCCAGATATCAATCTATCTTTCCACCTTTCTGACTTAGCCAGTATCTATGGGTGAAGATGAGAGATCTTTGAGCAAGTTATTGCTATTCATCAAGAGCTAACTTGCTTAAAGACTTTTCTAAGAGCTACCATGGGACTAACTTTCTAAGAGTTACCATGGGACAGGATCGTCTTAGCGACTGTCTTTTCCTTTTAATCAAAACAGATTTTGCAAAAAAAAATAATTACGATGTTGTAACTTCCAATTTTACTGCTAGAAAAGCTCATAAAGTCTTGGTATAACGTCAGAAAAACTTGATACCAAATCTAGAAATGTTTTATTTATTTATTGTGTTTAATTGTTTGATTTGTGAACTGTTTTAAATACAGAATTTTAAAACATTTTGTGAATACTAGAAATAATAGCTTAATTTTTCTTATTATATTTATTTTGGCGGTGGTTAGGGGTATGGGGGACATCCAGTAAATTTTTTTAAATATATACCCCGGGCATCACAAAGTTTCTGTGCGCCCCTGAATATGACGCAATAAACATGTTTGGTGTTTGCAAGGACATTGACTGCTAAAATAGTTTTCATAGAATCATAACTTAAATTCTAAATTATAATATAAGTCATGTAAACTATATGATAAAAGACGTATTTATCAGTTACAATCTTTTATTGTATTTTATCAGATATAATCTGAAAAAAGAGATAAAGAAAGTCGGTTAATCTTCTACTAGTTGTGGGCACCCCAATAACCTTCTTTTCATAGCGTTTTGTAGAAAAATAAAACCTTATTCAATTAAAATAACGCTTTAGAATAAATTTGTAACTTATTTTTGGGACCCAGATAAAAATTTACCAAAAAGGAGCGGGGCATATTTGTAGCTATGTTGCTGCTTTTTGCTTCTTTTATTCAGCGTGTTCATTATTAACAACCACTCTAACCGAAATGAAAATTAATTTGTTTATTTTGTTTATTTATTAAGAACTATTTATAAAACTTTTGTCTGGAACGAACTAATTCCAATTAGACCTTTCGAGACAACAACTATTTCAGTCTTTTTTAGAAATAACTTTCATTTTGGTTGGAGTGGTTTTTAACAATGACCACACTTAATAAAATAAGCAAATATGCAAAATTTAGAATAAAATTGCAAAATGCAGAGCCATTTCCAAAGCAAGAACAATAAAGAAGACTGTCTTTTTAAACAGATTAAAAATTAAACTTTTACACTTTAAAATTGATATAAATAACAAGTTTAACTTTTTTTTTGGGAGTATTTAGCAAGGTAACCTTTTTACTAAAGAACCATTTTTTTTTTGGGACCGGTACTGCCCAAACTATCGCTAGGTACGGCACACTTTAAACGTTCCGTTTAGGCAACAACTTAATGCCCTTGAATCTCTAAAACTTTAGTTGCAAACTACTAAACTTGTAATAACTTGTAACTACCACTAAACTTGTAATATGGTCTTTTACAATTTATCTGGATATCTTCTACCATTGTTGCAGTTTTTAACAACACTATGATCACCACCACTCATATATAATTTATTTGTTTATTTACTTTGTTTTTCTTTACTTATAAGCTTTTATTTACTTTGTTGAAAATTATTTCTTGATTTGTTTGTGCCTATTGTTTATCCCATAATGCTTTACATACGAAATTAGAAAAATTAGTGGCAAAATATTGAATTGTTAAATTTTCTAAACTAGATTTTATGAACAATAATGTTGAACAATGATATAACAAATAAAATCCCACTTAATGAAATGCATTATTAAAAAATATTCTTAGAAAAATCTAGAAATATTCTAAATTTAAAAATTTATAAAATTCTATAAAAAGTATTCTTAAAGAAACTCTAAAAAACTACGATTCTTACCATTATTGAAATGATTTTTGATAAAAAATCATTTTAATATCTATCAATTATCTGAATATAAAAACTTTTATGATTGCCGTTACCACTAGATTTCAATATTTCTGTTCTACTGTTGATATGTTATAAAGTAATATCATAATTATTTTTTGTTTATTAAATAAGCGGTAAGTCACTTTTTTATATTTTTTTAGTTATTAAGGCGTTTCAAGAAGACCTAATGATCTCATCACAAAGTACTGTGGATGAGCATTTTACCAGGAAGTCCATATCTCTTTCCTTAACAATGTCACTTATCCTGCAAGAACTCTAAGAATTGTGTCATGATTGCTTAAATGAGCTAAAGACTTTTGACAAAGTATCCCAATATAGTTTCCCCAATGTTAGTGATTGTTATTGGAGTTGCCTTTTTATATATCTTTATATATATATATATATATATATATATATATATATATATATATATATATATATATATATATATAAATTGAAATTTATATATATATGTAACTTAAAAAAAAAAAGATAAAAAATTCAATAAAAAAACATAAGATAAAATATATCCTTCAGATGCAATTCTGCCCCATTTGTATTAAAGCACATTAAAGTGAAAAAGGTTATCCAATGCGAATAATAGTTTCGAAAATCGGCACACCACCTCATAAACTTTTGCAACATCTTGTTGAGATCATACAACCAAATTTAAATAAAAATATAAATGCTATGTTAAAAATTCATCGTTATTTGTATCAACAGAAAAAGAACCGGTTATAAGTGACGAAGTTCAAGTGTCATTTGATGTTATTAATTTATACCCATCAGTGCCACTTGATAAAGCAACTGTTACAACTATTGATATGCTAAAAAAAGATAGAGATGATCTAATACAATGAAATTATTGCACCAAAACTTATAATTGTTACGTTGATGATAGCCATGCTAGATTTACTAATATTGATGACAAACTCTTTTTTAACACTCAAATTCACAAAATAAATCTATCTAATATACATGCGAATACAAAAATGCTCAACACCATTAAAATTTTTTTAGATATTTGTATTTCAACCAATCACTTCCTCCACAGACATGAGTTTTCCATACACCGTAAAGATGCAATTAAAAACATACTTTCAAAACCGAAATTATATGATTCACTGAGTATTGCAGTTGGTATTTTTTAAGGTTTTTTTTAGCTAGAGCATACAAAATTTGTTCAAAACAAAACTTTCAAATTCCTTATTAAGATTTTTACTGAAAATGGAAATTCCTATAAACAATATTCAGATATTGCTAAAAATTATAAAACCACAAATCCATCTTATTCTCAAAAAATTGATACCAAAAATCTAGTTATTTTACCATGGGTTCCAAAATTAGGCATTGTTCTTAGAAGAGAATTTCGTTAAGTTAGCGTTAAAACAGTCTTTGGTTTCGGCAATCCCTTGATCAATACTTTGCCGTAATAAGTTTAAACCGCCTCTGAATAGTCATCCAGGAGTGTACCAACTTGATTGCGCGTGGTGCATGTTATTGGTGAAACAAGAAAAAATATTTCCACACGAATTCAAGAACATAAAAATGTTACAAAAGCTAACTGAAATACATCTGGAATAGTAGAAGATTCAAAATATTGTAATGGTAAAATAAACTGGGAAAACCTTAAAACGCTTTCTGTTATTTCAAACAACTACACAAGAAAAATTTGTGAGGCCATTGAAACATGCGCAATGTTCAAAATCTAAAGAAAACATTTTAAATCATGACAATGACAATTTGGTGATCACCATTGGAAACCACTTTTTGTAAAATTAAAAAATGTTGAACATCTGACATTGCAATGACATTATTTTGTTACGTTCTTTATTAAAATTATACTTTTTTAAAATAGTTTCTTTAATGGTTTTATTAGTTTGATAATGGCTCTTACAATATGAGCCAACGTAAAAAAAAAGAAATAAATAGTATGATACAGTATATATTTTAATGCTTATAATATTATTACACATACTATTAAAAATGTCACTTAAATTTATATATACAGTAGGTTGCCAAATTATTAGACAGTTTACTTTTTAAGTAATTTTAAAGTATAAACTACTTTTATGAATAAATACATATCTTGTAGTTATTTTTTTATTGCTTCTATTGTTACAGAACTTTATTTAGAATGTAAAACAACATAATTACTTATTCATAGGTAATAATCTTAATACACATTCATAAGGTAATAATCTTAATATTTTGTAATGCCACCCTTTGCTACAATAACTGCTTTCAGGCATTGGGGCATGCTTTTTATGCAGACTTTTGCATTGTGTTGGAGGGGAGCACTGGGGTTGCTATGCCTCTCTCTTATAAGGGTTTCTATTAATTGCTGCTTGGTAGTGATAATTTCTTTGGCAATATCCCGTTTTGTGAACTCCCATAGATTTTCTATGGAGTACATATCAGGTGAATTCCCTGGCCATGGCAAAACACGCACTTTTTTTCAATAAGGATTGCTGTAACACTTCTAGCTTTATGGCATGGTTCTGAGTCATGCATGAAAATATAATCTTCATTACCAGGAAACCATTCTTGGACCTGGGGCAGGAGCCTGTTTTCCAGTACTCACTTGTACTGGTCCTGCCTTATGGTCCCTTCCACAATGTAAAGGCAGCCCATACCCTTGGCTGAGATCACAGACCATACCATTACACTCACAAGATGTTTAACCTTTTCCATAAGGCAGTCCAAGTGGAATTTTTTTCCTGGGCATCGTCTAACAAATGAGCTTTCGTCCATCAAAATTTAAAATGCTGATTCGTCTGAGAAGCAGACCTGTAAAACATTTCAAAGATATTTTAAATTAGTAACCTTAAATTTATCTGGTTTCTTACAGTATTATAAATTATATTTACTCTATTCAAGTCTGCAATAGTCATATGCTGGTGTTTTTTTAGCCCATTCCAGTCGCTTTTTTTTCATGGCTTCAGTTAAATGTGGTTTTTTGGTTGGACAACGACCCATTAAATTCTTTTCAGCCAACCTTCTCTGAACCATCCTTTTGGAGACATTAATTCCTTCATTGTTTATCATTGTAGCTAGTTGAGCCACACTTTTTTTCTGTTTTTAAAACAGATGCCTCTAATTTTATGGTTACAATGTGGAGTAGTGATCCTTTTTCTACCACTTTTGCCAACAGGGTCTGGTTCTAGAGACAAATTTATATCAATTTTTCTTTTAATTCAGCTCACTACTGACTATGAAACACTTGCAATTGGTGCTATCTCTCTCTGAGAATGTGTAGAATGAAGAAGTAAGGTTTTTACTTCCCTACTTTTTCTTGGGATCAAGATTTTATCAAGTCAGGATTTTATGCATTAAAATTAGCAAAAATAATAAATTTATAACTATAACTAATTGAACTATTAACCAATACTTAGGTTTCAATAGTTCTGAACTCAAAAAACTTGCAAAAAATTGTTTCAAAAATAAATAATTGAAATCAATTTTGAACTTACTCCAACCACGCTTTTCAACAATTGACAGCTTATTGAGTAATAACATAACTTTTTGACAGATATGGTAGACTGACACAATTGCCACAGTTTAAAAACAATTATAGTTATATTAGTAACTAAAATACGCACAAAAAAAATATATTTAAAAACAATTTATTTGATCACAAAAATCATGTAAACTTTAAAATTACTTAAAAAGTAAAGCGTCCTGTATATATATATATATATATATATATATATATATATATATATATATATATATATATATATATATATATATATATATATATATATACCACGTTTTCATAAATATCTTGATATATACACACACATATACACATATTTATCAAGATATTTATGAAATATTCTTTAAATCTAACTGAAAATATTGAAATATAAGCCCTTTCTTATACAGCTGATCTCTCTCAAAAAAAAAAAAAAAAAATCTTTATTGTTTGCCACCTTTTAAAAACACTTAAGCTGTACTTTATAAAAATTAAATTTTCTAAAAGTATTTTAACCTTGTACATTTAAAATTTTTTTACTATACTTTCATTTCTTTCACTCATATCCAATTTATAAAAAAAATTACATATAATAAAAAATTACACTCACTTTGAGTGTAGTTATTTTATTAATTGGATATAAGTTTTAAAAAAAAAAAAAAAGAAAATTAATTTATCAATTTTTGAAAAATCAAGTTGATAGTAAAATATAAATTGCTTAAAGCTTTGTTAGTTAAGTTGGTAACTTAATAATTTAAGCTTACCAGGTCCTGTTTCACAAGTAATGTAAAATTGCTTGAGTTGTATTAAAGAATTGCAAGCTTTTCCATCCAACCAATATGGTCGATCACCAAGAACGCACCTTTAATTTAAAAAAAAACCTAACTTTGTTGGATTAATTAAGAAAAATTAATAAACTCATAAAATATGAGTTATACAAATAAAAATTCACAAAATATTATGCATTATTAAATGTTTACATGTTTTTGGTTATTTATAATAAATGTTTGTTTTAAACAATATCTTACTCCATTAAGTGCAATGAGGATTAAAATCTCTAATAACAACAATATTGGCAGAGGGGTAAAGATAAAGGGCATGGTTAAATTGATCAGAAATTATATCTAAAAGAGTACAGTCTTGAGAAAAAAAGACAATAGAAAACAAAGAGATAAACAAAGAAAGTGATAGAGTGAGGAGGTGCTAAGAGGAAGCACATAAAAGAATGGTCAAAGGATTCAAACCTAATTTCTCAATAAATAGGTGAATTGATGCTCAAGTATACCCCCAAGCCAAGCATGTGACTAATGAAGTCTTTACAAATCTTTGCAAGGACATCAAAGTACCCATTAATACGGAAAACTGAAGAAGGAACAGCAGAACTTAAATTAGTCTCATGAAGAGCAAGCAAGTCTGGTAAATTTTGAAAAAGGTAAGATTCAACTGATGGAAGTTTACTTCAAAGACCACGAATATTTGTGAAAGATATATAGAAATAGTTAGGTGGCAAGGATGGCTTTTAACTTTAATATTTTCAGTTTCTTTGGACATGATTTAAGGAGATCCTAAGCAATGAGCTATGCAGTTGTCTTAGTCCTGCTAATTAACCCAAAATTGTAACATAAGGCTACTTATGTGGCTTTGACAATGCACACCACAAGCATTAACAGGGACACTATCCATTTTTAGTAAGCATCAGCGTTACTGCACCGTCGCACAGTGGGCCAGAATTTTTTTTCCGTGGCCAAAAGTCAAATCTTCTAAACTTTTTTTAGTCAAATCTTCTAAACTTTTTTTACTCTACTCAAAAATGTATCCGTATAATTACTAGAGATGAAGGCAAGCTTGCTTGAACCATTCATAATGGCTTTAAAATTGCCAAATTTTTTTTTTTTCAAAAATACTTATTCTCAAAATCTACATAACTTTTTCAATTAAAAAAGCTTTGGACTATTTTTATTTTAAATAAACATATTATCTTAGTGCTTATAAAAAGTATATGTTTTAGTTATATATTTGTATTTAATTTATTCATAATATGTCTTAGAATTGTTGGTATTTTAAAGGTATTTTTCTAAATTTCTTCATCTTCCTTTTTCTAAATGCCACCCGAAAATTCTTTGATTTTCTGATTTTTGTATTTACTAAACGGCAGTTATTGTTCAAAAAAAAACCCAGCTACGACCATGTATTCTTTATGATATATTTTTTAGTTCAAAATCGATGACTTTTTTTGATTTTATAAAAAATACCAGTTTAAAGTTAAGATATTTGCTTAAAGAATATATATATATTTTAATTTTATTTAACACATCGAATCGTTATTGTTTAAATAAACTTTTTTGTAATTATTTTAATGTTTTCAAAAAAGGATAAAAAAAAAAAATCATTTCACTATAAATACATAAAAATCAAATATTTAAGTATTCGATTCCAACCAAATGCTGCTCTCTTGAAATTGAAATTAATGATATTTAGGAAGTATAAAGGTTGTTTAATACTATTATTAAACATATGAGTAGCTGCTAATTTTATATTTTCAGGTCCACGTATTTGCCACTCTTTAATATCAAATCTATAACTTATATGTAGAATACACTCGAAAAACGAGCATGCAATGACAATAACCCAAGCTCTAAGCTTTGCGAATCCGTTGAACGGATCAGAGCTTTATCTAAGTTGTTCATTAATCTTAGAGTACCTTTGCAAATATTACAAATTTGAGCCGATTTGTTGTCACAAATTGCATTAACTGCTTTTCCATCAATCATTGTAAGCTTAAGATCAAAGCTTACTTAAGTTACAAGCTTCTTTTCAGCTTCTGGTTCCATTATCTCTACATCAATAATCATTGTACTCTCCTCAAGCAAATTGACTTGCTTGTCAAAGCATTTTTTTCTTCTCTTAAAACTAAAAGGTTTTCAGCAATATACTGAATTCTTAGTTGGCGGCAGAATCGCATTGAAGAAGGCACTTGATTTTCCCAAATTGTCATAACACCATATGATAACTTAAATGTCACTAGGCAAGTATAAAACAAACTTTGATCAGATATTAAATCATTACACTCATCATTGTTCCCTTTTTGGACGGAAAATCTTTGTTTATACTGCTTTTGGCTACTTGCACCGTCGAAGCCCCATTTGCAATACAAAGTCATTCCTATACAGGATTCAAGGGAATCAAGTTGAGATATTTTATTTTTAAGAGTAGTTAGTTGCAGCATTCAATGAACTGTATGGTGTAACAATTCTTTCAGTGGAACTTCGCTCAATCAAAGCCTCTCAATCCATTTTCAGCTATATAAATACCATCAGGATAACACTTTTTTTTTCCTGCCCCAAATGTTGTTATATGTAGTATATATATTCGCATTACACTTAATTAAGTTATTTCGCATAACATGATATTGCGTCTTCGATAAATTCATAGCTGTCGTTAATGCTAATCCCTCTAGTGGTGTATTTAGTACAATATGCTTGTTTTTGTCCTGAATAAAACATTTTATTTCATTTGCTGAATCTGTATTTGATAAACATTCTTTTACGTACAGCAAACTATATCTCTTTTTCTTTTTTAACCCCATTTCTGCTGCTTGTAAGATTTTATCATGGTCGTGATTTACTAACAATATGGATGCATGCCGACGTTTACTTCGGTAGGACATATCTTCATAATTCTGACATGGTCTCCCAAATGACTGTTCATTTAAACAAGAAACAATTAAATCGATAAGAGCTTTAATAATGCTACTTCAAGAGAAACTTTAAATATCTATAATTTAGTGTAAATTTATACAAATAATTATATTACTTTCTGAACATAATTGCAATCAAATAGCTGCAATTATCAACTAATTAGGCTTCATATAATCATATAATATCATATAAACTTCAAATTTCCAGACAAATAAATTTTTTTAAGTCACAATGCATTGTAAAGTAAGAAATAAATTAGTCTAAAATCTTAAAGTTTCAAAATTGGTTTTAAGTTTAAATTATAGCTAGTCACAGCTGATTTTATTTAATAGTATTAAACAACCTTTATACTTCCTAAATATCATTAATTCCAATTTCAAGAGAGCAGCATTTGGTTGGAATTGAATACTTAAATATTTGATTTTTATGTATTTATAGTGAAATGGTTTCTTTTTTTATCCTTTTTTAAAAACATTAAAATAATAACAAAAAAGTTTATTTAAACAATAACGGTTCAATGTGTTAAATAAAATTAAAAAAAAAAAATCCTTAATAGGGTTTTTTGGTTCCGGGTACCCAGACTCGACGAGTCTGTGGGTAAATACCTGGATCCGATACCCAGTTTAAGGCTCGGCGAGTCTCATGGTTTGAATGTTTTGGTTTGTTTCGTAGGCAGCGGTGCGTCATCGAACTGGATCCCTACCTTTTTTAGAAAAATATAGTAGTAGGGTTTGTGAATCTAACTTAAAGTTGAACTTGGCCACAGCATTTTAGATGTTTTGAGAACATTCAAGTTTATGTATAATTCCATGTATGTCCGAATACACACAAAAAGAATTAACTTCATAACTTAAATTTTTTCTAAATTTTTTTAAAATTTTTTTAATATAAGCGAATGGTTTAAAGGGTTTGCTAATATAATATGTTTCTATATTAGCAAATGTTTTAAAAGCATTGGCTAAAATAGAAACTTTTGATTAGAAAGATTAAAGTTAATAATTGAATTCTTCTAGCGTATATTTGAAAAACTTAAAAAAAAAACACTTTTCATTTATTAATTATTTCTCTATTTTAGGAAAAAAGTGAAATATCATAATTTTACTAGGACATTTTTTACAGCACCATTATGCGGAAGCACTCCAAAGTGTCGGAGTATTTCACTCAACGTGCTGATTTGAAAAGTGGAAAATGCAATAAATGTTCAACGATAATATCAAACAAAGATGGAAATATTTCATCAATGATTAAATATTTGAAAGTTAAACATGGAATTTCTTTACCAACACGGGAAGAAATAGGAGAAAATTCTGGCAACAAACAATTTAAAACTCTCGACACTTTAGTTTCCGTCGCAAGAAAGCCTTAAGAAGAAATTGTCTCTATAATGGCTGCTCTTAAATATTTATTAGTTAGAGCAATTACTAAGTCTAGTTTTATTGTGAAAGTTTAGTAAAATCAAGTTGTAATCTTCCTAAAGTCGAAAGAGATGTTATGAATTTAACTCGTAAGCTTTATGAAAAAAAGAAGTTGGAAATATTAGAATTGTTACAAGAAAAAATTAAATAAGACCAATGATTTAGCATTACACTTTATGAATGGACAAGTATGAAAATTCGGATATATCTCAATATCAATTTGCATGGAATTGACTCTAAAGTTTATAATCTGGGTTTAGTGAGAATTTTTAACTTGTGTACAGCTGTACAGTTAGTTGAAAAAAGTAGAACAACATTTAACACATATAATATTAATTTTAAAAAAAATATAGCTGGTTAACCGGCGACGGTGCAAGTGTAATGATAATATTTGGACGAGAATCTCCTAGTCTCTATAATTTGTGTTTGAATCACACTATACACTTAGCTGTTTGTGATGTACTTTATAAAAAAGAAAAGTATTACCGTCTTGCAAGATGAAGATGACGTTGATGGAGATAGACGATGGTCAAGGTGATATTAATGATGATCAAGATGAAAATTATTATTCTGACGAGAGCGACAGTGACGTCAAAGAGTACGGACAAGTTGAATTAACAAATTTAGGCAATATAGAAGAAAATATAAAAAGCGTTTTGTATAATTGTCAAATTTTTTAAAAGTTCTTCTGTGAGAAATAAATATTTTGAAAGAAAAGATCAAAATAGTTTTAGGAAATGAACTTCAGCTGGTAGACGTAAGAACTCGTTGGAACTCAATGATCGAAATGATACCTAGATTTTTAAAATTATTTTATATCATTAAAGAAGCTCTGCAACATATCGGAAGTGTACATTTAATAAAAGATATTAATATTGAATTATTAAATGAATTGGAATATACTCTAAAGCCTATTAAATTAACTGTTGAAGCTCTTAGCAGAGACGATGCTAATCATGCAACAGCCCGATTAGCAATTGATTTTATGCTTAGAAAATTAAAAGAATCCAATGGTAATTTAAGTTGAGAGCAATTAATGACAATGAAAACTCGAATAATTAGCCGTAAAAACCAAGAAATAGAAGAGCTATAAGACTCTCTTGTAAATGGTACTATACCTTCAAAGAAAATACAATTATTTACAACAGATTTACTGAAGAGATTAATTGGTGTGGATGAAGAACAGCAAAACAAACATGAACAGAAGCATTCAGCTGAAAATAAAGAAAATACTACAGGAAACACAGTACCATTAACACTGGAGGAAGAACAACATAAAATATTAGAAAGTGCGAAATGTCCAATTACGCCAAGTTGCGGAGATAAATTAGCTAATATTAAAAAAGAATTTTTATTATTTTCAAAAACTAAAAAAAGAACTGCATATTTAAAAAAATTGTATCAAGCGTTAATTACGATAAAACCAACATCAACAAATTCCAAACAAACATTGTAGCATCCAAGTTCTGTACAAGAATTCGTTCTAGATTATCAGACAAATCATTAAGTGCATTAGTTTTTTTAAAGTTTTATTTTTTAAGTAAAAATAATTGCTCTGTTTTATATTAAACACTTGCAAGTATTTTAATTAAGTTAAGTTTATTTTTGCTAGTATATTTACATACATTTTATAAAATGCGATATTTAAAAAAAAGTAATGTTAAATTTATTTGGTAGTTATTAGGTAAGATTATAACAAAAGTTTAGAATAATATATTTATGTTAGACGTTGAACTGGCAAAAAGATGTTTTATTTACCTGAACGTATACTAAATCCATTTTTAAAAATTGGGGTGAGAACAAAAAATCCTTTCATGCTATAGTTAGAATTGCAAGTTAAAAAGAAGTTTTGGACCCGGAACCGAACCCAATAAATATTCTTATTTAGACATATTATAAATAAATTAAATAAAAATATATAAATAAAACATATACTTTTTATAAGCACCTAAGTTAATATATTTATTTAAAATAAAAATAGTCCAAAGCTTTTTTAATTGAAAAAGTTATGTAGATTTTGAGAATAAGTATTTGACAATTTTAAAGCCATTATAAATGGTTCAAGCAAGCTTGCCTTCATCTCTAGTAATTAAACGAATACATTTTTGAGTAGAGTAAAGCAGCTATGTTTCAATAATAAAGTAAAAAAAAAAGTTTAGAAGATTTGACTTTTTTTGGAAAAGAAATATATGAACCACAAGAAAATTTTTTGATGGCGGCGGATATAAGGAACGACTATATGAAAATTAAGAAACTGATGATAATCAAGTTTTATATCTTAAGCTCAAATATTGATAAGTTTCAAATAAAAATATATTTTTTTGTTAAGCATAAGATTTTTTTCATAAAAATAATGGAATATTACATATATACATAAAACTCAAATATAAATATTTTTTTATTTAACAAAACATATTCTTAGAATAACTTGTTGTATATAAACTTTCTGTTTGTTTGTTTTTTATAATAAAAATAATAAAATAAAAAGCAAATTCTCACTAAAACTAAGTACGACTTTTAATTTTAGTTTGTTTAATAGTAGTGAAGAAAAAGAATTTGTTTGCTTGTGCAGAAATCTCAAATTTTAAATAATTAGCATTTGCTATATAATTTATTTACCTTTTAGTTCTTAACTACAAAATGCTTGTGCTAAAAAGTTAGTAACACAAATGCATGTCGTGTTATTGAAAATATAAAATTTGTCAAAATTGTAGGTAGACACCACAGCCGCTTACCATGCAGTTATGTTATCAACCTTCTAGCACACTGCATTGGGTAACTAAGAACTAAAAGGTACATAAATTATACATATATATCATTTTAATCGTAAATTGCACTTAACAAATATCTAATTTATGTTTAATTTTTTTAAAACATTTCTTTAAACTTTTTAAAAGTTAAATTTCATTGTCTTGTTTTTATTTCAAAACTCTGTTTAATTATCTCTTTCATATTACTGTAAAGTCTTATAAGATGTACATCGTTCCCCGCTAAAAGCTTTGATCACCGCCATCTTGGGAGGCCAATTTTGGCTTCCATTTTTTTTCCAAAAAATAATAGAATATGCTATCAAGTTATATTTTGAGATCAGTGATTTAAAGCTCACTAAATTATAGTAGGAGTAAAACACATACTTTAGGTGAGTTTTAATTCCATTGGTGCTACCTTGAGACAGCTAAATCACTTTTTTGCACTTATTGCACTCAGCAAATCCTGATTTTCTGCCAGAGCCAGAGATGCTATCCTCTTCTCTGTAAAGCTTAGTAAAATAATTCCAAAGAAACATAGTTTCTTCAAGATGGTTTGATTTGGTAGTGGTTTTGGTATACTAATCAGATCGCTGAAGTAAGAACTTTGAGACTGTTAGTCTTTCTTGACTTTAGTCCTAATTTAGCTAGTTTAATTTTAGGAGGTAATTAATTACTTAACAACTTTCTTGATAAAAATAAAGTAATTTTTTACGCTATTTTACCATAATAATTACCGCTTTTTCTATCTTTTATTTTACAGCAAGGCATGGGGCAGATATTACTGGCTTACATGATACCAGTAGCAGGATGACTGTGATGATCCTGAAACTGAGCTGGAGTAGTTAAAAAAAGTTATATCCTGTAAGCAGCACTTTAAAATCTTGATAGAAATTTTTTGGAAATGCATTAAGAACTAACAGACATTACATCTAACAGAACACTAGAGATTAAGGTGAGTGTAGCTTTTATAGTTGGAACCACTAATTGGTTACTGAGCTCACACTGCAACAGAGATTTAAGCAGACCACAAACATAAATTGAGTAACTTGTGGGTGAGTAAACACTGCACCAGAGGTTTCAGACAGAACACAAACATACATAAAGCAACTTACGGTTAAGTGAACACAATGCCCAGGGGTTTATACAGAACACAAACACAAATATAGTAAATTACAGGTGAGCTAACATAGTAACTAAGATACCTTTAATTATATAAAAAAAGAAAAATAATATGTATATATATATATATATATATATATATATATATATATATATATATATATATATATATATATATATATATATATATATATATATATATATATATATATATATATATATATATATATATGTATAACGGGTGACAACTAAAAAACCAGACAAAAAGAAATTGTGTGTAAGTCATATTCAGTTGTTTAACTTTGCCTCTTCGTTACATTATCAAGTAGTGTATGATTTAAGTAATAATTTTACTTCTTTTTTTTTTGTTTTACAATTGTCAATATAGTTGTCAGAAAATGTCGTCTAAAGAGAAACTTCTTCAAGAAAGTGTTGTACATTTTTATGAAAGCCATAAAAGTGTTGGCAAAATGTTTACTGTAGAACATTTTTTGAAAGAAGGTATATCAAAAAGTACAATTTACGATATTTTAAAACGTGGTGCTGTTGAAAGAAAGCAAGGATCAGGACCCTCAATAATGACCAAGAAAAATTTGAAGAAGTTAAAAACTCGATTTAACAACAAAGATGGCATTAGCAAGTGTGATGCTGCTAGAATACTTGAGTGTTCTCAGCAGTATATCAGTAGGGCACTCAAAAAGCTTTAAGTTAAACCAAGGAAAAAGCAGAAATCGCCATCCTACGCCGAAAGTCAAATTACTAAAGTAACAAAAGATTGTCTTTATTTTGTGAGACATTTTGGTAAAATCAATTTTATTTTGGATGATGAAAGTTATTTTACTTTAAGTAAGCCCTAAATGCGTGGTAACAAAATTTATTACACAGACGACTCTTCTGTTACACCACCTGATGTTAAATTCAAAACGCGAAGCAAATTTAAGAAGAAAGTACTGTTATATATTGTTGTCTCCGACAGAGGAATTTCAGAGCCATTTTTTCAAGGAAAGTGGTCTAGCTGTCAACCAAGAAGTTTACAAAAACCAATGCTCAACTAAAATTTTAATCCCATTTATTAATAAATATCATTTAGATGATAATTACATATTTTGGCCCGACAAAGCATATCTTTAGTGTAAAAGGGTGGTTGGAAAACTTGAAATATTTCACAACTCAAACATAGAATTAAAAAACCCTTGAAGGAAATGGACACAACTGGTGTACAAACAACTTGCGCGAACATTAAAACAAAGTTGCGCAGAGTAGCGAATAAAGGACCCTTTGTGGAAAACCATTAATTTTATTGTATATTTTAGATTGTCATCAATTATATATCAACCATATAAAATTGTTATGAATAAACCATTTCATCAAAATTAACATTTCTTCTCATTCCGGATTTTGAGTTGTCACTCGTTATATATATATATATATATATATATATATATATATATATATATATATATATATATATATATATATATATATATATATATATATATATATATGTATATATATATACATGTATATATATATATATATATATATATATATATATGTATATATATATATTACATAGGCATGACAGATATTAGATAGTACTGATGACAGGAAGTACACTTCATGCAGCCTTTGCTTAGAAAATGGTTGCATTGGATTACATGTTACCAGTAACAGGGTGATAATGATGACCATACATATGATCTGACAATCAAATCTACATAAAAAGCGATGTCCCAACAAATAAAACAAAAGTAAATCAACTTAACTTAAAAAATATCGAACAAGTATGACGAGTGATAACGATAGGTGATGAATCTATTTTAATAGGCTTTAATATCAACCGCATGAAAACAACATTGGAATGTTGGAACAAGTCATCAAATTGATTGTTTCAGCAAGCAGAACTTTTCAAAACTCGCTTGCTTGAATTTTGGTTTTGAGTATAAAAAAATTATTTTTAATATTATTTGTACTTCAATTGGTATAAAAATAATTTTATAAATATTGCAATTTATAAAACTAACTATTCAGGCTTGATTGTGATTGTTGCATTTTTGCAACTATGTGCAACTGAGTATTTTTTTTCATGATATGAACATAATTACAAAAACAATGACTACAGTTATATTGAATAATAAAAACATTTTCAAGACATTTGTGTTTTATTTTATTTTACATAAAAAAGTATAAATAATAAACAATATCAGCTTAGTCTATAAATAATAAAAAATATCAGCTTAGTTTACTTTAATTAAAACTCTAAACTATCATGTATTAAATAGCAACAAGTAGATACATTTTTTTTTTTTTTTTTGTTATTCACCTCCTCAAGGTCGAGAAGGCCACTACAGATGAGGAGGCTACTTAATAGTGGTTAACTTAATAGTGGTTAACTTAACTACTTAATACTTAATAACCCTCTCTCAACTCTATAACTCCAAAACAAGAACCTTGACGAACAAGGCTGCTGCGCGGAGAAACAAGTTGAGTGCGGTACTACCAGGGACGTGGTGGGGATCGAACTTGGAAATAGAAAGAAGGAAGGCCTATTACTATTACTCTAATGTAAATAGGCATAATCTAGATTAAAAAAAATTTTTTTTGTGTGTGCTGGCATGTTGTTTCAATTTTGCAACAGAACTAAAATTAAAGTTTTTGGAGTGTATTGGTTCGACAGTATTATCAATGAAGTCTGAAATTGACGTATTATCAATGAAGTCAAAAAAGATCAGTTTGTAACTGGATCAGAAATCATAGCATCATTCAACTTAACTACTGCTGTGTCAATTAAAACTGTTCATCAACGTATTACTGAGTCTGGAGAGTTCAAGTTATATTTTGCATGCAAGAAGCCATTCATCTGTGAAACAAACAAGGGGAAGAGAGTAAAATAGTTGAAAGATCATCTTAATTGGACTGTTGATCAATGAAATCATGTAATTTTTTCTGATGAGTCACCATATGTTTTACGATTTGCTGGGAAAAAACGTGTATGGTGCAGGCACAATGAATGTTATTTAAAAGAGTGTACTATTGGAACTGTCAAGCTCGATGCCAAATTAATGGTTTGGGGTTGCTTTGCTGCTCAGTGTAGGTAATTTATATCGAGTACAAGGTATTATGGAGCAGAAGCAGTATCACAAGATCCTTGAGTATCAATTCAAGCCAAGTGCGACAAAACTAATTCCCCTAGGTGATTTTATATTTCAGCAAGATAGTGATCCTAAACATACTGCAATACTTAATAAAGCATACGTCATCAACCAGAAATGGGAAACATTTGATTGGCCATCACAGAGTCCTGATCTAAATCCTATTGAGAATCTTTGGAGCATCTTCGACCAAGATTTAAAGTTTCATGGGTGTAACACCCTTGATGATTTGATGGCTATTTTAAAAGAAGGGTGGGAGACTCTCAAACCAGAACTTTTAACACGTTTAGTTGATAGTATGCTACAAAGATGTGCTGCAGTTATTAAGAGTAAAGGATATATGATCAAGTATTAATTTACTGTTTTAGAAACTTGTATTTATATTTTTATTTGTAACAAAAACATGTAAATAGACTATGTCTTTATGTTATTGTTTCGAAGTTATATATGTCTTGTTTTATGTCTTTATGTTATTGCTTTGATATTGTCTTTATGTTATTACGAGTTTCTAAATTTGTCTGTTTATTGTTAATTTTCAATACTATTAGTAACAGAATGTTACATTATTGGGGCAACTGTATTCTTAAACTTGTTTTTCAAAAAATCCTTAGCCAACATTCCTAAAAATATTTTTAAAATTTTTTAAAATAACTTTTTTATTAATTAGCAAAGGAAACATAAAACCTTAATATATGTGATCAATTCCACCTTTGCATATGCTTGGAAGTGAAGAACTTGCAGATAAATAAACAAAAAGGTAATTATTTACCGTCACAGATTATGTACGTTTCTTAAGATTTTTGCATTTATTAAAACAAACAAAAATTTAAAATATGAAATATTTATATGAAGACTGACGATTTATAGAAACTTGTACATATATAAATTATAGCATTTTTCAAGAGGAATTTGAATTTGCTATTAACTAATTCCAAATCATTGATTTGAATTTATTAATCAAATAAAAAGCGCCATTTTATAAATAAAAGTGCAAAAAAAATGCACTATTTTTTGTCCCATACTGTACATATATATATATATATATATATATATATATATATATATATATATATATATATATATATATATATATATATATATATATACACATATATATATATATATATATATATATATATATAAATATATAAAATTACATATAAAAAGTACCAGCTTACCACTTTAGAATTGCATTTAACCATTCTGTAATAACCAAAGTCCAAATAACCTTCAAACCCAAATATTTTTCAAAGCAGTACGTCAAAGGAAACAGCACTAAAAATGCATTTCTTGGATCACCAAGGTGTGATAAAAACAATAATGTATTCTCATGTGGTTCAAAGTATTTCTGGCAGAAATATATAGCTTTTAATTCAGCACAACGAATGTTCATACTTTATTATTATTTTTTTTTAAATTAAACTGAAAGGTTTTTAAATGTAATAACATATTCTAATGCTCATTTTAATCTATTGTATTTTACTTGATAACTTTTTGTAATAATCTATTATAAAAAATTAAAAAAAAAAACTCTATTATTTGAAAGCTTATTGATTACATATATTAATTTAAAGTTGAACTTAAAGAAAATGAGAACCCTGTTTTAAAAAAAGGATAAATATCTTCTGCATTTATCCTAACAAGATATTTTGAGAGAATTTTTAGGCATAAATTCAAATAAAAATAAAAATGTTGTTAGAGAGTTAAAAAGCAGCTTTTTACTCAAAAAAACCAAAAACCTATTTTATTTACTTTATTATTTTTTTTACCTTTTCAAAACCTATTTATTTGCCTTATTATTTTTTTACCTTTTTAAAAAAACCTGTAGTTTTTTTTGGTTTTTTAAACTTTTTACAAGAAAAATAAGGTAACTCAAGAGATAAACTCTGTCAATATTGTTTAACCAACCAATTTTCATGAAAATTGGTAGATATTAAATAAAATAAATATATGTACAGTCCTAAATTCTAAAAATATTTATTAATTATAACTATTTTTTTTAAAATCAAATAAAGGGAATAATTTTGTGAAAATATGCAAATTTATAAATTTTCTATTTTTTTTTAAATATATTTATAACAACTAAACATTTTCAGAAATTAGGACTAGCATCTTTAGCATATTTAAAATAAAAACAACTTCAAAAAAATTATTGAAGATGGGTTAATTGCCTTACATATATAAATTAATCACAGCTTATAACAACTGTAACTATGTTATACCCAGTTAGATCTGTAACTATTTCATATCTTGTTACTTATATAATTATGCCATAACTTATTACATATGTAATTATGTTATAACTTGTTACTTATGTAATTATGTCATAGCTTATAACATGTATTTTCTTTAATCTCTTTAATGATGTTTAATAAATTAATCATTATACAGAATCCTTAATAAATAATTGCAATAACTCTTACCTGTTAAAACTTTATGGTCATTATTTTATAAATTTAAAGTTGCATATTTAAGGGTAGGAGAGCTATGCTATGACCTAGGGAAAGATGAAAATAAAAATTTTAAAGATAATTATACACGTTTTTTATTATTTTTTTTTATAACTATTATCATGCTCCTGAAACAATCATATGTATGTCTTTTTGTAATGTTATCATTTGTTTGCATCTTGTTGTACCAACTACAGCCTCAAGTTTGTAACCATCGAATTTACTATAAATTATATTGCATGATGAACTTGAAACTAGATTATCAGAAGTAGATTCCATAAAATTTATTAACTCTGCATAAAAGTTGGGATATTGAGGAAGATCATAAAATATTACATGCTTTATTCCACGAACTTTGTATCTATATAAGAGAAAAATGCATTACTTAAACATTTTTTAAAATTTAAAATTGTAAAAATGTTTAGATTTACCTGTAATGTATATAATGACCTGTAATTTTTAAAATTATCGATATTGTTTAAAACTACCTGTAATGTTTAGAATTACCTGTAAAAGAAATAAAATCTCTCTGTTAATAAGATAAAATGCTTTTTTTTTTCAAAAAACAAATTTCGTGAACGTGAAATATTTGAAGACTTTGAATACCTAAAATAAACAAACATTGTTTAACATTTCTCATTTCAATTTTTACTTTAATAATGAAAACGATGAAACAAATTTTTTTTTTATTAAAAAATAAAAGAGTCTATTTATATAAAAAAAAAAAAAGTCTTTTTATAAAAAAAAAAAAAAATAACAAAAATTTATTCAAAAAAATTTGAAAATTTTATAAAAAAAAATTTAGATTTTCAAAATAGATATATTCAATTTTTAACAAAAAATGAAAATTTGAATTTTTTAGGGATGCAGCAGTATGCAACTACATATTTATTTTTGTAAGGATAGGTGCAGTAAATATACGTACTTAACAAAGGGGATATATATATATATATATATATATATATATATATATATATATATATATATATATATATATATATATACATACATATATAAAAATAAAAGAAAACATTCAAATCAATAATTTCAAAAAACAATAAAATACAATTCAATTCTGACGCCCTCCATAATGTATTGTTACTATGAATGATGGTAAATTATTACCATAATTAGGAAAAATATTTAGAATAGTTAGATATAAAGTAGTTTTTAAATCCTACTTTAAGAACTATTATTTAAAAATAAACCTCACAACCTTACAACCTAAACAATAACAATCCAACTCAGTAACATCTTAAAAGTTTAAACGAGGGCAAACATTATCAGTCTGCTATAGCTACCCCAAAGTAAGTTTTGCTCTGAAGAAATAAATTGGAAGATTTATTCCTTTCAGGAAATTTTGTCGGAATGTCTGTGAACCTCTTGAAATATATAGAACCAATTTCCCTTTTAAATGAACTAAGAAATAGGGTAGTTTTATATATTTTCAATTTTCATATTTCTGCATAAAAAAGAAGATTTTGATCAAAAATTTTGTATTTTACATGCTGATGGTGCTGGTGACCACAACCTTACAAAAATTTCATATAGTAAATTACCATTTGTATTTAAAAAACTTGTTGAATTGATTGTTTTCTTATTAATATAACACTTTTATACACAATGTCAACACAAGTTGTCATATATATATATATATATATATATATATATATATATATATATATATAGGGGTTATTCTAGGAAAAAAAGGGGAAATATTGCAAAATATAGGCATTTTTTGTGAAAAAAAACAACCTTAATTTTTAATTTGAGCGGCACCCAAATGTGGTTGACGCTATCGAAAACGGTCTAGAATAGCCCCTGATGTGTGTATATATATATACATATATATATATACATATATATATATACATATATATATATATATATTTATATATATATATACATATATATACATATATATATATTTATACATATATATACATATATATATATTTATACATATATATACATATATATAAGCATATATATACATACATATATATATATACAAAAATATATGTATATATATACATATATATATACATATATATACACACATATATATATACATATACACATATATACATATATATATATATGTATATATAAATATATATATATATATAAGTATATATATATATATATATATATATATATATATATATATATATATATATATAAAATATATATATATATATATATATATATATATATATATATATATATATATATATATATATATATATATATATATATATATATATATATATTATATATGTATTATTTAAATTACTCTGATATTTGAACAAAGCTCAATTCTTCTTTCATAAAGTAATTGCGAATGCGAACAAAATCAAAATATGATGGAATGAATATAGCAGTGCTATAATAAAGTTCTTTTTTAAACTCAGGCAGAATCTAAAAACAAAAACTATACATTATAAATTATTCAAAATGATTAAAATTAAAAATAGTTGAAAAAATAAGTTGAAACAATAATGATAAAAATGAAAACTTTTTAAAGTTAACTATGATTATATTTGTCTAAAAGTTATGTTAAAATTTTGCACATTTGTAAAAAGGTTCAACCTAAATAGTGAAAATAAAACTGAAAAGTTTGAGAGCATAAGCATGACATACTCACAACTAATAACTCTTATGTGTAAAAACTTTTTTAAAACAATAAAAATACCTTGTTTATGAAATAATTGAAGCGTAAGTCGGCACATTCACTAAACTTTAGGCATTCGAATCGCTGGTATATCTAAATGCAAATGAAATATTTAGCATTAGTCTAAGATTTATTAAATTTTAAAGATTGCAAACGCGTTCTCAAAAACTTCCTTTAGTACTCTTAAAACTCTTTATTTGTATTATATTTTCCTGCTTGGCATAGTTGTTTTTTAGCTTTTATATATATATATATATATATATATATATATATATATATATATATATATATATATATATATATATATATATATATATATATATATATATATATATATATACACACACACATATATAGGGTCATGTTTTCCCCAACCACGACTTTAAGAAAACTTTTAACTTTAAAACTTCATAACTCCAAAATAGCAACAGATTTAAATTAAGGGTTTTATACTCAATTATTAACTAATATATATTATTCAAATTTGAGTAAAATTATTTTTTTAATGTTATTTTTAATTTCTTCACCTGCCGTGACATGACACCACCTACCATAATTGATTCTTCCCCTTCCATGAATAAAAAATTTGTATATAATAAAAAATTGTAAAGTCAGAATAAAATAATTGTTAAGTCAGATCATGTTATCCTGGTACTGGTAACATGTAACCCTTTACAATCTGCTTCATGTCCTGCTGCCTTGTAGGATACGCCTTTTTAGGCAAAGGCTAGGAGATGCCAATTCCGACTTAAAACACCCCCTGCCTTGGGGCACTTGGTTGAGTAAAAGCTAGAGATGGTGTCTCGAAAAAAATACGTATCTTGGGCAGATGTTAAATGCACCCGGGCTACTGTCTTGTAAAAAGCTTCCTAAGCAAAGACTTAAGGGGTAAACAGATTCTATCTGTTGACCAGCCTCGCACCCCTTCTTCATCTATTAGGCTGGCGCAGATGCATTTTTAATACATTGTTTCCAGTTTAGAATGTTGAATGCTGGATCTTCTTGACTCAATGCATGGGTTTTGCTTGTGTCTCTGTTTTTATGACTAGGCAACTCATTCTACTATCTCCTAATGAGGTTACAACTCTAAAACTCAGTATTATGGTTCTGAGGCCGGCTGGTAGTCAGGTTTTCCAAACTCTGTGATAGCTCTCAGAGAGGCTGATTCCATCAACAGATGAAAAATATCAAAGTATTAACAGTGCCATGTTGCGCATGGGTGGTGTCATTATTTGTACTTTTGAGGTACATTGCAAAGGCCACATTTGGAGCCCTTTGTTACGGCTTAGGGTTTAATAGTAGTAATGAGGGAATTGCTTGGGGTATTAAACAGTGTACTGAGTACTATCTATGCTTTGAGTCAAGTTCTTCAATCTAATTTAAAAATGAATAAAGTACCAAAAACTATAAAACACAAAAAACCATCATGATCACCAAGTTCTCCAAGTAACTTTTCTTCTGTTGAGTCTTATCTCTTGCAAAGTTCACAAGACCTACTTGCTCTTTGTGAGACTAATTTGAGTTCAGCTGTCTCATTGTGTGATCTTAGTGTTAATGGTTATCTTCCTTTAATTCGTAAAGACTCCAATAGTCACATGCTTGGCCTGGGCATTTACATCCGTAAGAATTCACCCATTTGTTGTGAAACTAGGTTTGAATCCACAGACTATTTTTTCATGTGCTTTCGTTTAGCACATGAAAGAATAGTTTGCGACTATTCTTTTATGTGCTAAACGAAAGCACATGAAAGATGTGCTAAGAGAAAGGCAATAGAATCCACTTGACTCTATTGCCTTTCTCTTTGTTCTATATCGCTCTCCTTCATCTCAAGACTGCACTCTTTTTGATGTTATTTCTGATCATATTGACCAAGCCCTTTCTCTTTATCCATCAGCTAATATAGTTGTTGTCGGTGACTTTATTGCTCACCACTCTGAATGGCTTGGCTCTAGTGTCAGTGATTCTGCAAACATTAAAGCCCGCAACTTTTGCTTTTCTCAATCTCTAACTCAAATAGTCAACTTTCCAACTCACTTTCCTGACAACCCGAATCATTTACCTTCTCTACTCAACTTATGTCTTGTTTCTGATCCTTGTCAGTTCTCAATTTCTCCACATTCACCATTAGGTGCTTCTGATCAGAGTTTGATCTCTCTAAAACTAATATCTCATTCTTCTTCATCACCTGAATCCCCCTATTATCGAACCTTTTACAACTACAGTAAAGGCTGGCATGGAATTTTTTGTTCACTCTTGACGATTCCAGGTCAAGCCTCACTCTCCTCCATGGTTTTCCTCACACTGTGCTGCTGCGATTGGCAATCGAAACCGTTACTTCCATATTTATCAGCAAAACAATTCTCCAGAAAACAGGCGTCTGTTTATCACTGCTAGAAACAATTGAAAAAAGGTTTTGTCTAATGCCAAAACCCGCTACTCTCAGGTCATGAAATCTCATATCTCATCTCAAAAATTAGGCTCTTGTGACTTCTGGAGAATCTTTAATAATATCAATAATAAGGGCAAATCTATAATTCCACCTCTCTTGTATGGTTCAGACTTTGTCACCTCACCTAAAGACAAAGCTGAATTGTTTGCTAAAAACTTTTCATCAAGATCATCTCTTGATTCCACTAGTTGCATTCTACCTGATATTGCCAACAAGCAGGTTGATCCATTGCTTGACATTCATATCACTCCAGCTTCTGTATCTAAAGCGATTTCCTGCCTAGACCATTCTACAGCTTGTGGCCCAGACAACATACCTGTTATTGTCTTGCAGAAGTGTTCTCCGGAGCTGTTGTCTGTACTCAAAACTATTTAACAAGTGCTTATCAGAGGCTTGTTTTCCAGCCTGCTGGAAAACAGCATCTGTTAACACTATCTTCAAAAATTCTGGAGAGTGATCTGATTCTTCTAACTACCGCCCCATTAGTCTTCTTCCTATCATAAGCAAAGTTTTTGAGTCTTTAATTAACAAACACTTAATCTCTCATCTTGAATCTAATAACATACTTTCTGACCATCAATATGGATTTTGATCTTCTTGTTCTACAGCTGATTTGCTAACAGTAATAACTGATAGATTTTATTGTGCATTAGATAAAGGTGGAGAGGTTAAGGCCATTGCTCTTGATATTTCAAAAGCTTTTGATAAAGCTTGGCATGCTGGTCTTCTCCATAAGCTTTCTTCTTATGGTGTATCTGGTAACATCTTTAAGATCATTGAATCCTTCCTTTCCAATGGTAGTATAAAAGTTGTCCTCAATAAACATCACTCTTCTTCTTATTCTGTAACTTCAGGGGTTTCTCAAGGTTCTATCCTTGGCCCTATACTCATTTTAATTTACATTAACGATCTTCCAGATATTCTCACATCTAAGGTGGCATTGTTTGCTGATGATACTACCATTTATTCTTGTTGTGATAAGAAACCAACACCCTCTGATTGCTTGGAGGGGGCATTTGAGCTCACTTCTGCTACAGCATCTCACTTCTGCTACAGCATGGGGCTCAGTGGCTGGTGATCTTCAATGCAGATAAAACTCAATTTTTTTTCAGCCAATCGTTATTGCAATAATTTAGATCTCCCTATATTTATGAACAGTGATGTACTCGATGAGTCATCTACTCTTCATCCTTTAGGATTAACTCTTACTTCCAATCTTTCTTGGAAACCATATATCAAATCAGTTGCAAAATTAGCATCTGCTAAGGTTGCATTGCTTTATCGAGCTCGTCACTTTCTTACTTCGGATTCTATCCTCTATCTCTATAAATCTCAAATCCGACCTTGTATGGAATACTGTTGCCATATCTGGGGCGGTTCTTCTAATGATGACCTTTCTCTTTTAGACAGGGTGCAAAAGTGCATTGTAAACATAGTTGGACCTGCTCTTGCAGCCAACCTCCAACCATTATCACATCGTCATAATGCTGCTTCTCTTTCTCTTTTCTACAAATACTACAATGGGCACTGCTCTAAAGAGCTAGCGTCTCTTGTACCATCTACATGAATTCATTCTCGTGTTACTCGTTATTCAATTAAGTCTCATCCTTTTTTAGTGACTGTTCCTAAGTGCTCCGAAAACGCTTATTTGTCTAGTTTTTTTCCTAGAACATAAGCTCTTTGGAATTCGCTTCCTTCATCTTGTTTTACTGATTCATACAATTTGCAATCCTTTAAGTCATCCATCAATCGTTATCTTGCTGGCTGCTTGCAGCTTTGTTGGAAGCGAAGATGTTTAAAAAATATATATATATATCTTTTGATTTTATTTATTTACCTTAAGAAAAAAATGCATAAACTTAATATGATTACTAAATAGAAGAAACATTGGTTTTTTAATTTTATAAAAATTATCCACTAAAGATTTTCACTAAGTTAGAACTTTGTTTCTTCTTAAGCATCTTTTTTTTATGCCCTTTTTTCTTCGCCGTAATTTATAGATGTAATTGCTCCTGCAGTTGTTCGTCGGAATATATTAATATAAATATAACTCAACTTAACTTTTATAACTTTTCCAAATATTTTTTTCTTTTTTAAACCTTATTATTATAAACCAAATCTTATTATTATAATTCATTTCATTAAACTACCTTTACTATTTAAAAACTTTGGCATATAAAATTCGCCGAATGTTCACACACCTGAGGGAAGTAACGAAGTACATTATAGTAAAGGAGAATTATTTTTCAAACAAAGCATATTTTGACAGTTGTCAAGACAAAAATAAAGATTAATAGAGGAATATTTAAAAAATAAATAAGACAGACAATGCACCTAAACAGTACTAACAATAATAATAAACAATAAATTGTTTTATAAACAATTATATGAACAAAGATATACGAAAAATATGTCACCAAACAAAAAATAAAACAAAAAATTGATTACAAAAAAAAAAAGTATGCATAAAACAATGAAAGGCTTCAGAGTAGAAAAAAAACATCAATGCCAATGTGTAAACATAATTTTTGTAGTGATAAGTAATAAACATCTCCTCAGAGTAGTGCCTATTATTACTGATGTTTCGATGAGGATCAGTACTTATAATTAGTTTATCCCATCAGACAAACCTCATTACCACTTATGCTTTACCCAGCAACTTACGCCTAATCCATACTGCAGTAAAAAAGGATTCACTACAAATAGCCAAAGCCCAACCATACCCAAATTTGTAAAACACTAATATTTTTTGATGATATGATGTAAAAAGTGTAGATCTACTGTACAATATGAATAAAAATAACTAAATAAATCACATACCATACCACCGGTAGAAAACGCTAAACACAATAAATTAAAATTCTAATAAAAACACCAGAACAAAACTAAAGCAATTAAATTATGCAAACAGAAATTACTAATAAATTTCCCTCTAAGACTATTTAAACCTTATAGGTACTTCCAGCATAAATAAACAAAAAACAATCAAATGGCAATATACCCTATTAAAAATCCTTTTAAAATTAAATAAAACACAATAGAGTCTTCAAAAAACTCTAACACTGTCTAAGATACTTCATTTAAATTTTGTTAACTAATCTAAAGTGTAAGAAAATCAACAACCCGCGCAACTTAAAATCATTACTAAAAATCAGGTAATGTATGATAGTAGAATATATATATATATATATATATATATATATACATATATATATATATATATATATATATATATATATATATATATATATATATATATAGCCTGCAAAAATGTAAAGATTTAAACATGTAGTGAAGGATATAAAAAATTCTCTGAATAATAATAAAAGGCGAAAATTGTGAATGTGAAAATTAAAACAAAGCTGAGTAATGAATTTAAGATAATATAGCACAAAAGTTCCTAGATAATAGTAATAATATGAAAATTAGCGGATAAATAATATATTAAAAAATTTTAACTTTATGTTTTATGTTTAACTAAATACTAAAATAAGACCAGATAAGTTTAAGCCAAATGAGTGGTTAAAAAATTATTTTGGTTGATATAACAATAATATAAGTCGTGATATAAAAACGATGTACGAAGCGGGAAAAAATATTGTTTAGAAGTAAAGCTTTCTCTATGGTCGGAATTAAAGGTAACTTTGAGACCATATCTAAATCGAAATTTCCAAAAAAGTAAAGTTTTCTCTACGGTCTGAATTAAACGTAATTTTGAGACCATAACAAAGCAACAACAAAAAGATGTCCATCAATAAAACATGTTGAAAGCCCCTAGTCGAAAAGAATCGCTCTTATATACATATATATATATATATATATATATATATATATATATCTCTATATATATATATATATATATACACATATACATATATCAGGCCTTGTTAAGAAGCGTTACGCAGCTCGCATTTTGCTTGCGAAAAGGCGATTTGCCTACGCGTTCAGCAGTTTTGCCTTACGCAAAAACTTATATCTTTTAGAATATTTTTAATTATCTTTTGGTATCGTTTATGTGACGTTTATTCTGAAGAAATAAAGTCGTAAGTAAAAGCATTTAACCGCAATTGTAAACTAATAGATTTTTTGTTAAAAAAACAGTTTAACAATTTTTTTTATTGTTGATAAAAATAAGTTAAAAAAAATAAAGTGTTTTAAGTTTTATCTTAAGGAATTAAATATATAAATTCCTTTTAAATGTAAAAATTATTTTTTGTCATAATAGTTTAAAAAATGCACAATTTATTTTAATGTAAATATTTTATTAATAAGATATTTTGTTTATTGTTAATTCAATAACGTAAAGTTTTAATGACGTTCATTTAATTTATGAAAATAAATTATGATCACGAATATGTTATCGGTAACTGATAAATAACAAAAAAAAACTCTTTATTGTTAAAAAACATTATTAAAAAGAGTTCACAAATTTAATAAGAAAAAATTTATTAACAGTTAATAAAATAATCAAAAACCAACTGTAAAATCATAAGAAAATAAACAAACATTATTTTACATTTCTTGAAAAGAATTATTTTTTTCAAAATAAAATTTAGTTCATATTTGAAAAAAATAATAAAAATGATTTATTAAATAAGAACTTAGATTTTATTTGTAACTTTTGTTCTAGTGAGAAAAAAACTAACTGCTTGTATGATTTTTAACGCGTTAATAAAATAACTTTAATTATAATGCGGTACTTGAAAAGACACTAGTGACGCAATAAACTTCTAACGATGCAAAATATATTTACTGAGTTGAGTTACTTAGAAATACGTTACGCGTTTTCGCTACGCAGCGAAATCTCGTAACAAGGCCTGATATATATATATATATAATATATATATATATATATATATATATATATATATATATATATATATATTTATACATATATATACAACATATACATATACACACATATACATACATATATATATATATATATATATATATATATATATACATACATATATATACACATATACATATACACACATATACATATATACATACATATATATATATATATATATATATATATATATATATATATATATATATATATATATATATATATATATATAACATACATACATATACACACACACATACATATATATATATATATATATATATTTTTTTTTATATATATATATATATATATACATATAAACTACATTACAAAATTATATATATATGAACCCTAAAATCAAAACTCAATCACACATGATAACCACATATACATAACATACAAATCTATATCTACATTCCAACCACATACTATCTATTAAAAGAAAATATTATCTAAATAAGAATGAGTTCAAACAAAGATAGTTTATCTAAGAAAAAAACAAAAAGCATGCAAACGATGTAAAACAGGCTATATGTGCATAAGGGTGTATAGGTGTAATGTGTAAGTCCATGCTGTTTATGTTTTTCAGTCTTGTGTTGTTAGTAACCAGCATAAAAGATTAATCTCTTAACTACACCAAGCTAGCCCAGTCATACTCCAGAAAACCATGATGGATTGGACTCCTATGCATAGATTTATAACTGACTTATGACTAAAAAACTAGCCCAGGCGTCTTCCAGAGACAAACAACTTCTTTTGCGGTGCCAGTAATTGTGATTTGGAAAATCGTTGTGCTCGATGACCATAACACTAACCCTTTTGGGCTAGGACCAATATTATTTAAAAACTTTGGCATATAAAATTTCAAACCTCGAATCTTATTATTATAATTCATTTTACATCAGAAATAAAGTATAAAAAGTATATCAAATGAATATTCTCCAGGGTTAAATTACCTCTACTGGGTAATTTTGATTAAACTAAATGGTTTCTTATGGAAAAAAATAAACATAATAAAACACATCAAAAAAATGTTTCCATAAACGATATGCGCTAACTAGTATAATTTTTGTAGTCACCTACTGCGTTAATGATTAAACTGCTTCGTGCAGCTAAAACTTTATACTTTTTGACCCACCCTAATATATATATATATATATATATATATATATATATATATATATATATATATATATATATATATATATATATATATATATATATATATATATATATATATATATATAGATATATATATATACATACATATATATATATATATATATATATATATATATATATATATATATATATATAAAAGCTTAAAAACAACTATGCCAATAGTTGTAAGATCATATGATTAGGAGATATTGTATTTCATTCGGCAGGAAAATATAATATAAATAGTTTTAAGAGTACTAAAGGAAGCTTTAGAGAACGTGTTTGCAATCTGTAAAATTTAATAAATTTTTAGACCCACCAACAGTACAAAGGCCTGTCCATTACAATGGTGGTTCAAACATGCATGCTTACACAGCAAGCTGACCTGAATTGCACCGAAGTTCTTGGCAACAACTTCAACAACTATACCTTACGAAAGATTGTTTTCTTGCTAGTCATATTGTGCAAAAGAAGAGAGTTTTTTTATCATCTGAAAATGTGACTGACCAACTCAAATAAAAAATGACCAGCTTTAAAAAAAAATTTCAAAAAGTTGTCATTGTAAAAAACAAAATGGATGTATAACGTAACAAGAAACAATAACACTAAACGGTGTAACAATAACACTTTAGACTATATTTATACCTAAGAAATGCAAACTCTCTTTCAGATTATTTATTTTGGGTTTTAATAATATAATAATAATAATATAATAATAATAATATAATAATAATAATATAATAATAATATAGATTTAACTTTGTAAAAGTTTCAGATGCTAACTCTTTTTCGTTTTTTAGTAATCTTTGCCAGAATATTGTTCCATTTTAGCTAAAATTGGCTTTAATTAGTCCTAAATAGGTACTTAATTTTTTATTTTTAATTTTTTATATTATTTCAAATGTCTAAGAGGAAGAATAGATAAAATTCTTTGAAGAACTTTTCGTATTTCTGCAATTAAAGTCATCCGATTAATCGCGATTGAAATATTCAATCGTTGCCCAGCACTAATATATATAAATACATGTTTAAATAACATCTTTGACATCACTCTGAAATAGCCTGCGCTTTGTATTTGTATTGTATTTGATAAAAAATTTCTTAAATATTTTTATTTGATTGAAATGTATTTGTTACTGTATTTTTTTGGGAAAAACCAAGACATTTTTTTATTTTTAGTACTAAAATAAATTAAAAATTTGTTTTCAGGGGATATTTATTAAAAGACTTGTTTTTATTCTTCTATTTAGTATACCATTTTATCAATATTGTATTAAGAAAATTTTTGAATTTTTTCTAGACCTAACATACAAATATTTGTATTTGGAAAATGCTGATTACATATATTTGTATTTGAATTTGTATATGAAAATCTGAAATTAATGCATTTGTATTTGACCTCAACTTTGGCTATAGTAGATATATTATATATATATAATATATAGTATAATGGAGATAAAACTGTTTTACATAAATGGTACACATTCACATACACACTTTTAAAGACATGGTGAAAGACAACAACAACAAAAAAAAATTTATAGCACAAAAAGAAACCTGAGGAATATTGGAGACAACTTTTTCCACAGTTCCATTCACGTCTTTTAAAGAAACTTTTATTTTTCCATTATAATCAATAAATATGTTAAGGTTTTGAAATATATTTTACAACAAAACTCATTATTTACTAAACACTTTTTTATATTTTACTGGTTACATTATTATTTTTGAATATCCTTTAATTAAGAACTTATTAATGCAACTGTGGACATCACTTCTGCTATGCAACTGTAAACACTGTAACTGTGCAAGTTATATAATATTACACTAATTATATGATTATTACACTATTCTTACTATATGATTATTACGCTATTTGCTTTAAATTTTCTTTTGCAGTAGTGGCGTAATGGTAGTGGCCGCTTTTGCAGTAGTGGTATATTGGTAGAGCGCTCGCCTCATAAGCGAGAAGTTCCAAGCTCGATCCCCACCGCATCCCTGGTAATACCACGCTCAACTTGTTTCTCCGCACAGTGGCCTTGTTCGTCGAGGTTTGTGTTTTGGAGTTATAGAGTTGAGAGAGGGTTGTAACCACAAAAAGTAGCCTCCTCGACTGTAGTGGCCCTCTCGGCCTTGGGGAGGTGAATAAATAAAAAAATAAAAAAAGAAATTCTTTTTAAAATTTTCTTTTATAATTCTAAAAGAAAGATTAAAATTCAAAACATAAAAAATTGTTTTTAATGTCTTTGTAACTTCACTTAAAACATTAATGAAAATTAATTTTATAGTGATATAAAATTAATTTTCATTAATGTTTATATATATATATATATATATATATATATATATATATATATATATATATATATATATATATATATATATATATATATATACATACAAGAATTCTACATGCCTCGATGTTTTGCTTTTATCAAGGAAATTTTATAATATCTATGTGTATAAAGAATATTTTAAATTTATATTATTTTGGTAAAAAAAATATATGTTCTTTAGGATAATTTTTTATTTATTACTTTCTATTTTACAAGTTATTGCACAATTAAGAGCGTCACAGCAAACAATTTTATAAAACTTTTATCTAAATTATTTTTAACTAAAAAAATTAAATCATACTTTTAATGAAATTAAATACTAATAGGCAATAAATATTTTTACTCAGTAACATGGTTTAAAATGTAGCACAGAGCAATATTTAAGTAAGTTAAAAAACACTTAAGTAAAAGTACATATTTTAAAAAATACTTAAAAAGTAAAAATTCACAAAAAAATTACTCAATTACAGTAACGCGAGTAAGTGTAACTTGTTACTTTCTACCTCTGGATTATTTAACCAAATGTTAAATGAATGTTCAAACCTTTACTATATACTTAACTATAAAATTATATATAATTACTATCAGCCTTTTAAAGTTAGGGTAAAACTTTGTTAACAAAACTAAGTTTTTACACTAACTTTAAAATGGTGCTACTCCTTTGTTTTTAAAGATTTAATTCAGTAAAGAGTCTAAAAAAAATTCTGAGTTAATGCTTATTTTCTATTTTTAATAGTATATTTTATAAATTCTTTTTCTAAAACAGTTTAGCAGCCAAACACTCACTTCTATTTATTTTCTGATTGATTGGTTAAAACAAAAAGTTTCTTTTTCAAACTTGTACTTTTTTATTTAATTTTACTTTGGCTGGTACAAGATCTTTGTTACTTAAATAGTAATTTAAGTAATAATAACTTATCAAATATTAATTACCATTGCTAATGATTTTGGAGTAAGAGAGAGAAAGAGAGAGAGAAAGTAAAATATTAATTATAATTGTTAATGATTCTGGATTAAGAGAGTGAAATATTAATTATCATTGCTAATGATTCTGGATAAGAGAGAGTAAAATATTAATTATAATTGTTAATGAATCTGGAGTATGAGGAAGTGAAATATTAATTATTATTGTTAATAATTCTGGAGTAAGAGAGAGTGAAATAACTTTCATTATCAATTATCCATTTACAATCAATTTACACATTTTGTTCTAGCTGTTTTCATTTAAGCCTCTGTTTGACCACGAATGATTTGCTTCTTACAGCAATGTATCAAGAGATTGTTTATATGCTTATTAATACAAGATAGGGAGCAACTGAAGTATTTGGAAAGCTTCCTTTACAAAATTCCTGGCTTGTTTTTTGTTAACCACTTTATAGTGGTTTTAGCTTTTTTGGTGAATATTTTAGTAGGATGACCTTAACATTTTTTATTTATAGCACTTATTTCAGACTCGTAATGTTTAATTATGTTATAAACTTTTAGGAACTCCTTACTGAACATTCCGTAAATGATTTTTAAAAATCCTTTCTAAATGTTCAGCAGTAAATGATTTTTAAAAATCCTTTCTGAATGTTCAGCAGTCAATGATTTTTAAAAATCCTTTCTGAATGTTCAGCAGTAAACGATGTTTAGGAACTCCTCACTGAACGTTTACCAGTAAAATGATTTTTTGTTACTTTTTTACTTTTTTTTGTAGTAAAAAATTCTCCATTCTTTTCATGAACCTCCTGGTTAAATGTTACTCCACTCTGCTCCCTGAAAAATCTGTAAGAACCCTTTGGAGCACCTAAATACCAAAAAAAAAATTATTCATTTACATTTCTCCCAAACTATATTTACTTTTTAACTCATAAATTAATTTAATAGTTTTAATATCAATAATTTGTTGCTGTTATACTTTACTATTATGTTAAGCTGTTATTATTATCTTTATAATTATTACATATTATTAAAGTTGTTGTTTTTTTGCTTTATTATTGTGAAATATTTTTGTAGTTTTTTTGAATAGTCTTGTTTGACTATCTGTTGTACTACTGAGAAGTCGCAACATATATTGCCAAGAAGTCCAACTTACATTGCACAAGTTGCAACTTATATTGCACAACTTACAACTTATATTGCAGAAATTTTAAAAAACTTTATTAGAAAAACTAATATTTAACTTAATAAAAATTGTCTAAAATGATGTTTTAAAAATTGTCTGGAATGATGATTTAAAAAAGATTGATACTAAATATTGTTATAATAATTGTTTGCAAACTTATAACAACTGAAACAACATTGATTTTAGCTAAAAAAAAATTGCTATTATGATGTTCAAATAAAACTTGAAAATCTTAAAATAAACCTAAAAAGGCTATTATTACCATCTTCAAATTTAAACAATTAAAACCATGATGGAACAAGGATCAAACCACGATGGAACAAGGATTGAAAAATGGATTATAAAAGAGATAAAAATTTATTCTTTTATAATCCATAGTTTAAATTTATTAAAGCATGCAATCTTTTCCAAAATGTTCAAAAGAACTAATGAACATAAACACATTTTCAAGCATTAAAAGAATTAAATGCATAATCATAATTATATTTAAGTAAAAAAAACATTCTTCTCATAAAATAGAAAAAACCATTGCTAAACTTGAAAAAGCTTTTACAATCTAATAAATCTCAACGACTTTAATAACTAAATTGTTTACAAGTTAATGAAACATATATCAATAAACTATCATCTATGATAAATTTAAATGAAATTAAATAAGTTTATGAAAAACATGTTTCTTACAAATAATGCTCATAAACTTAAATGCAACATTCATTAAATGTCATTTTAAACATCCAAAGATACACAGTCTACTCTTAACTCCAACAAATATTCCTGAAGTTTCATCTTTTATATCTAAATTTCAGCCAAGAAAACCATTAGGTTCAAACAGCATTTCCACAATCATTCTTATAGATTTATGAATTTTTAAATATTCTTTATTAAATGTTTAATATCTCATGGGATTCTTGAAAAACTTAGGTATTCTAGAGAGTAGAGACTTTTCTGAACTCTTTTTGGGTATTGATCAAAACAATTGCCACCCATTGAGAAGTACAACAGAAAAAATCAAAAATCTTGATACTTTTTGTTTGTAGTGTTTTTATCAATTTACAAAAAGCTTTTGGTACCATTGATCATAATATTTTTTATCTCTAAATTCGATTATTATGGTGTTTGAGGTGACTACGGTATTTGTGGTGACTATGGCATTTGTAGTGTTGCAAGTGACTGCAATCCTTTGGAAACAATTTCTTAGTATTAATGATTCTAGTAATAAGTTATAGTGTGGTGTTCTTCAAGGTTCTGTTCTTGGTCCTCTTTTCTTTTTATGTTAAAAATTTGAATAACTCACTTCTTGTCAATTTATTTGCTGATGATACGAATCTCTTGCATATCAACGCATATATGGTTATATGCTAATCTTATTTGTCTAAACATTGAAAAAATCAAACTAATTTTTTCTCCATTTCAAGAAAAAATTATATCAACAACAATGGTAAACTAAAATTAAAATATTTCATATTGATGAACATCATATTGATTCTTTCATATATATTGATTCTTTCATATATATTCATATTCATTCTTTCATATATATTTCATATACATTCTTTCATATATATTCATAACTTCATATATATTGATTGACTGAAGTCTTTTGTGGAATTTTCATATTAATGAACCTTTATTAATTAATGTCTTGACTGCAATACTTTGTGGACTTTACATATTCCACAAAAATTATGACTTTATATCCTTACTATGCACATTTATATATTATATATATGTACTTTTTTATGTATGTACCTTTTATATGTACTTTTTTATGTATGTACCTAATAATTGGTATCACATTAAATTCATAATATATATTTAATAATTGGTGTCACACTGAGCTCATAATATATATTTAATAACTAGTCACACTAAGCTCATAATATCTACAACTACTTTTTCTTGAAAATGTAAAACTTTAAAACACAGTATTTTATTTAGGCCTAAAAATCACTATTTGCTTTTTCTGTTTTGTTTCTATTTGCTACTTTGACCAGAATATTTGAAAAAAGTCAACTTTCTATAATTCTAAAATCTTTTTCATTCGAACTTTTGTTTTTTCTCAAAAAGTTGAAATTAGAAAAACGTACAGTACATTTTTTATGCATGACACAAGAGATAAAAGTTCATAATGATTGAACAATAAGAGATTAATTTACTGTAAACCTCATTTGCTTCTTAGAAGTTTTTTGTACTTTGGCTGATATCTATTTTTTAACTATTGTAAAAATCATTCTAAAGATTTAGAAATGATAAAAAAAATCCGAAACTTTAATTTTAAAAACAAAACCTTTTGTGCCTACATCTAAAAAATATCTTAATTTCAAGTTAAAAAATTTGTTTATTAATTATAATAGAATGATATAAAATAATTCTTTTGCTCTTCAAATAGTCAAAACTGAAAACATAAAAGTTTTAAATCTTTTTTTTTAACTAAAATCTGGTACTCTTAATAATTAATTTTAAAAATTCTTTAAATTTGTTGTTTTCATTTTATCATTATAATTATTTATTATTAGTAACTAAAGATTTGTTTAAAACAAAAAAATCCTTAAAAAAGTTAGCTTTCACTTATTTTACATTAACTTTTGTAGGTTTGTGTAAGATGATGTATGCTGGTTATTTAGACTGTATAAGATGGCCTTTGGATACATAATCAAGTTTTTTGCTAATAAATAATTAAAGTCATTTATATAAATCAAAAAAAGGATAATTCTCACAAAATGTTTAAATTATGCAAACTAGTTAATTATTAAAATATTATTATCCAATTTCATTAATTATTTTTAAAACTTCCAAATATTTTGATACTTCTCAAATTAGTTTGATTGGTTTGTAAATAACCAATTATTTTTCATTATTTTGATATTTCTTAATTATTTTTCATTATTTCTTCTTATTACTCAAATTTTAATTATATTTTTTTGAATCTATTTTAGTTCAAAACCAGAGTTTCAGTTTTGCAAAAAGTTGTAGCTGTAACCATAATCAAACCAATTTTGGTCAAAGTTATAAACCAACAATAATAATAATCATAATAATAATAATAATAAAAATAATAATAATAAAAACAAGCACAAAAAATATAAACTCTTTCTGCTTTATAAATAGAATCACAATTTTTAAATAAATGATTAAACTAAACTATTTTAAAAGCAATCTCTTTAGCAGGTAATATTTATTGTCAGTAAAAATAAGAAATCCACTTATTATTAAAATTAGCATCATGGTATTAATAATAACAATCATAAGTACAATAATAATTACAATAGCATAACAAGATTAATACTAAAAAAAGGGGTAATAATAACAAACTATAAATATAAAATTATATTTAAATAACTTAATGATAATTGTAAGTACAATAACATTAAACAATAATAATTGTTAAAGATATTGTCATTTGTAAAAAAATCTGATAAAAGCGATTTAGTAAAAAAATAATAAAGATTATATAAAAGGATACTAAAACATTTGTTAAATAAGCATTGAATCTCTGCTGATTGTATTGAACTGAAAAGAAGACTTTGTCGGTAATACTTTGATCTATGCAAGAAAATTTATTTTTTATAACATATCAAATAAAAAAAGCTAACAAAACATGTAAATACATTCAGCATAAACTGAACCACATAGTTATGTTTTAGTTGGACTATATATATATACATATACATATGGTAAGAATATATATATATAAATATATATATATATATATATATATATATATATATAAATATATATATATATATATATATATATATATATATATATATATATATATATATATATATATATATATATATATATATATATATATATATATATATATATATATATATATATATATATATATATATATATATATATACACACACATATATATATACACATATATATATATATAAAGTCCGCAAAAAGTAATATTTTTTGGTAAAATGTTAAATCTGTCGATGTTTTTATTTAGCTATTCTTTAAAAACTTCTCACATGATGTAGTTTCAACATGGATGAGAAACAAGTTTAAACCTTTTCCGTTTTAAAATTAAAAAATGTAGTAAACATAAATTAAGTACACCTAAAAAAAACGTATAAAAATTTTATTCATGGTTAATAACTATGCAGTTACACACAAAAGGAGTGATTTTTTAGCGAATTGCTAGCATACATATTTTGCATTTAATAATTAGCTATAATAACTAGTAAGTGACCGGGGCCCCGGCTTAAAACAGAGGTTTTTGCAAACCCGGCCCCAGCTAAACAAACACAATTTGCAGGGGTTACTATCCAAGGCTGGATTTTTGTTGTTGTTGCTGTTTTTATTTATTTTGTTTAAGTTAAAATTTGTTATGAAAGTTTAAGAAAATATAAGAAAAAGTCACAAAAATAATATATACAAATATAATATAATTCATAAATATTTACAATGACAAATAAGGTCAAACAAAGTAGGTCAGATATGGTGTCTTTAAAAGATAGGAAAAGAAAAAATGATCTTAGAGAGAGTATGAGAGTAGTAATTATATTTATAGTGTGTATCAGAGAAGATAATAATGATGCCAATGATTAAGATGATGATGATCATTGGCATCATCATCATCATCATCATAATCATCTTAATCATCATTATCAACTTTATGCTTGATGATGATGATGATGATGATGATAATAATGATGCTGATATTATGATGGTGATGATATTATGATGATGATGATGATGATGATGATGATGATAATGATGATGATATTATGTTGATGATGATGATGAGTATGATGATGATGATGATGATGATGATGATGTAGAGATGATGATGCAGAGATGATGATGACGATAATGATGATGATGATGATGATGATAATGATGATAATATGATGATAATGACGATGATGAGTATGATGATGATGATGATGTAGAGATGATGATGTAGAGATGATGATGATGATCACGATGAGAAGATATATATACCTTTATATAAAATATATCATGAATTTTAAATAACAATAATATATTTATAAGGAATATCAATAGTAATGCAGCCCCGGTCACAAACCCGGCCCCAACTATGTTTTATCAAACCCGGCCCCGGCCATGTTTTATCAAACCCGGCCTCGGCCCCAGTCAAATATCAACCCCGGTCGCTTACTAATAATAACTGTGATCAGATTTTTTTTGCCATAACTGCATATATAAATCACACTTTAAATATTATAAACAAATGAAGAGATTACTTACAATCCGTCAACACACCACATTCGAACCCTGGAAAAATCTGTATCATGAGATTGTCTTGGAGTTAAATTCATATAGTCAAAAACATGCTAAAATATATATACTAAACTTATCTAATATTTCAAAATATGAGTCACATCAACCAGTATATATATATATATATATATATATATATATATATATATATATATATATATATATATATATATATATATATATATATATATATATATATATATATATATATACATATATACATATATATACATATCAAATGTTTGGAGCATTGTATAAAATAACATGATTTTTGGTATCATCAGGTGTAATTAGACCTGATGATGCTGACCGCTACAGGTCAGCAAAATATTGTAAATATATAAATATATCAAAATATATTTAAAAGAAAAAGTTTATACACAGCCTTTTTAATCAAATTCAACAAATATAATATCGTATAACAAGAATATGATTTTAAAAGATATATATGTATATATATGTATATATATGTATATATATGTATATATATGTATATATATATATATATATATATATATATATATATATATTTAATATTACAAAATAAGTTAGTAAATCATAATAAATGACAAAAAAGAAATAGCTCATCAATTTATTACTTGATATGGCGTTGTTGAGTTTTCAAACAATTAGGGTAGGCATAGAGTGAATAAACTCAAATACTTAATTACACATTTTTGAATACTCAAATACTCAGGAGTCATAAGTTAAATCAATACCTGCTTAATTTTCTCTTATAGATCATTGGAAGGCAAGGAACTCAAGGGTCTTAGTTTCTATACTTCATTTTTAAGATGATTCCAATAACTTTTAATGGAATTGAGGTCTGATGAATTGCCAGGCATGGGAGCCAATGAACTTGATCCTATTCTCACATAACTAACTGCTTACAAATTTGGCCTTCATATATTAACTATTCATGAATTTCATAAATATTTCAAGTTTTTTTTGGAAGTATTCCAAGGTAAACGTGGCTGTCTAATTGTGAAGTTAGGAGGCATAAACCATAAGCCACCACATTGACTGGCTGTAATGGTTGTAACGTAAAGCCACCACATATAATGATTTTGGGGCAATGTTTTACAGTTGAAAGCAAATATTGGGAGTTATTTAATTTGCAAGACGGGTGTCTAATCCTTGTAGGAAAAAAAAAAATTGTCTAGTTAACGATTTATCACTAAAGATTACATTCTGCTTTCCACTGTCTTTGAACTTCTGACAGAAGGTCATAGAGTCTTAAATTTTTTGTTGTTGAGAAAAGCAAGAATTTTTTGCTGAAACAAGACTCTTTAAATGAAATTACTTGCACAAACATCTTCTAATTGTCACAAAACTTGGTTCAACACCAGTGGGAATAACACCAGTGGTTACAAACACCAGTGGGAACTACTTAAGATGAAACCTCAGAAGCAAGTTTTCCAAAACTGCGGTAGTTCTCAGAGAAAATAATTCCATCAGTGCCATGTTATGCATGAATGGTGTTTCTTTATATGCTTTTGATGTGATATGGCCATATAGGAAACCTTTTTTATAATTTTGAGTTAATTAATGAGCCAACTGCTTAGGGCTAAGAGTGCTAAGTACTATCTATGGTTAAAAAAAATTCTCTTTACTTTAAATCATGACAACCAAAAAATATTAAACATAAAAACCATTGTATATGTAGTCTTCAAAGTAACTTTTCATCTATTTAACTTTATCTCATTGGTGTTAATAGCTATTACCCCCTGATTTAAAAGAATCCAATAATCACATGTTTGACCTGGACATATATTTACATATCAATTTTCCTATTTGCTGTGAAATTAGGTTTGAACCTTCTTGCTATTCTATTTGTTGTGAAGAGTTTAGATTTTTTAATTTTTAAACTTTTGTTTAGTACTACCTTTTTTTGTTTTTTATTGCTCTCTTTTTGTTATTCATTTTGTAACTTAAATATTCTCCATTTTATTGTTCTTCATATTGTTTTACTGTTCGTAACCTGATTGGTTACCATACTAAATGATTGGCCTAAAAACAAGTGACCTTGATTTCCAAGACAAATAAAATCACTTACTTTTACTCAATTGTCGTCGTGTCTACTTATTCAGATTCTACAAATTGTGGTCTTGACAACATTTCTAGGATTGTCTTGCTAAAGTGTTTTCAAGAACTCTCTCAAATAATCTCCAAAGTACATCACAAGTTCATAAATAAATTTTACTTTTCTACCTCCTGGAAAATACTAATTATATTTTCTATTTAAAAATTCTGAAAATTGCTCTTTAAACTGTTGTCCAATCTTCTTATCACTATTAACAAGTTGAAACTAATTTCTAATATATCATCTTGAGTCTAACAATTTACTATTCAACAATCAAGTCTAACAACTTACTATTTAACAATCAAGCCTAACAACTTATTACCCATGCATTGTAAACGTAGTTAGGTCTGTTGTTGTAGCTTGAACCTCTTTTATGTCTTTGCATTTCTTTTTCTTTTCTATAAGTACTACCTTGTTCTTCCCTCAAAAAAATATTTTTTCTGTAATAATTGTCATTCTGTTTAGCCGCATTCTTTTTCTTTGTTTAATAATTATTCTATTTGAGTCCAAAAAACATTTGGAATTCTCTCTCTATTTCTATTCTTTATTGTTTATTCCTTACCATAACAGCAGTAATTAAATAACATTAGATTTTACAAAGAAAACCATGAAATAACAGTATATTTTAATAAAAAAACCATGAAGTAACAGTATATTTTGTTAAAGAAAACCATGAAGTAACAGAATATTTCATTAAAGGAAACCATGATGTAACCATAAACTATACTTTACCAAAGAAAACATTATATAGAAAATATCATAATAAAAAAAACACATGTAGTAACAGTATATTTCATAAAAATTAAAGAAGAAAAAAAACAAAACAATCTATAAAAAAACACTTACTAAAACATGTTCCCAATTTTGCATACTAAATACATCAATTTGATCCATTATAAGAATTTCAATGCTAGATAAGAAGTCAAAGTCTTGTTTTTCTCTAAAAAATTTATAATTATGTGTTGAACTTTGTGATTAAAAAGAGATATTACTATCAAGAAGTCAAGAAAGATGTTATTTTTTAAAAATTTTTCTAATATATTGAAACTTTTTAAGGCACAAATTTTTTTTAAATAAAAATAAAGTTTAAATAAAAATAAAATTCTTATAACTTTAAACTATGCTTACAAATATATATATATATGAACACACACATATATAATTAATAATGTAGAACTTAATAGTAGTGTTAGTAGTATTTGTGGCTTTTGAAAGCAACCATTAAACCCACGATAATGGCAAGAAAGCGTCTCTCAGTACTTTTTTATAAAGAAGTATAAGAAATTAATATATAGATATGTAAATATATATGTAATAACAATGCGCCATTAACAAGTACACAAATGTAATAATTCCATTTTTATAGTGTTATGTATGTTTGTAAGTAAAAAAGTCTTTAACATAAGTTGAATTTGTGGATGGTATATAAAATGATTGTGTATACATGTATAATAAAAAAAAATATGTAAAAATGTCTTTTTTGTTTAAACTGTTATGGATTGTATCTAAAATACTGGAAAGATTAAAAAAATTTAAAAATATATTTTGCTTAGAAGTGGGATTTGAACCCTTAGTAGTTAAGTTTCTTTAAAACAAATGACACATACAAATACTACACTCGAAATACTGAAAATTTCAACTTGCACACTTCCTTTTTCAACACTATCAAATATGGCAAGCTCTCTATAAAACATCAATGTATTTCTCACTGGAACCAAATAATACCATGTATAAAAAAAAAGATTTTAACTAAATACCATTTTATTACCAACATTCTTCTTCTCAATCGAAACCAAATTAAGAAATTTTTATTTGAGTATATATTTAATGAATATTAATTTTATCTTTTATTACTATTGCTTTTTTTATATTACTGTATTTATAAAACTATTATTACTTTTATTTTATACTGTCTTTTTTAACTCTACTAATATTACTGTTATCATTAATTTATCTTTGTTTTTTAAATCTTATTAATATTATTTATAATGATAGTGGTAGTAATTCAATTGTAGTAATAGTTTTATGGTTATTGTCCTAATTTTTGCAATTGCTATGTTTATTTTAATAATTTCTGTCATAGTTATAAACTTTACTATAATTATTTTTACCATAGTTTTTATCATTAGTTATAATTTTTAGTAAAGTTATCATGATATAGTTACTATTTGTAATGTTTTTTTATTCACATTATTATTAATATTATTATTATTTTTATTATATTATTATTGCAATTATTAATATTATCTTTATTTATTAGTGCTTTTTTATCCTTGCTTTCCTTTTTCATTTTTTTCTTTTTCTTTTTCTCTTTATCTTATTTTAAATTCTTTCTATGTTTTTAGTTTTTTTCTTGTTTTGCTTTTTTTTGGTGTTCCTCAATTGACTAGTTTTTAACTATATGAATGACACCTAACCTTATTTATGTGAGTTTATAAAATATTATTGTAAATTTTCATATTTTATGATTAAATAAATGGAATAATATTCTGGTTCAGGCCCATAAAAAATAAAAATAAAAAGTGTGCTGATTACAGCACACTTAACCACTGAGCAAGCGACGATAGATGTGTAAATGAAAAACAAACTGCTTAAAAAATCCTTTATACCAATTGAAACTTTTTAAGCGGGTTCTAAATAAGCGCAACTTTATTGCATTGCACCTAATATGATATGTAAATAATACAATAAAATAATAAACAAATATGTTATATGCAAATGTAAAAAATTTACTTAAGGACTTACAGATAATACAAGTACTAATCTAATCAGTACTTGTATTATCTGTAAGCCAAATGCCTTCCACATTTGAATAAAGATGACAATAATAGTAATATTAATAATAACAATAATGACAATAAATTAGAGATAAAACAATCGAGGTCAATGTGTTTCGAAGTTGAAGTTTTGACATCACTAAAAGTTGTATGTGAATGTGTTTTGAAATCGTTAAAAGTTGTATAGAATTTAATTAAACGGTTTTCAAAATTGTATTACTTCGAATAAAATATATTTTTGCGGTTTTCAAAATCATAAAAAGTTGTATGAAATTTAATTTGACGGTTTTCAAAATGGTATTAGCTCAAATTAAGTATATTTTTGCGGTTCTCAAAACCGTAAAAAGTTAGGTGTGATTTACAATTGTTTAAAATTTCTAGAGGCTTTCAAACTTGTATGTGGCTGTACTAGTACTATTATGCTCTTCCCTTTTATTCTCCTAGACTCCTACTCTATCCCTTAGATTTGGAAAAAATCACAATCGATGGGAAGCTACCTATGTTCGGATTCAAAGACACCTATATAAAGTAAAGTGAAGTGATAACTGGTTTGGTATATGCTAGCAATCTCTGTCCTTCTAAGTTCTAATTTCTTAACAATAAAAATTTGAAGTATAGACTACAGTAACATTACAGAAATAAAGAATATACAAAAGATATGCCTCTACAAAAGATACCCTCGCATTTATTTAATAATCATTCTTGATTTCAAAAATCCAATTCCTTAAACATGCTAAAAAATTATTTGCATATCGATTATCTAATTTAAAATAATCCTAGCATGCTACCCTAGTAAAGAATATTTAGTTGTCCGCTTCTAGTCTTTCAATCTCATTTTTTTGTGCTAGTTCCTGGCTTTGCTCCCAAGACAGACATCATTCGGGCTCCCCCAAATGATGTCTGTCTTGCCTTTCCAGTTCAACAACAACAACAACAACAACAACAACAACAACAACAACAGCAACAACAACAACAAGATATTTATTTTCCTCAAAATTTACAATATAATTACAATAATATATTATTGATAATAACAACAATAATAATAATAATAACAATAATAATAATAATAACAACAATAACAATAATAATAAGAAGAATAAGAAGAATATTTATAATATTATAAATAATAAAATCAAAATCTAATTATAACAATACTGTAGATTTCATTTTTAATGTGGCAGTATTAGGGGTCGTCCATAAAGTACGTACACCAAAAATTTTGAAATTTGACCCCCCTCCCTCTAGTTGCCATGCGTACTTTTATGTCCCCACCCCCCCTTAAAAGTACGTACGTTTCTCAAATACCCCCAATCCCTCCTTTATTTTTTTTTCTCAATAAAAAAGTTTATTTAAAAAAAACAATGGTGAAGGGTACCTTAGATACTTTATACGACCCCAAAGCCCTTTGTTTGCGCATTCATGAAACTTCTTTAAATATATATGCAAATATAAATTTTAATAAATTTAAATTACCCCAGAATGATATGTGTGTTTAGTCGAGAGGATATCGCGGAGGGAACGGTCAGCGGAGACCTAAGTTCGATTCCCGCAGAATTTCTACTGAAATTTTTTTTTGTTTTAATAACGAATCAAATAAAAATAAACTATACTTAAGACGGACGTTTTTTTCAGGCACCCCTTTTTAGTAAGTAAAAAACGAGTCTTACACGAGATCAGTAATATTGAAAACAATGGCTAAAACCCAGTGACATTTTTTGGGGGGGATTCCGACCCATCAACCACGGCCCTGCTAAAACCTGTTTTTTGTCGACTCAAAAAATAGGCTTTACTCAGGGCCAGTATATAAGGGGTGGCATGTGTGCATGGGCCCCCGCAGGATTTTTTGATGTTCCAGATAGAACACCTTCACACAAACTCCAAATTTAAGTTTTTTTATATGCCAAATGAGGTGGCCTTGCAAAAGTTAGAATGGTGGAGGCCTTGGAACAAAAAGCCCTAAAACGTTTGCCTCCCCCTTCCCAGCCCAAACGTGAGGGAAATATGTAGCAAAATTTTCAACTTTAGGATCTAAAACTTAATTTAAATTTATCGACAGATTTTAATTTTTGTAGAAAAATATTGTAAATTACAAAAGTTATGACCTTTTTTAGTGCCCTCACGTATGGGCAGAAAAGGGCAAGCGTTTTAGGGCTTTTTGTTCACAGGCCTCCACCATCCCGATATTTTGCAAGGCCTTCTCATTTGGCATAGGTATAAACAAATTTAAGTTAGGAGTTTGCACGATGTGTGAAAGTGTCCTATCTGGAACATTAAAAAATTCTGAGGGCGCCCATACATGTGTGGGCATAGAGGGAAACTATACCCTCTACTCCATATACCAAACATCTTTTTATATTGGCAAACTAGAACCTTTAGTCAGAATGTAACTTTTCTACTGATTAACTGGTGATAATTGTGATAAATTAGAAAATCGAAGTACGTACTTTTAAATTGAAACCTCCCCCCCTCCCCCATACGCTTTCGTATGCTTTTTGAAGACCTCCCCCATCCCCCCTATGAGCGTACGTACTTTATGGACGACCCCTTATCATCATCATACTAGTCTGAGTCATCATCATTACCATCATTTTGATCTACAAAGTACAAAGGAGTTGAACAAATCGAAGTTTTTGTTGATGAGGACCAACTTCTCAGTAGTTTTTGGAGACAACCTGCATCTCTTTTCGTGGACCATCTTTCCAGCTTCATTAAAGGCCTGCTCACTTGAGGCTGGCAGGCAATAATACTCCCGTGCTATTCCAGCCAAGATGAGTATCTCTCTGCGATGTGTCATCCACCAGTTAAGGACATCAACCTTTAAATCTATCACAGTTGTTTCTCTGAATTTTGCCCACTTAACAATAATTGGAGGACCCTCAGCTGTAGCATTTGTCTGCCTGAGTTGACTGGACACAGTCTAAAAAAAATGAAAGGAAGTCTAAAAAAAATAAAAGGAACTTCGTATAACTTTGCTTACTTTATTCTAAAATTGTTTAAATTCAAATAATTTTTAAAAAGTTTGTTTAACTTCGAACCACCTCCTCTCCCCCATATGACATTGTATCCTAAATTAAAATTTTTATGACTTTGTTTGTTCGATTGCATTAAGATTAGTAAAAATATATTCAACTAGTTTTAAATAAATTTATTTTATATGATACTTAATAGCTATTACCTTTGCTACTGCCTTCCAGAATTCTCACCATCATCTTCAAGAAGCTCATGGGTGCTCTCATCTGAGACATTGATTGTACCTTGCTGGTGTGACATCCAGTCTGCTGTTGTAGGATGAATGGCTTTCAACTTGTCAAAAATCTCATCTCTTACACCATAAGCGTGCAGTTGTTGGTCTTTCAAAAAGGGGTGTAGCAGGCAGTCTACAACATAAGGCATGATGTCATGTCCTCCTCTTGGGAATCATTTCTCGAGTTCTACAATGAGCTCAACCATGAAAGGACCTATTCCAGTGACACTGTTCTTTCTAATTTCTTTGACCCTCAGAGAAGCACACCTGTCCATAAGATGAACAATGGGTGTCAGGGCTCTATCCATTGTAATTTCCTTATCACTCGACATTGACTCAGAGATGATTTGGCATGTGGTCAGGAGTGGTAGAATGGTTGCAACCAGCTCAAATTGTTTATCCGTAGGAATGGGTGTGGTCCATTCCTTTTTATCAGCCCGGAGAGCACACAGCACACTTCAGAGATAGTCGATGTCTAGGAGCATTATCTGGACAGAGTTCCATCTGGTAGCACAAGGAGCAGTGATTCTGTAGGGTACTGAAACAAAAACTAAAATAAAAATTTGCAAAACTTTGCATGAAATCGTAAACTCTTAGAAAACTTTGTTTAAAATTAAAAAATGTTTGTTAAAATTTGACATTAAGTTGTAAAACTTTGTATTCGTATCTACTTAAAAAGTTGAAAATATTACCATTCATCTCGAGGCACTTCTTTTTCAACACCTCTTCAGCAAGAGGAGAGTGAAGGACTCGGGTGGAGATTGCCCTGCATGCATCGATAGGAGCCTTGATATCAGGCTGTTTGTTGACAGTCCTTTCCAGGGCCATGTTAAGATTGTGATCAGTGCATGTGATTGAACAACTTTCAAGATCAGCAATAGTCTCTGACTTCCTCAGTGCAACTTTTATATTTGAAGCTTGATCACACACAACAACCTGCTTCTTGACCATTTTGAGTGACTAAAAACTTTTAACCAAGTTGTCTGAGTAGCAATGCTCTAACCAGTGTGCTTTCCTGGGAATGGAACAACTCCAACAGTTATCTTCCGTAGAAAAAACTCCTTGGTGATGTAATGAAGAGTCACTGCCATGAATGGATCGTTGTTGCGTGAGGTCCAGATGTCAGTGCTGATTGCAACTCAGTCGCAATGAGGAAGCTCCTTGTAAAACATGCTCTTCATGGCCATCTGCAGATTCCTATAGAGGAGAGGTAACTTGA
>NC_088928.1:28845000-29000000 GCF_038396675.1 Hydra vulgaris | reverse complement strand
AATTTTTTAAAACCATCTACTAATAATTAGTCCAGTCAACGTCTAAACTTCAATGTTGCATATGTCATTTTTATGTAGTTTCTAGTCTTTTCTAAATGAGTTTTTTATTCACATGGTTTTACAAGCAAGGTCTGCAAGCAAATTTGAGCTGAGAAATTTCTCTTAGCCTTTAAGTATAATTGATGGTGTTCTTTGTTTAATTTAATTTGTTTAAATATAGTATTTTACTAAACAAATGTTTGTTCTTTGTTTTTTACTTATTTCTTTTCAGATTCTTTAGAACTATGCAACTAAGCTAAGCAAGTTTTGTTTTATTTTTTAGTGCAATCGGACAGAACTGAAGTGTTTTTTAGTCGCTTCACACAGTATAACTGGTACTGATTTGAGTAAGTTTACTATTTTTTATTTTATATTGGATTTATTTTATATTAGATATATATTTTATGTATTTAACATGGAAAACTGACTGTAATTTGTTGACACGAAAGTGATCAACGAATTACAGTCAGTAGTTTGTTGATCACTTACTTAAATAATTTTTTTGCATTTTAGTCTAGATTTTTTGTTAAATTAAAAATAATTGATGTAAATAAACATTGTTTAATATTTTTGATAAATCTATCTTTTTATGTATATAAACATAAAAAGATAGATTTCAATAAATCTTAAGTTTAAATATAGTCTTTGATTAGAAAAGATCACAATTTGTAAGATTCTTTTACATTTTTTTATTATTCAGTTGTAACAATAGTAATATTACTGGTAATATGTTTAATGATAATAGTGAAATTGAAGTGGATAATATTAGACTCAATGAAGTTATTAATGTAAATGCTAATAGGCAACTTGAAAATAGTTGTTGTCAAGTGAAAGAGATAGATCTAGACAAGATGAAATTAATCGTTGATGAAATGTAAGAAACGCTGCTCAGTGATCAGAAATTTACTTCCCAGAATTCAGTGTCAAGCAGTGTTAATGTCTGTTAATTTGACTTTACTTTAGACAATTTAGAACAAAGCAAAGTATGAATTTTACTATTTATAGTAACAATTAGAAAAAGTTTTAAATTTAAATGATTTTCAATTTTTTTATAATTTTTTCAAATATAATTGTTTTTTTTTTTTTAGTTGCCTTTGTCATCACTTGATTAGTTTGCTTTGTTGAAACATGGTTTTAATTTTGTAAATTTAATATGATGTGAAATTTACTCTATTAATCATTAGTCAACAGTTAGAGAGATACTGGAGTTTAATTAAGAAATGCTAGAAATTAAATCAAGGTAAAAATAATTTTGTTTACTGGTAACATAATAAAACCAGTTACTACTATTTATTGAGTGTTTTTTTACTTTTTTTAACATGCTGCTTTGGAAACACTTTCATTCTTTCCCTCTCTCTTAGAGAGGGAGAGTTATTAAAACTTATGTATTTACTGAGCTCTTACGTATTTCTACCACAATACCACAATTGATAATTTAAAAAAAAATTTTTTACAAGTTGCTTGCTATTTTATGGTATAATTGTTCAAATTGTTTAACTATAAATGTTCATCGATTGTTTAAATATTGTAATAAATAAAGTCTTTTTAGTCCAAGTATTTTATTTGATAAAATATCTAATTAAGTCGTGGTGTTATTTGCCTGTGTTACTACATTGTGTTGTCTAGCCTTTTTATAATCTTTTCTTTTTTAATTACTCTGGAGACAAAGTAATGTGTGCTTACAAATATTTTATGCTATGCGCTATTGTTACTGTGTTTTGTGTTGATAGACCTAGGCTGTTATAGCTATTTTTTTATTCTTCATATTTTCTGTAATATTACTATCCTAATTCTACTAACAATAAAATGCAAATAATACTTTTTTAATTTTTTCATTTATTTCTTTTTTTAGGTATTTGCATGCTTTACTTGACTTTCTTTTTCTGGTACCTGTGTTTTGACAGATTTAAAAAAAAACTGATGTTTATGCGGTCTTTATGTCGTTAACTATAAGCAATGACATTGCTGATAGGGAGTCAAAGTTAAAATATTATTTATAGATAAATTTGTATTTAATTTTTTAGATAATATATCATTTGTATTATATTAATTTACATTTGTATTAATGTGTTTTTGTTGCTAATGATTTAATTACTTATAACCCGTATTAGGGATTGCTTACTGCTACTTTTTTTATCATTGTTACTGCTGTAAATTTCTACTTTTATTATTATAATTGTAGTTTTTATTGTTATTACCACAATGATTATTACTGTATTACACAGGTCAACAAAAAAAAATCTTTTTCTGGTGCCGAGCAACCAATTTGACTTTTGTATAGCATTTCTCATTTTTTATTATCACGTCAAGTTGTAAAGACAATTGTAAACGTTTATATCATTTGCACTTTCAATTAAAGTGTAAAAGCAAATTTAAAATATCGCGAAAAAAAATCATATAGTTGGGCCAGTAATGTTACCAACAGTTTTTAAAACAGTTGGTAACTTGGTAAAAGCATTACGTTTTTTTCACGGTTCCAACTAAATAGCCGGTTGATGGCCCAACTATAGCTAATAGTTGGTTATTAGGATCGGGCCAACTACTTACCAACTGTTCAATGTTTACTGGGATGACTTCAAATTTCAAAGAGTAAAGAAAAGAGTAAAGTATGCTTCTTTCAAAGATGGTAAAAAGCAAAGAAAAGAATAAAGTATGCTTTTTTCAAAGATGGTAAAGAAAAGAATAAAGTATGCTTCTTTTCAAAGATGGTAAAAAGCAAAGAAAAGAATAAAGTATGCTACTTTTCAAAGATGGTAAAGAGCAAAAAAAAGAATAAAGTATGCTTCTTTTCAAAGTATAAATAATAAAATAATAAAGGTTAACTAAACTTTTATTCTTTTTAAAAAATTTAAATTTTCACAATTTTAAATTTTCACTCGCTTTTCCTGAATTGAAGTTAATTAAAAACATTATGTAATCTCAGCCGGCAAAGTCTTTTCTTTTTTTTGACCACGAGATAAAAGTCCAAGCAATGTCAAGCAAGCTTTCTTTAACTGAGCACTTTTGACAACTTTTTTATTTAAAAAAGAAGTTGAAATGCACGGTTTTTCATCGCCACAATCACTTTCTTTTTTATTTTTTGTTTTGTCTGAAAAACATTTTTTTTCGTCGGATGAACTGTCGCAATCATCAGAATAATCAGGGCTGCTACAAGATGAGCCAGAATTTGAAATATTTGTATGAGAAGTACTTGAAGGTCCGGGTAGAGGTTCAGAACCTCTTATTCGTTTATTAGGAGGTTCCTCATCACTGGGTTTATTTGATTCATCAATCAACTGTTGTTTTAAATTTGGCGTATCACTAGCTCCTAGAAAAACAAAAAGATTAATCTCAGGTCTTATTATCATTTTGAAGTTTTTGATAGATGCTTTAGATTGTTTCTTAGACATAATAAAAATAATTTTAAAAAAATGACGCAACGAACTACATAGCCATCTTTGTTAGCTACTTATTTTTAATAAGTTTAGGAGTTTATATTAATTTAATTATATGGCTATTCTTTTAATTCAATATTGCTTTTTTTTAAATTATTGTTTAACTAGTTTGTTTTTGTTTTTTTCAAAAAAATTATTTCCGATTTGTCAAAAAAAATCTTTTGCACGCAAATAATTATTAGATTTTGATGTAAAAGCTAAAAAACCTTTCTCATCTTTATAAGAATCTTTCTCATCAGAAACAGATCTTATATGCATAGTTGAAAATAGCTGATTGTGTCGCTCCAGTAAACCATTAACATACTCCTCAAGTGAGGTAGTTGAAGTCAACTCATTAGTTTCTGTAACAGACATCAACAAAGATAATGCCCGTAAATCCTAAAATAAAGTAATCCGTAAGAATTTGTAAACCATTAAAAAAACTTAAAACAAACTTATTTTTATATTACCCCATGTAATTTAGGAAATACTCTTTCAAATTCAACATTTCCCATTTGCTTAATATTTGTAGCTTCAGCAATCATTGACAAAGCAATTGAATTAAGTAAATTTTGTCTTTGATGATCAGGCAAGACTTTATTATAAACCTTTAAATTAAAATCATTTATTATAAAACCTTTAATTAAAACTATTTAAAATTATTCAATGTACGAACACTTAATTAAAAGTTACTAAAAGTACAAAATAAATAATTGTAAAAAATGCCAAACCTTAGGAAAAAATATGCATGCAAAAGTATAATACACAGAGTCATCAAATAATATACGCTCTTCAGTAAAAAGTGCATCCATAAACTATAATAAAAAAAGTTTAACTAAATAAAATAATACTGCAAATGCAAAAATTATCGACCTAAGCATGTTTAGGAAAGTAAAATTGTAGAAATCTTTGTGACGCCACCGTCACAGACTATAATTCGGTAAAAATTGCACCATAAAGTTTTAACGTCGTTAAATATAATTAATTTACAAACTTCAAACACTAGCATTTACTATTGCAATAGTTGTTTAGTTTATTTTTGTAATTTTTATACAAATATAATATAAATACAAGTATAATATAAACGCATAATAAATTTTTATACAAATAAATATATAATTAGGGGAGACCGGGGCAAGTTGAAAAACAACGAATGTCTTAAATTTTCAGAAAAATATTTGTGATGTTTTTAGCACAGCTTACTTCAAAGCAGCTAATGTTGGAAATGTTGTCAATGGGATTAAAAAATGTGGAATCATTATAAACCACTTGTACTTAGAAAACATGACTTTGCTGCTACAAAAACTTCTGACCATGATGTTATTGGCGATGAGAATGTGAATAATAGTGCTAATCCTTAAACTTTAGTAGTAGAAAGCCAACCTCAAGGAGAAAACCAGCATATAAACCCTCAAGGAGAACCAGAATTTATAGCAAATGCTGATTCTGATGCGCCAAAGTAGTCTGTCAGTGTTTTTGATTTTAATTTATTGCCTAAAGCAAAACAACATGAAAAAAAAAAAAAAACATAAGCTCAACTTATTTGTAAAATAAGCTTATTCTCACAAGCACACCCATGAAAGAACTGTTAAAAGAATGAAAAATGCTGAAAGAAGAACAGGAACGTTAAAAAACAACAACAGAAAAAAGAAGCTTGTGAAGCTAAAAAAAGAGTAAAAAAATTCTTAGTTCATGTTGGTCTAAGTCTAAATCCAGGCCAACAGTCCAGTTGCACCAACTTCAAAGGATGCTGTTCTAAAATTTCCTGTTTGTGAATAGGAATTTTGTGATCCTCCAACAGAAGAATGGATATAGTGCTATAAATGCCAAGAGTGGTGGCATGAGGAATGTTCCAATTATGAAAATGGCATTTTTATTTGTGACTACTGCTAATTGTACAACTAAATACTTCAAAATTACGTTACAATGTTTTTTGCTTAATAATTGTAAGATGTAAAAACACAGTTGTCGTTTGTTAGGCTATGTAACATATTTAAAAGATAAAATATATTTAACTTTTTTCAGCATTGTCATCTTGCCCCAAGGCCAAAATTTGTTAACAGTCATTTTGCCCCAGATTCTCCCCTACACATAATAAAACTCTCATCAAGTTGCCTGATTTATTTAAAAAAAAAAAGCAACAATAAAAAAAGTCTAAAAAAAAACATCTTTTCTTTAAAAAATCAAGTATTCTATAACCAACTTTATCATGTAAAACAAAATTTTACTTATTATATCTATTTATTATATCTATTTTTTATATCTAAATTTTTCTTATTATATTTTATAGATATATTATATCTGCACCATTTCAAATGTACAAAGAGATTAAAACTAGTTACATTAGCAATAATTATCGCAATACGTTCTTTAACTAAAAAAATTCACAGCAAATTATTGATGTGGGATTGTTATGTTGCGAGATATATTTTATTAATTTTATTACACAACCTACTATAATAATATTTACGAGATTATGATGAGAGATTTTTTTTACGAAAAGAAAGTAACATCCAACTAATCTGATATTAGATCAAGATAACTTATTGGCTTACCTCTAGAAATGAATCACATGTAAATAAAGTATGAATGCAACTTCGAAACTTTGTATTCTAAAAACAAATTAGTATTAATATATAAATTATTTAAAACTTCTACAAATGAGATTGAAGTTCTTTATAACATTTCATATGCATATAAACACATATAAGCATATTTTTTGCTATACTTTTTTCTCCAGGGTCTGGTTGTGACATATTATGAAATCAGCTTTATCTACTTCTCGAAATAATTAAATTAATTTCTCCCCAAATGGAGGTTTCAAAAAAAGTCATACCCCTAATTTAATGTAACGCTATCCCTAATGTGCATGTAACACTGTCTCTAATGTGTATTTAATACTGTCCCTAATATGCATATTAGGGTTATTACTTTTTAGTATTCCCTGCTTCCTGTACAAAAAAATGAATGAACTTTGGTTTGAAAATAATTTAATCTTTTATTTCATTTACTATTTGAAAAAGGTCATCTCACATTACCCTTCAATACACTTTGAGTCCAACATATCAGTGAATTTTTTTCTTCCGCAAAAGTATATCAAATATTAAAAGAACAAGAATTTTATAGAGATTTCAAAATAATCTTTCTCATTAAAAACATGGTGGAAAACAATTTTCATGTAAAAAAAAAGGTGGCAACAATTATTAAATACATGGTAGAAAACAATTTTAAAAACATGGTGGAAATTAGTGCTATAATGTTATATATATCTACATATGTATAACACTGAACACAAATATATCAACAAAATCAAATTTTTTTTTAAATGTCTTTATTTTTGTATATAAAATTTATTATTTTGAATTCAAAATTAATTGGTATTTTGAATTTAAAAGTAAAAAAAATTTTAGCTTTTGATAACTTAAAAATTTTTTATAAAGATTATTTTGTCTTTAATATCGTACAACAATATAAACGTGTAACAGATACAACAATATTAAAGTGTAACAGATGTGTAAGCACAAACGTACATGTAACAAATGTGTAAGCATAAATTAAATCTTAAATTGTATTTATGATCATAAACTTTAAAATTTTATGGAAATTGTCAAATTCTTAGTTTTTTTTAGCATTGTATTTTGCAGAACAAAAGGTCAATTCTACTAAGATGTCTACTTGAGTCAAATTTCATCATCAAATGTCATCATCAATAACAAAAAGTGTTTTCTTTGTTTTAATCTCTAATTCATGGGTTTGATTTTTTTATTTTATTTGCAAAGTTATCTTACTCTTACTTAACTCTTGAATCTAATGGCCAACAGATTGACCCATTGTTAAACATCCGAATCACTCTGGCTTCCAATGCTAATGTTAATTCTCAATTAAACTGTTCTACAGTTAGTGCTCCAACTTATACAGTTTGTGGTCCAGACAAGATTTCCATCAAAGTCTTAAAAAAGTGTTCTTCAGAACTCTCTTCAATTTTTACTAAATTTTTAAAAAGTGCTAAATAAGTGGTTCCAATTTTTAAAAACTCTAGAAAACACTTTGACCTTTCCAACTATCCTACGATTAGCCTTCACTCAGTTATTAGCTCTGAGAAGGTTTATTAATATAATAATCTCAGAGGTTTTGAGATTATTAAATTATTTCTTTCTAACTGCAGTATTAAAGTTATTCTTGAAGGCCTTCACTCTTCTTTATTTCAAGTAACTTTAAGGGTACCACAAGGTTCTACCTTTGCATCTGTAATTTTTTTTATCTAGAATATTGATCTTCATGAAAATTTTACATCAAAAGTGGCTTTATTTTGCTGACAACTCAACTTTATACTTTTTTTCTTGACAAAAAATCTTCACTTTTTGATTGCTTAGAACAAGCAGCCAAATTTTATTCTGATCTTTCTTCTACAACAGCCTAAGGCTTGCAGTGGCTTATGGATTTAAATTCTGGACTTGAAATTCACAATTTTTGTTAGACAACAAAACATTTATTTACTGCAAAAAAATATTGCAATAATGTTGGCATTCCGATATTGATGAATAATCTTACTCTCAGACAAAGTCTAAAAGCACATTGTAAATGTAATTAGACCTGCTTTATCTGCCTAGCTTGATCCACTCTCCCATTGTTGTAAGGTTGCATTTCTTTCTTTTTTCTACAAATACAATCATGGTCAATGCTCAAACGAGAAACAATGCTCAAAATTTGCATCATCTCTATTATGATAAACCAAAACTCATTCTTGCTAGACTTTTTATTCAACAAGTTGCACTCTTTTACTGTATCTATCCCTTCATACAATAAAACTTTTACTAATCCAGTTTTTTCCTTGCACATCAAAAAAACCTTATAACTCTTACCCACCTTCATGTTTTTCTTTTTTATACAACCTACAACTTTTTAAGTCTTTAGTTAACCATTTCCTAGTATTTAAACTTATTCTCTATTTTAAAGTAACTCATAACTTAAAAGTGATTGCTTACAATCTTATTGGAAGTAAATTAGAGTTTAAAAATATATAAATGTTTAGCCATTAATTAATAAATAGTAAATGTAAGCATAAAATCAAAATATATAAAGTAATATAAACTTTTTTCTAACCCTATCAATCCCTGCTAAATCTTATAATTTTGCTGGAGCCAGGTTTGCAAAAAGTCTCATTTCTAGCCTGGAACGGGGCCAATCCAGGGCCCAGATCACTTACTATGTAGCAGCTGGGTATTGGATAGTTGATGTAGCAGCACTTACTTGCAGCAACAGTCTATAAGATAGTCGATGTAGCAACACTCTCTTCTAGCAGCAGACTATGATGTAGTGAATGTAGCAACACTCAACGCATGTTTTAAAATTTTGTTATGAAAAAACAAAAACACTAGAAACTTCTAGTCATTATTATTGTTTTAAGAAAAAACTCTTGTATTCATTTTCATTCATTCATTTTATTACATTTAAGAAAAAACTCTTGTAGTCATATGTAATAAAAGTGCTCAATAATAAATATAATTTGTTTAATATAGCAATCAACTCCTGTTTTAATGTTTAAGAGTGGGCTGTTTCAATGATTAAGAGTATGGTTGAGAGTCGGCTATTTCAATGATTGAGAGTGGGCTGCAATCAAAATTTTAAAAAAAGAGTAGCTTTAAACTGTAGTTGCCACTTTGCCCTTAAGGAAGTAAAAAAGACATATATATATATATAAATATACCTCTGAAGATTTACTCCAAACCTCTTGCCAAAGTTTAGGAAAGAACTGAAACTTCAATGGAAGCATTTCAACAGCCAACAAACAACCTAGAATTCATTTTTTAAATTAGGTAGAAAAATTGTTTTATTGTTGAGCACAAAAATAAAATACAAACAGCAAATATTTGTTAAACAAAAAAAAAATTATTTTATTTTATAGATTCAAAACCTTTCATTTATTTTATTAAAGCAAAGGGTCAAAACACTGTATGAAAAGTAAAAAAAAATAAAGCAGAAACATTCCAAAGTTTTCTGTTTAAAGTAAAAACAATTTTGAAGTGAAGTAAAGCAATTTGTTAAACAATGTTGCTGAAGTTCTCATGTTCACTAACGAGATTTTCAAATAAAAAATAAATTGTTAAACAATAATGCTTAAGTTATCTCTTATGTTCACCAACAACATTTCCAAATAAAAAAAAATTTGTTAAACAATGTTGCTGAAGTTATCTCTCATGTTCACCAACAACATTTTCAAATAAAAATGAATTTTTGACTACAACACATTAAAAACATAATATTAAATAATTAAATCAAGTTAAATAATTCAAAAATAAAAATTCTAAGAATTAAAATTAACATCAATAGCAGTAGAACAAACTCACTTATTTCAATTATAATTGTAGAAATAGGTTCAGCATTTAACCCATAACGACACATTTTATCAACAAAAAAATGGTAGCCATGAAAGTAATCACATAGCTGTATTTTATACGTGCCATCAGCATCTCCCTACAGGTATTTATATAAAATATTGTACAGGAATAAGCAATTATCTACTATAACAAAGTATTTATAACATAACAAAGTGTTAACAAATAACAAATCTTGTTATAATATAAATAACAAGTTTTTGGTAAAATAAAAAAGTCTGAGACTATTTAAGTTTTTACTTAACTCCAGAGTTTCAACAACATGTTTTAATTATAACAATAATCAATTTTATGTATAAAACTATTAAATACAAAAATTATTTAACATATAGTGAAAACAAACAACTTTATTTGTTAGTCAAAACAAGAACGGTGTGAAACACCTTTGTCATAGAATAACGAAAAATGTAGATAATGTAATATATACAGTATTGGACAAAACATTTGCAACCAACATCGAACAATGTTAAAAAGTGTTCCTCATTTTACATGTCTTAAAAACAAAATGAACTATACTACCACAGCAAACAGTTCAGGAGTCTGGAGTCATAGCATGCCATGACATGAGCAATCAGCTGACAGGTGACAGCACACAGGCAGAATTTCGTTGACAAGTGCCATTTTGCAGCGAACCAAACAAGTGCAACTTTTTTGGTTTGTTTCATTTTCTTAAGTCTGGTCCGTGTCAACGTCACGAACGAAGTTTTTTAATAATTAAAGAAAGTATCCAGATGTTTCCAGAAGCATGCAGAAGCTTCCAGAAGTTTCCAGAAGAAGCTTCTGGAAGCATCCAGTAGCATCCAGAAATATCCAGAAACATTCAGAAGCATCCAGACGCATCCAGAAGCTTCCAGAAACATCGAAAAGAAGCATCTAGAATCTTCCGGAACAGGTTCACACAGGTTCATTTTACTATATAAGAGACATGTAAATCGACATGTAATTCAGTCAGTATATGGAAGTCAATCAGCCAGTATTATCAAGACAGTTAATCGAAGTAAGTTTTATCAAAGTGTTTTATCGAAGAACATCAATACAAGAAGTGAAATACAACAAGTGTTTCATTACATCAATACAGGCCACATCCAACCAAGATGTTGTGTTCCACAGAGCATTATTGTATCATCACAAAGTAAATGTAACACGGTAAGCCTTGAGAAACGTGATTATTTTTTAAAATTATTTTTATGACTTCAAGTGCAAAAATGGCTCCCGACGGTCTTGGATTGGAACTAAGAAAGAAAATTATTGGCGATTACGTAAGTGGAATGTCACAAAAATGTATTTGTGATAAATATCGCGTGAAAAAATGGACCGTGTCAAGACTATGTTCCAAATATCGTTCTACGGGGAAGTTGGCAGCAGATAACAAAGGTGGAAGACTGCGTTCCACCACTTCTAGAGAGGATTCTATGATCGTCAGATCCGTCAAGAAGGATCCCTGGATATCATCAGTCGAGATACAAAAACAATTAGAGCTGCCTGTATCGGACCGAACAATCAGACAACATGCTGCTGAAGCTGGATTGTTTTCTCTACACCCTGCAAAGAAACCGCTAATTTCACTAAAAAACCAGAAGCAAAGACTCCTGTTTGATACATCTCATATTGAGTGGAATGTGCAGAAATGGCGAACTGTCCTGTTCAGTGATGAATCGAAGTTCAACATCATTGGGAGCGATGGCGTTTGTCGTGTACGTCGACCGGCTGGAAAACGCCTCGATTTACATTACTGCCATAAGACCATGAAGCATGGTGGAAGCAATGTAATGGTCTGGGGGTGGTTTTCTGCTAACGGTCTAGGTTCAATACATCGAAACAATGGAATAATGGACCGTTTCATGTATAAAAATATCCTGAAAGATGTTATGTTACCTCATGCTGAATGGAATATGCCAATAAAATGGGTTTTTCAGCAAAACAACGATCCGAAATACACTGCAAAAGTAGTCAAGCAGTGGTTTCAAGACAACCACCTATCGATGGATTGGCCGCCTCAATCTCCGGATCTCAACTCTATCAAGAACCTGAGGGAGATCGTCAATCGCAGAATTAATTGTGAAGGTGTTCGTAATAAGGATCAACTGTTTGAACAAATCCAAAAAGCCTGGGTAGCGATTCCACAAAGTTTCATTGATCACCTGATCGAATCTATGCCTCGAAGATGCAAGGCTGTGATCAACAACAAAAGATTTGCCACGAAATATTGATAACGAAATACAGCTTGGTCAACATTTTGTCGAGTTGCACTTGTTTTGTCCAGGAGGAAATCAACATTTTTTAATACTTTTGATTAATTTATTAATTTTTGTGTACAATTAATGAGCTTTGTGATGAATAAAACTTGAAGGACTTTGTCTCTAAACAGTTACATAGTTATTTCTCTAAATTAAAAAAATGCAGCACTTTTATATAAAGAAACTAAATTAGCATTATTTGGTTGCACTAGTTTTGTCCGATACTGTATGTCATAGAGTAATAGAAAATGTTGCTGGAGTTAAAGCGTGTAATTAAAAACCTGTTCATTAAGATTAGGTTTTTCCCATGCTTCTTTAATTTTTAACTAATGTCAAGTTTGGACATAATCTGATACTGAAAACAGATCTTCATTGGATACATTAAAGCATTTAGTTTTGAATGAATAGTTTGATTTACATATATTTATATATATATTTTTTAAACATTTTTGCTTCAAACAAGGCTGCAAGTAACCACTAATTAGAGTTGGAAGTTACTGGAAGAGAAAAGATGAAGATTGAAGAGCAAGATAACGATTGAGAGATGACTTAAATGATTGCAAATTATATAAATCAGGAAAGCAAGATAAAGGAAACGAATTCTAAAGAACTGATGTTTGAGTAAAAAAACTAGGCGAATAAGAGTTTTTGGAGCACTTGGTAACAGTCACAAAAAAAGAATGAGACTTGATTGAACGACGAGTAATGCGAGAATGAATTTTAGTAGATGGCACAAGAGACACTAGCTCTTTAGAGCAGTGCCCATTATAGTATTTGTAGAAAAGAGAAAGAGAAGCAACATTATGACAATGTGATAATGGTTGGAAGTTGGCTGCAAGAGCAGGTCCAACTATGTTTACAATGCATTTTTGCACCTTGTCTAAAAGAGAAAGGGCATCATTAGAAGATCTGCCCCAGATATGGCAACAGTATTGCATACAAGGCTGGATTTCAGATTTATAGATAGAGAATAGAATCCGAAGTAAGAAAGTGTCGAGCTCGATAAAGAGATGCAACCTTAGCAGATGCTAATTTTGCAACTGATTTGATAAATGGTTTCCAAGAAAGATCCGAAGTAAGAGTTAATCCTAGAAGATGAAGAGTGGATGACTCATCAAGAACATTACCATTAATAAATGTAGAAAGATCTAAATTATTGTGATAACGATTGGCTGAAAAAAATTGAGTTTTATCTGAATTGAAGTTCACCAGCCACTGTGAGCCCCATGCTGTAGCAGAAGTAAGATCCTTTTCAAGCTTAAATGCCCCCTCCAAGCAATCAGAGAGTGTTGGCTTTTTATAACGACAAGAATAAATGGTACTATCATCAGCAAACAATGCCACCTTAGATGTGAAAATACCTGGAAGATTGTTAATGTAAATTTAAAAAAGTATAGGGCCAAGGATAGAACCTTGAGGAACCCCTGAAGTTACAGTTAAAGAAGAAGAGTGCTGTCCATCGAGGACAACTTTTATACTACAATTAGAAAGGGAAGATTCAATAAACTTAGAGATGTTACCAGATACACCGTAAGAAGAAAGCTTATGGAGAAGACCAGCATATTAAACTTTATCAAATGCTTTAGAAATGTCAAGAGCGATGGCCTTAACCTCTCCACCTTTATCTAATGCACGATAAAACCTATCAGTTATTACTGTTAGCAAATCAGCTGTAGAACAAGAAGATCGAAATCCATACTAATGGTCAGAAAGTAAGTTATTAGATTCAAGATGAGAGATTAAGTGTTTGTTAATTAAAGACTCAAAAACCTTGCTTATGATAGGAAGAAGACTAATGGCACGGTAGTTAAACGAATCAGATCGCTCTCCAGAATTTTTGAAAATAGAGATACCAGATGCCGCTTTCCAACAGGCTGGAAAACAAGACTCTGATAAGCATTTGTTGAATAGTTTTGAGAGTATAGACGATAACTCCGGAGAACACTTCGGCAAGACAATAGCAGGTATGTTGTCAGGGCCACAAGCTGTAGAAGAATCTAAGCAGGAAATCACTTTAGATACAGAAGCTGGAGTGATACGAATGTCAAGCAATGGATCAACCTGTATGTTGGCAATATCAGGTAGAACACACCTAGTGGAATCAAGAGATGATATTGATGCAAAGTTCTTAGCAAACAACTCAGCTTTATCTTTAGGTGAGGTGACAAAGTCTCAACCATTTAAGAGAGGTGGAATTAAAGATTTGCCCTATTTATTGATACTATTAAAGATTCTCCAGAAGTCACAAACGCCTAGTTTTTGTGATGAAATATGAGATTTCATGACCTGAGAATAGCGGGCTTTGGCATTAGACAAAACTTTATTACATTGGTTTTTAGCAGTAATAAACAGATGTCTGTTTTCTGGAGAATTGTTTTGCTGATAAATATGGAAGTAACAGTTTTGATTAGCAATCGCAGCAGCACAATGTGAGGAAAACCATAGAGGAGAGTGAGGCTTGACCTGGAATTGTCGAGAGGGAACAAAAGATTCCATGCCAGCCTGAATCCACGAAGTTATGTAAGAAGTACATTTGTCGACAGAAAGACAAAAGATTTCTACCCAAGGGCCATCACAAAGAAAATCACGGTCTCAGTCAGCTTTAAGGTAAGGTAAGAGGTTCAATGATAGGAGGACTCAGGTGATGAAGAAGAATGAGATATTAGTTTTAGAGAGATCAAACTGTGATCAGAAGCACCTAAGAGTGAATGTGGAGAAACTAAGCCCTGACTAGGATCAAAAACAAGACATAAGTTGAGTAGAGAAGGTAAATGATTCGAGTTGTCTAGAAAGCGTGTTGGAAAGTTGACTATTTGAGTTAGGGATTAAGAAAGGCAAAAGTTGTGGGCTTTAATGCCTGCAGAGTCACTGATACTAGAGCCAAGCCATTCAATGTGATGAGCATTAAATTCACCAACAGCAACAATATTGGCTGATGGATAAAGAGAGAAGGCTTGGTCAATATGATCAGAAATAACATCAAAAAGAGTATAGTCTTGAGATGAAGGAGAGTGATATAGAACAGCTGGTAGAAACCTGTCTACCAGCTGGCCTCAGAACCATAAAACTGACTATTAAAGCTGTACCCTCATTAGGAGATAATAGAATGAGTTTCCTAGTCATAAAAACAGAGACACAAGTAAAACCCATGCATTGAGTAAAGAAGATCTAGCATTCAACATCCTAAACTGAAAACAATGTATTAAAAATACATGTGTGCCAGCTTAATAGATGAAGGAGGGGTGTGAGGCTGGTCAACAGATAGAATCTGTTTACCCGTTAAGACAGTAGCCTGATGTATTTAACATATGCCCAAGATGAGCATTTTTATTGAGACACCACCTCTAGAATGAGAAGTTTTTTTTAGTTTTAAATGTAAATTTTAAATGTTTAATTTTAAATGTTTAAAATTTTTAATTGTAAATATTAAATGTATGAGAAGTTTTTTTAATTTTTTTTAAAAAGTATTACAGATAGATGCAACAAGTCTCTCTTGGATCATACTCTCCTAATCTCTTTAAATCGTAGATTTTTTAGGAAGCATTTTTTTTAAAAAGCATTACAGATAGATGCAACAAGTCTCCCTTGGATCATACTCTCCTAACCTCTTTAAATCGTAGATTTTTTAAGAAGCATTTTTTTTAAAGAAGCATTACAGATAGATGCAACAAGTCTCTCTTGGATCATACTCTCCTAATCTCTTTTAATCGTAGATTTCTGACAAAAGTCAAACTTTACTATAGAATATGACTTCAATCATGAAAAATATATTTTCTCTGTAATTTCAGAATTTAAAGTAAAAAATTTTTCAACTAAGAATTATTTGATTAAAAAGTTAGTCAACACATTTAGCAAACAAAAAGTTATTTGAACAAAAACTTTAGATTAGGCAACTAAAACAATGAATAATATTAGAAAACTAAAAAGTTAAAAAAAAAATCCACTAATTTAAAAAATAATTCATTTTATTGTGACAACAAATCATTATTAATTTCGGAAACTTGACAACAATTTTAAAACAATAGAGAGTTTTAATTTAAAGAAATTTTAAATGCTTCATTCTAAAGAAACACTTTGAACATAGATAATTTGTCTGAAAGCCTTTCAATTAATTGGATTTTGAAAATTTAATAATAAGTTATTTACTATTATTAAGTAAATAAGTTTAAAAATTCTAGTTTAAACTAAAAAAAATAAAATCATATAACTATATAATAATAAAGACAATCATCAATAATTATTACAGGTATTTAAAGTGAAAAATTAAACAGGTATATACATACTATTTTTAGTAAAATGCAATATTGTATAAATATTATACAAATATTATTATATTATATTTAAACAACAATATTTGTATAAATATTATTGTATAAAATTTATACAAACACTATTGCATAAATATTATAAAATATATTTTTTTTAGCATATATAACTTGGTGTTTGAAAGTTTAATGAAAAGTTTAATACAAATAAAACTCACTGAAAAAGATTCAATAACATGAGGATGAAGTGTCATATTCAATTCTGGTTCTTTTGGTCTCAATGAAGATAATTTTCGGTTAACTTTAGTTTGAGTACCTGGTTTGGGAAAATGGGGCCCAAAATGAACTAAAAATAATAATACAATATAAAACAAAGTTTTTTATTTGCTGATTCCTGATTAATGAAGAAAATAATGCATTCTTACAGTTTTCTTGTGGTGTCATTCTTATTGCAAGATGTGACTGATGAATAATGGGGGCAACTGTTTCTATAAACTCTTCAGGATATGTTTGCAATAACTCATGAAGTAAATCTAATAAAAAAATAAAACAAGACTTAAATCATTGTGTCTAATACAAATACTTCACCCCCCCCCTCATACTATGTTAGAAAAAATAAATTACAACAACATTTTAAATGTTTATTTATTTTTTCGTAATGAACTGCTTATATTCTTTAAATCTAAATCAGATATGTTGTACATACAACCTGATATAGTAATGGATGTAGAAATTATCGATATAACTTTATAGTTAAGCACCCAGCACTCATCATTTCTCATTGGCCAAAATAAATTTTTAACTGGTCCATGTGAATGCATGAATTTTACTTTTATATTAAATTCAATTACATCCTCAGCAGTCTCTATCCACCGAAATTCATCATAAAAATATACAATAAAGCCTATTTTTTTAATGTTCAATTAAATTTCCATACTATTTTTGTTTTTTGGAATAATATCAAATATTTCCATAGGTGTAACACTTGTTTTATTATAACTTGTTTTATTTGAACTAATAGCTCCATTTGTTCAAAATTCAAAGCTTGCATGCTTTGAAGTTTGAACAAAAGACATTTCAAAGTAATTTGATATTTTTTTATGTGTTTATGATTCTGGTGCAAGTGTTAACATAACAGAAGTTGCACCTCCTCTTTCCCCCAAGTTATTATTATGTTCTAAACTAAATAAACTATAAAATAGCACTATATTTAAATTTTATTTAAAAAATTTGTTTTGAACAACATTTTATCTTCTTTATTACAAAAGTTTTACAAAATTCTAAAAAGATGTTGAGCGCTTACTTTGATCAAATACTACAAAGATATAAACCAAATTTTTTCGGTAGACCAAAGGTAAATTATGATATACAACCAACATTTCCCCCGGGATTTCAGGTGACAGCCTCCATTTTAGCTCAAAATTCAATAATTTACAGATCAATAATTTTTAATAATGTTGAATAACAAAGGCATTTCTTGAGACTATCAAGTAAGGGCTGCCAACTCGCCGAAAATTCCATAAATCTATGTGTAATTGGCCAAAAAATGCATTATGGGATGTCTTGCGGGACCAAATTCATCTAAGCAACATAATCAGTTAATACACTAAACACTGTTTATACTATATATACATAGATATATTACATTTTAAAATATTATTGGCTTTAGCTTTTCAGGAATCAAATTATTATTTGTAATCCCTTATATAATTAAATATGTCAGCTTTTTGTTCAGCCATTAATTGTGTAAACAATAGTAGAAAGAATGTTGAAAACAGTATATCTTTTTTTAGATTCCCAAAAAAGAAAAACAGGCAAGTAACTGTTCAACATATTTGATTTATTAAAAAATTTTAGAAATAAATATTTGTCATCTGAAGTTAAGCTTTTTTGTCTTAAAAAAATAAATAAAGAACTTACAGTTAAAGAACAAAATGTTACAAAATTGTGATGGTTCAATAGAACACATTATAACTTTATCTAAAAAATTTTTAACTACTACCAGCTACAATTTTTTGAAAGTCAATTACTTATGAATAATTGCATTAAAAATAGAAAACGTTGGACTGTTAAAGATAAACTGTTAGCCTTGAGGATTATGTATAACAGTCCACAAACTTTTAAAATGCTAAGAAGAGTTTTTTCATTGCCTGCTAGAAGCACTATTTTAATGTTTCTAGAAAAATCTTTTGGGACATAGTATCTGGATTTTTAAATAAGGTTATGGCCTTATTAAAAATGAGAGTTGAAACCATGACAAAATTAGAAAGAAACTGTAGCCTTGTTTTTGATGAAATGTCTTTAAAGCAACATCTGGATTATGACAAAAACAGTGACAAGGTCGTTGGAATTCAATCGAATGGTAAACCAGTGAACCAAGTACTTGTATTGATGGTTCGAGGGTTATCAACAAAATGGAAACAACCGATTGCTTATTTTTATAGTAATAATGCCATGAGTTCAACCAATTTAGCTAAGATCTTAAATAACGCTATGTTAATAACATTCATTTACATGCAATAGGTTTAGCTTTAAGATGTCTTGTTTTTGATCAAAGCTCAACTAATATTAGAGCTATTAAATTTCTAGGATTTTCATTATCAAATCAACAAATTTTACATCCAACTACAAGAGCAATCACCGCATCTCACCGTCACAAAATAATTTAATACAACATGACATTCTGTCTGATGGTAAAATACTCTCGTGGAAACATCTGCAAGAGCTCTAAAATTTGGAAAAGGTTAATGCTATCCGCCTTGCTCCAAAATTGACAGATTGTCATTTAGATCCAGGATCACCATTAGCCATGTGAGTAAAGTTGGCAACACAAATTTTTAATAGTCAAGTTAGTACTGCTTCGAATGTATATGCTTCAACAAACTATTGCTTGAAAAAGTTTTGTCTACATCCTTTTTTATTAAAAATAAGGATATTTTATTTGACATAATGAATTCTCATAAACTAATAGCAGATAAACCAACACGTTCTGCTTTAACGCTAAATAATAAGTTTATTCAACAGCTTGAAAATATGAGAGTTTGGATTAAGGGCATTTTTGTGGTGCTCATAGCCAAAAAGGTATATCCAGTCATTGGGGTTTAGATGTTACTATTTCTAATATTCTTTGTCTCACACAAATTGCTTCACGAGGATTTCTTATATGTTTGCACAGCTCAGTTTAATCAAGACTGTTAAGAAAATTTTTTTGTATTAGTATGAAGCAAAGGAGGTTGGAATGACAGACCAACAGCATTGCAATTTAAATCAGCATATCAAAATGCTTTAGTACTCCTTTCAATAAAGCAATCTAATTCTAATAGTAATTGTCTCCCAGAATCAGATTTTTTGGTTGCAGTTACCGTAGATTCAATTACCAACAAAGTATTTGAGAACCAAATTTCTACAAATGAAAAATTGATTTTTAAACAGCCATCTTCATTATTAACAAAAAAATTACAACCTTGTTTTTTACAAAATTTTTTAAGTGATTCACTTTTGTTATCAGTTAAGCAAGTTTTAAAATCTATTGCAGAATATTTAATAAAGAAAGTTCAAATTTGTCTAGAATGTGTCCAAGTTCTGTCAAGTGTCACATCAAGTGGAAGTAACTTATTTAATACTGATTCTTTTTTACAAAACTTGCTTCAAGATATGGAAACTGTTTTTATAATACAAATCAAAATTTTACTTACTAGAAGAAACATACAACAAGTTACTAATGAAATAAAAAATCATTGCAATTTTAGATTTCTTTTTGATGAACATGTTGATCATGGCTTTCTCTCGAAAGAAAGTTTAATTAGAAACTTTGCTATTATGAGAATGTTTTATTTTTATAATCGAGATATACAATTACGAAACAAGGTATGTAAAAAAAAGTTGGCTCGTATTATCCATGGATAATGCTTGCATTAATGCTTGTGATAATGCAATTATAGATCCATGCTTGCTTTTTATATTAAATAGAAATGATTTTATATTATTAATAAAAAATATTTCTTATTAGAAATAGTGTTTTTTTCTCACAGCATCATTTATTAATTTAGAATCTAAATAAGAATATATTTAAACGAATAAGATGATAACAATGCTTTTAAATAGCAGTTTTGCAAGTTTTTATCACTATCATAAATATATTCATGTTAAGTTAATAATTTATACAAGTAAATTTATAAATAAGTTAACAATTTCAAAAGTTTAGTTTCTAAAGGAGTTTTTTTCAAGCTTCCTGATATGATTGTTATTTAAATTTATGTTATTAAAATTCATTAAGTTTGCATATTAAGATTATTTTGGTCCAGCAAGACATCCCACAATGCTTTGCGGCTAAAATTACACTATTTTGTCGGGAGTTGGCAGCCCTTGCTATCAAGTCCTTTGAGTAGTATTTTTAAATTCCTCAAGTAAAAATCTATTTAGGTTCCAAATTTTAGGAAAATCCTCCAAAGCATTTTTAAGATATGGTGTCAAAGTTGCTTTGTTGTCTCTTCAGATAATCACAAAAATAAAATCAGCATTATTCCAACTCATTGTATCTCAACAACCCATGTATATTTTTAGCTAAAATTTTATCGTTTAATATGAACTGCAAAATAATGTAAAAACAAAACAATTCTGAGACCTATGGGTGACATGGTCTGGATGATTTCATATGGAATGACCCTCAAGTACACATAAACCTGACAAACACTAAAAAAATAGATGTAAAAAAAAAAGGCATTGTAACAACTTGTTAAATATAACAGGTGACAACTAAAAAACGAGACTGGATTTAAAGACACATATCTCTTTAAAGAAGTAAGATAAAACAAAAAGGAAAAATGTTCTAGAAAGTATTTTTATTCTAGTTTTTAAATATATAATCAGTTGTTCTCAATTAAACCATTTCTTCTGACTTTATCAACTAGGCCTGGCATAGACTGAGCTAGACTCCGTATGAGTTTAATATCAATTTTATTAAGGCAATACTTGATTCTAGAACGTAATTTTTTTAAGATTTTCTGCATGCCAATTATTCTTGTAGACAAGGCCTTTCAAAATACTCCAAAAACTTTCAATAGGATCACATTCTGGCAAGTTTGCAGGGTTTTCCGCATTCTCAACATAATGCACGTTTTCCTTGTTTAGGTACATGATTACTATTTTTGCATAGTTAGATGATGCTAAATCTGGCCAGAATACATATGCACCATCTGAATGATTCTTATTGATGAATGGAATAAGTCTCTTCTTAATACATTTGTTTAAATAGATTTTTTGATTTACAGCCAGTCCACTTGGAACAAAATAAGGTTGAGAAATTCCATTTTCAGAAAAAGCAATCCATAGAAGTAATTTCTTTTGAAACTTTTGTTTTGTTTGATATTTAACTGTAGATGGAGTAGATTTTACATCACTAGTATAAAATATATCATTTCCATTGATACTGGAGTGATTTAACGTGAAATAAGACTCATTGTCAATGATTGGTTTACGATTTTTGAATTTCTGACACAATCGACTGCACTTAGTTCTAGCTGCTGGTCAGAGGGTTTTGGAATTTTTGCTGGTCAGAGCGTTTTGGAATCGTCATTTTTTTTCTTGATTTAATATTTGTTCTTTTTATTAATGTTTTACTAATGTGTTGCTGAGTACAGTTGAACTTTTTAGCTGAGTGTTGTTGAGAAACTCCTTCTTTATGGTCAAACATGAGTTTGAGCCTTTTAATGTTTGTCCTGGTCATTTTTTAGCTTTTACTCCACTTCCTTGAACCCTTTGGTAACCAGATTCACTTTCAGCACGTTTAATTATCTTGTAGATAGTACTTTTAGGTATATTCTCAACTTTAAAGTGGTCATAAGTGAACTTTTTACTAGCATTTTTGTAATTTAAATGAAATTCATACACACGTTTTCTAATCTCTTAATGTTTTAAATTTATTTTTTATTCTATAAAAAATAAATTTATTCTATAATTTTTATAGAATAAAAATTATAGAATAAATTTAAATAATTTAATAATAAAATTATAGAATAAAATAATTTAAATAATTTAATAATAAATAATTTAAATAATTTAATAATAAAATTATAGAATAAAATAATTTAAATAATTTAATAATAAAATTATAGAATAAAATAATTTAAATAATTTAATAATAAATAATTTAAAAGCTAGAATAAAAATTCCAAGTCAAGTAATGTTTGCATAATTAAAAACACTTTTAAAAGTTTTTAAATTAAGTTTTACTAAAATATATATAATCTATTAGAATATATATAATTATTACAACAGTTTTCCTATTTTTAAAATCTTATTCCTTTAAAGAGATATGTGTATTTAAATCCAGTCTCGTTTTTTAGTTGTCACCCGTTTTTACATTGTTACATCCTGTTATCAATATCTTAACAATACTAGCAAAGAAAAGTTCCAGTAGTAGTTATCAAATTGTAAACCATCATTACATCATCATTTAAGAATTTCATTTTTATAAATAAGGATAAAAGAAATTTTACCTAAACAAGATTTTTGTATTTCTTTTGCAACAAATGAATTTAACATTGACAATGCTTTTATCATTACGTCAGCTCGATCTTCCCAAGAATGCAAAACTTTATATAATGGATCTAAATTTTTGACAAAAAAAAAAAAATAATAACTTATAAGGTTTTAAATAAAATTTTTAATAGTTGTTAAAAAATTATTCACTTATATAAATAAAATATAAAATACCTATGTCAGATATGTGAGATTGGCAATACCCAAGTACTGTTTGTAAAAGATTTGTAACTTCAAGAATATCATTTGTTATATTACATGCAGTGGCTTCATAGTACATAAGATGAAGTGTACAAAAAGCCTAATATTGAAAACATATAAGCTGTAAGCAACTTGTGCATAACAATTCAAGAAATACTACTACTGCTACTGCTGCTGCTACTACTACTACTACTACTACTACTACTACTACTACTACTACTACTACTACTACTACTACTACTACTACTACTACTACTACTGAATATTGAAAATATATAAGCTGTAAGCAACTTGTGTATAACAATTCAAGAAATACTACTACTACTACTACTACTACTACTACTACTACTACTACTACTACTACTACTACTACTACTACTACAACTACTACAACAACTACTACTACTACTACTACTACTACTACTACTACTACTACTACTACTCCTGCTGCTTCTGCTATTACTACTACTACAATTGCATTCCATATTATACAAATAAAAAAACTTTTGAAAAAATTCAAAAAACTCATTAAAAATTCACAACTTCCAACATTCGAAAATTTATTGAATACCTTTGTGTCAAATATAATTCAACTCACTAAACAATTTTACAGATATTTTCAATTTGATTAAGTATTGATTAAACTTTGTTTGTTGAGATAAAATGTTGAAGGTTGCTTAAAGAATGCTTAAAATAAGAACTATAACTGAAAAACAAAATACTAAAGGAAGTTGACAAAGGAGAATTAAAAATTTGAATGATGAAAAAAGGAGAATTCACATCCATAACAGAAATATGTATTTTAAAAAGTAAATTGTCTGGATAGTTCAAAAAAAACAAAAACAATATATTCTGTATTCAAAAAGAAAAAAAAACAAACAATTTATTCTGTATTCAAAAAGAAAAAAAAATTAATAAAAAAGTCAGAATGCAAGTACATGATGATTTGGACAAAGCATGTTATAATTGACTTTTAATGCCTAACACCAAAACTGTGTCTGGAAGTTGTCCGTGTCTGGAAGTCAAAGTGTCTATAATCATTTCTAAAATCAAAGCATTGTACAATGCATAGGAATTGGGGGATGATATCTGATAAATGAAAAAAGTTGGTAAGAGATAGAAAAAAAGAAATCAAGTTTATTTTAAAACAGTATCAGGTATTTTATCATTTTATTGTACATTAATAAAAATATATTTTTGGAAAATTTTCTATTTAAAACATCTATAAAATTGTTTGACCAAGAAATGCATGGAACTCTCATTCTTATTCCATCACCCAAATTATTCATTTATCAATTAATTTTGTTTCAATTTGTTTAAAGTTCAATTGAAAAGCTGGAGACTCCTTATGCAATACAGTTGCATTATTATCTCACAATGCGCAAAACCCTAAAATTTTTATTTAGCATTTTATCTTTAAAATATAAATCTCAAAATCAAATGCAAATAAAGTTGCTGTTGATTTTAAATTGTTTTATTCTTTTGTCTTAGTGAAAGTGAAGATGTTATCAATGAAATGATGGCTCTTGGAGAGAAACAACTTTGCTGATAACATTGTCTTGTTACAACTACCAAAATATATATATTTAAAGCAGATAAACTTGGTTTGTTTTATAAACCACTTACATTGAAAAGTATGCATTTGAAAGACAAGAAATGAAGTGGAGGCAAGAATTGTAAGATTCAGCAAAATGGGATTTCTACAGCTAACATGTGCAAAAAAAATTCCTGTATTTGTTATTGGGAAATTAAACAAACCCCATTGCTTTAAGGGAACTAAAAGTACTACATGCCATTACTGTACATAAAAAAAACAAGATGGACTCTAAACTATTTGAGGAGTGAGTTAGAGAACAGAAAGTTTGCATTAAAAAGCCATAAGGTAGCATTGGCTTTTGATAATTGCATTGTTAACAGTTTTGATAATTGCCCGTCTGAATATTGAGGATCTTCTGCTTTCTTCCCCAAAATACAACTTGCTATTTGCAGCTTACATTAATCTGCTTTCTTCCCCCTAATGCAACTTTTTATTTGCAGCCTACAATTCAAGGAATCATTTGATCATTGAAGTTCCAATACTGCATTTATTTAACAAAATCATAAATGATATTGACAACAGAAAGCAAATGATTTCTATCTCTGTACTTAAAGCTAGAAAAATGCTTGTTCAATCTTGGAATGAAGTTTCAGAAACAACTACTATTAACTGTTTTCGCAAAGAAGAATTTAAGGAAGGAGTAGACAAAAATGATTACTCTGCATTCAAAAGTTTTATTGATCAGTTATGACAGTGTGAGGAGAATGAAACCTACAATAAATTGTTTTAACATTTGACAATATTTTGATAGGAAATTTTATAATAGATGAAGAAAATGTTCAAGATGTTGAGGTATTTAAGGAAGAAGGAAAAAAAGAAAATAGGGATTAAATGGTGACAAACCAATGACTGAAAAAACCTGTAAGGTTATTAATACTGTGGTAACTTCATTTTGTATTATTAATTAGTTTTGCTAATTATTTACTCAAATCACAATTGCATTTTTACTTTTGTTATGCTTTACATAATGATCATTAATTGTTGACAAGAGTCAAAAGTTTTATCTTCAAATGCTGTATATAGTGAGCAATTTTTTCTTTAATACAAACAAACAAAACAAATTAAACCATTAAAACTTTTCAAGCCCAGGCAGTGACAACTGAACTTAATGCAACGAACTTAATTTACATTGGGAAAAAACAATAATCATTTCAGAGTGATGTCAAGGTTAACCTTTGAAAGATATTCTTCACAACTTTCTTCACAACTAGATTTCAATTATGACCAGATTTGGAATTAGAGCAAGACAAAAAAAAAAGCCTACCAACAACATGTTAAAGTTACATGTCTTGACTTCTCTTTGCAAGGCTTGTGGAGTTGACATTGGTTGATATTAATTGTCAATCTCAACAGGAAAACACATGTTATGGAGTTTAAGGCACAGATAATCAGAAAGAAAAACCTACATAAAAAAGAGTTTTACAAATTGCAGTACATTTTGATACAAAAATTTTGAAAAGATAAAATTAGAAAAAAGAAATATCTAAATAAGAACAGAATTAGCATTATCTTTGCTAGAGTCTATTCTCTAGATTTCCTTCTTGATATCTTAAAAATTGAAAGCACCAAGGGAAGTGATCAAGCCATTTCTATTCAAACAATGTTTAAATACTATGAGATCTTTGATCAAGTTACTAGATTGTGTTCTGAAACAAAATCCAGTTACACTTGCATAAAAAAAGGTGCCATAAGCATTATCATTTCATATATGCAGACATCATATCTATGAAAGCGGCGTGGCTTATATGATAAATTATTAAACTCATATTTAATAATTCATATTTAATGGCATTCAATATTGCTTTGCAGCTACAAACAGTAGATGAGCTTAATGAATTTGCAGCTGTAGGTTATTTTTACCATAGCCTCATTTGCCACATTTGGTATCTATCCCTCCAACAAATAATTTTTGTTCTTAAAGAATTAAAAACTGAAGATAAAACCAACATGTTAAACAAGTTTCTTTCACATGATATCCCGGAATTGAGAGATCTGGTTAATAAGAAACTCATATTATATAAAATTATAAAATTATTCCTACATCCGTATTAAGACTTATAAAACTTATAAATAAGTCAATGAACAATTCTATCATTTTTTTCTCACTGTTGAAAATCTCTAAGAAGAAACTTTTGCTCTGGAAAGATAAATGGCATTGAAGTGATAATAAAGATGTTTCCAAGTCTTACACTTTCTTTTCAATGTGTAAAAACACTTGCAGCTGTAAATGGCCATTCAGAATGCCACACCAAGTTAACTCAAGATTTTATAGAAAGAAGTAGTAGTATTTTTATAAATATCTATAATTTAGGTAAACCAGAGTAATTGGCAGAATATTTCAAAGATTTTTTTAAAAAAAAAAAATCCTAAAAACAGTTTATTTGTATTTATCTATATATTATGTATTTGTATTTATTTATATTGTATTTGTACAGTTTATTTGTAAAAACATATTATTTGTATTAATTATATTATTTGAAACCTTAATATTATTAAAATTGTTTGTTAAAATGTTCATTTTGTTAAATTTGAAAACTATTTCTCTAAAACTAATTACTTAACAAAATTAAAGATTTCATGACAAGCTAACTTAATTGACAACATTAATTTTTCTTTTTGTTTTGTTAACAATTGTGATCTGACAATATGATTGAAATCAATTTTATGTCAAATTTTATTAATTAAAATTAAAGTAGATTTATCTAAATAACCTTCTGCTTTATAAACAAAATAATGCTTTTGTTTTATAGACAAAATGATGCCAAATGTAGTATTCCTCTTATACTAAAATTCAATGTATGATATATTTTTGAGACACCCTAGTATATATATATATTATATACTAAAGTATAAATGGTATATTTTATAATTAACATAAGATTATTAATTCTGTATATAGTTTTATATTGAGGTACATTTGATTTTCTCAAAGTTTTGTTAAGTCTGACTTTTTTAAAATTATGACAACTTAGGTTAATTGGGACAATATATTTGTTCCTCTTGAGGGTCCAAGTAAACAGGATTCTACTGTGCTATTACTATCTAATAATAAACATTACATTAAAAAACAACATGTAAGTTTCGGGGACATAGGAGCTAGGTCAAGAACCTGTGTCATATTTGGTTCTTCTAATGATGTTCTTTTTCTTCTAAACAAGGTCCAAAAATGCATTGTAAACGTAATTGAACCTCCTTTATTTGCCAAGCTCGAGTCTCTCTCTCATCATTGTAAAGTTGCATGTCTTACTCTTTTCTACAAATACTGTCATGATCACTGCTATATAGAGCTATTATTTCTGGTTCCATTAATCAAAATATTATTCAGCAAAGTCACATCCTTTTACTGTATCTGTTCCTGTATGCTCTAAAAACAGGATTTTATTCATCTAATTTTTTTCCACACATTTTAACTTTTTGGAACTCTTTCTGATCTTCATGTTTTCCTTACTCATACAACCTACAACTTCAAAGTCTTCTGTCCATTTCCTTGATCTTTAACTCTATTCTTTGTTTTCTAGTAACTCCCAACTTAATAGTGGTTGCTTGCTGCCTTTTTGGAAGCAAATTAATATAAAAAAAAAAAAGAACCACATTTAATTAAAGTGGACACAATATTTCGATGTTGCTTTACTATAACTTTTTATTAAAAACAACTTTAAATTTAAATTTTTTTTTTTTTATAGTTTTAATTAACAAATAAAAATTAGATTTACTAAGCAAAATAGGTTAATATGGATTATAAAATAATTCAATAAAATAAATAAACATATATATATATAAATATATATATATATATATATATATATATATATATATATATATATATATATATATATATATATATATATATATATGTATATATATATATGTGTATACATATATATATATATATATATATATATATATATATATATATATATATATATATATATATATATATATATATATATATATATGTATGTATATATATATATGTGTATATATATATATATATATATATATATATATATATATATATATATATATATATATATATATATATATATATATATATAGATATATATATATATATATAGATATATATATATATAGATATAGATATATATATAGATATAGATATATATATAGATATAGATATATATAGATATATAAATATTTGAACTATTAATTTTATTAATTATTAAATAAAAATAATTTTTCTCTTTAAGTGTTATTGTGATATTATATAATAAATGATAAACGAAGAATTTTTTTCTTTACTTTTAACTAAAAGTATAATAAAATCATTTATGATCATTCATAATAAAATATGATCAATTAATAACTGATAAAAAGATAAAATAATAAAATATTATCCTACTTCGCCAAGTGGATTTAAACCATTACTGTAAACTACATGTAAACAATCTTCTTTTGAAGTAATCAACACCCGAAGCACACTAAAAAATAATCAGAAAAACATGTTAACACCCATAATGAATATTTAACAACAACAACAACAACAAAATAATAAAGTATGTAGTTAACATACTTAACAAGGGTCATCCAAGCATTATGACCTTCAATTGAACTGCAAACAAGTTCTATTGTTTTTGTTTTAAAAGTTGATGCTAACACAAGATCTTCATTTGATGTGTATTTTGATCCGCAAAAAAGCTTTATCAAATTCAAAAGTTCTTCAATCACCTGAATACGAAATTATAAAAAGTCATTCAAAATATCTTATTTTTGAATTAAAAAACCATTAAAAACACATAACTGACCTGTGGATAATGATTAGCTCTTGGTAATAAATGTTCAAATGCCCATGTCATGTTAGGATGGACTGATAAAGTTTTGCAAAACTGTTTTGAATAATTACAAGCAAGTCTTAAAAGTCCATAATACATTGGAAGTGTAGAGTTGTTATACGAAATAACCTCCTGATCATCATTTGATCTAAAGTTTTTATTATATTATTATTATTATTATCTTGTATGTTTTCTACTATCAACTTACTTTAAAAAAGATTTACAAAATGTAGTTGTATGCAATATTGAATGCAACATCACGAGTTTCTGTGATGAACTTCATGTTGTCTTCGAAATTTTCGCAAGCATGATACCAAAAGGTCAGCAATGCCTAAAAAATAATTTGAAAGGAATATAAATGATTTTTTTTATTAAAACTTTTTAAAACACATTCATTTAATTTACAACTTTTGCTTCTTATCGAAATACATATTTTTTTCAAGTTTTAACTAAAAATTGAAAAAATATATATAAGAAAATATTATTTTAAAACTTTTGCAGTGTTAATTTTTAACTTTCTATTTATGTTGCAACCATTTCATTGCATTATCCAAATGAATCTGCTACTGCTTTGTATTTTTAAAGTCACCATAGTGAAACATTTGACTCGCATACAGTAAAAAACACAAAGAAGATAGATCAATTCGGAGTCTTTCTTTTAATGTAGCAAAATTTTTAAAATATCAGACATTTTAATAAGTTGTGATAATTTGAAATGATTTTCTAAAAGACCATCTTTCTCAAAACAATTTATAATTGTTCCTTAATAAAAGATAATTTTGCATATAACAGAAGTTTATAGAAACATATAACAGAACATATAACAGAACATATAACAGAAGTTTATAGAAACATATAACAGAACATATAACAGAAGTTTATAGAAACATATAACAGAACATATAACAGAAGTTTATATGTTCTGTTATATATATATATAACATATATATATATATATATATATATATATATATATATATATATATATATATATATATATATATATATATATATATATATATATATATATGTATATATATATATATATATGTATATATATATATATATATATATATATATATATATATATATATATATATATATATATATATATATATATATATATATATTATTATTATTATGCTGAAATAAACAACCTGCTTGTTGAAATGAATTGAAACATCTGGTTCAGACATCAGTGGATGATATAATCTCCATAAATCAATGCTGAAAGGTGTAAACTAATAAAAACAAAACAAATTACAAATTAATGTTACAGGAGATAATAAAAATAATGAAAATTATAAATCAATGCTGCAGGAGATAATAAAAATAAGGATTGTTATAAATCAATGCTGAAGTCGAATAAAAAAGTGAATTATAAACAAACTTTATTCATAAAAAAATTACCATTGCTTTTTCATCATTTGATATACAGCAGTAATTCAAAAGTGTAAAATAGTTAACTAGTCTTGTTGTACCAAGGTGAGACTTATCTGTTCAAAAATGTTATTTTTATTAAATAATATAACTCTTTATAATAAATATTTTTTAGTACAACATTTGCTATGTAACTAAATGTGATGGGTGAAATATAAATTATACTTACTAAATATTCAAATCATATTTGACCTATATAATACTGGTCATGGTATCATACAAATCAAAACATGACCCATATAATACAGGTCATGGTAATTCAGGGTGTGGAATAGACTTGTATAATACAGGTCTATTCCACACAGACCGATTCTATATCTATTCTTTATACAATGGTTTTATTTCAATAGTTTTTAGCAAATGGTAGAAAAATCTTTCAAATCTTTTGAGTTAACAACTAATGTTCAATATTTAATAACTTCTTATTGTAAAATTCGAAAACTTCTTTAAAAAAATGGGGATGGGCTTATTATATGAAAATTTGGGGATGGGTTAACTTTTTTCTATATTAAGTTTATATTAAGTTTTTATTAAATTTTTATCAAATCATCCCAAAGATCATTCAGGTCATATTTTAAAAACCCGGAAAATTGTTTAGGTAAAGTAAATCTGGGTTATATTTTCACTTATTTTCCTCTTAATTTTTCTTTTAGCTGACTTGTTTCCAACTTTTTTTCTAAGCTTTTCCTAATTTTTGTATGAGTGATGAGTGGAAAAGCTGAAAAAACAAATATATTACAAAAATATATACCTATAAAAAACTAAAAGTTGAGAAAAATATCTGGATTTCCAGAAATATCCGGAAAAATTAATATATTTCTGAAATATTTGGTATTACATTTCAAGGTTGCTTACAAATATTATAAACTACTAACATTAAGTAAACACCTGATGTCAATGACTAAAAGAGTAATAATAATAATCAATATATTTATAATAACAATAATAATAAATATAATAATAAAAATAATAATAAAAATAACAATAATAGTAATAATAATAATATAGTAATTATAATAAATTAAATAAATCCCTATAACTTTCTATACAACAATCGTTTATAAATACAAAGTTACAGTTACAAACAGTAATAAACTGACATAATGTAACAACTAACATATTAAACGATAACATAAAAACGACTATTGTTAAAAAAAATTATAAAGATTTAGTAAATATATAATTCATAGCTCTTATAATAACTAAAATATATTGCAAATAATATGACTAAATAAATAAAATATAAACAGAAAAACACTGAGAAAATCAAAACAAAACAAAAGTTTCAACAAACATTACTAACAAAACAAAAAACTAACGTTAAGTACTTTTGGCAACAAAAAAAAAAAAAAAAAATTACAACAACAATACAAAATTAAAAATAAAAACAATAACAAATAAAGAAAAAAGTATAATAAATAGCTAAAATGAAAATAAAAACAAATAATATATAACTGTATAAAAAATTATATGTCACAATTATATATCACTATTTAAGAATAATTAATAACTAAAAAATAAAACAATAAATGACTAACATATAAAACGAATAACAAGTAAAACTTTATACGCTAAAAAACTAAAGAAAAATCATTACTACAAGACCGCATAACAGCTTAACTAAAAAATAAATTGTAAATAAGAATCCTAAGAAATATATGAAAGAAAACTAAAGAAATATATGAAAAAAAAACTAAATCTTCTATCTAAACCCTTGGATCATCCGCAGCTTATTAGAACCCTTGCCCCATTAATTAATTTTCAATAAAATAAAAGTTTGAATGTTAAATCTTTATGAATGACCATCTTCCTATAAGGAAGTTAGTCATCTCTTTAACGAGTATTGCAAAAACTTAACTAATTGCCTTAATAACCAATGACTTAAATAATTTATTATTAAAATATTTACTAATTGCCTAAATAACCAATTAATTTAAATAATTACTCAACATTGATAACATATTGTGACATATGTGCAAAAAATTTCTCTTCACTGTTTTGACGTTTATAGAAATTTTATGCTTTTTTAAAAACTCTCTCCTTTTTATTTGTTTTAGTATATAATACCTTTATATATGTTATGTATATAATATCAATAAAACTTTAAAAATATTATATTTGTATTTTAGAAAATTGAAAAAGATTTAAAAAAATTAATTGTGCGATTGACAGGATTTAAACTATTGGGTTGTACTTTGGAAGCACAGCGAACTAACCACTTCGGCCACTAAGGAATACAAATCTTATAATTTTTAACATTTTTAATATAGTTTAACATTTAATAAATAAAAAACATAACTTTATAAAATGGCAAATAAACACTTTAAACAAAAATTAAAGAGATTTGGCTGCAATGCAATTTTCAAGTGAAAGTAAAAATGTAAAACTTGATATAATTTTTAACATTAACTAGTTTGAATTTTACTTAAGTTAAACATTTGCATACATTATCATTCTATTTCTCTTATAAAAAAAAGTACAGCAACTCTTTTTTGCCATTAATGCTTGTAATGGCTGCCATGAGTTCTGTTTTAAACACTCCTGAAACTATTTTTAAAAATGTTATTAAAAAAGAATATTTGAGTAACTATGTGTTCAAGAAAAAATAAAAACGATTACTCAAAAAAAAAAAAACTTACCACAATATTTTCCTAGCGACGGCAACATTTTTAAAAGAAATTCATACACCTAAATAAAAAAACTTTAGAAAAAAAACAACAGATAAACCAAAATTAGTTTTAGATGAAATTTTCATTAAATCTAAATAAATATAAGCATAGTGACTAAATTAAATAAAACAAAAAAATTTGACAAAAAAATTACCTTTTTCAAAATTGATTTAGCTTCCTCACTCATCTAAATAAAAAAAAAAAAAAAAAAAATTCATTGCTGATTTAAGGAAGCAAATAATTAATATTAATTAAACTATTCAAAAAGAAGTCAAGTAATAAAGTTGTTTGCCATTAGTTTTACATGTGTTAATATCATGTGTTATTTATATTATGTGTTACTATCATGAGTTACATTATGTGTTAATATCATGTGTTATTACATTATGTGTTAATTTCATGTGTTTTAGAACTTTTAACGGGTGGCCCATGATAAATGGCATAGGTAGTATTTTTATTATAACTTTGTTATTTTTTTAGCTTGAAAAGTGAATTTTTTTTTAAAAGATTTATTATTAAATTCTCCACAAAATAACATGATTTATTTAATGTAAATAGTTTCCATTATTTTTTGACATACGATATAAGCGATTGGTCCAACTAGTACAACTTTCTAAAGCTACATTTACTCTAATGTTTTTTACAGCTTGTTTAAGTTCTTGAACTAATGTTAATTTTGATTTAATAACGAGTTCATCCCATATTGAGTAATCTAAAGGATTGAGATCAGGGGGAATTTGACACCACCGATTTATTGTACGAAACCCAATGACAACCTTAATATCAGCAAATATTTTTGATGGATCATCACCATTTTGGTATTTAGAAAGTACAAGCTTTTGCAAATCTTTAGATTTCATTATCTACAAATAAAATTAAAAACGATAAAACAAAGCCATCAAGACAGATTTATAGAGAATTTAATAATAAATCTTTTAAAAAAAATTCACTGTTCTAGCTAAAAAAATAACAAAGTTATAATAAAAATACTACCTATGCCACTTATCTTGGGCCACCCGTTAGAATTCTCAAAAACTCAAAAATTGTAAATAATAAAAAAACCAAAAGAAATTAAAAAAAAAGTCTAAAGCTAAGTTAATTTGTAATATTTAATATACTTTTATACTTCATATGTTTTTATATGAAAATTTAAAAATAATCAAATACCTTTATTTGTTTTTGTGGAGTTGAAAACAACCTCCCTCTAAAAAGTTATAAAAAACTCGAAAATGTTGACGTTCAAATATGACAGAAACAATACCATTTAAACAATTAGAATTAAATGTTTTATTACTAATGCCTGTAAGGAAATAAAAGAGTTTTATGAAAACTAGATATTATTAGGTAAAAAAGAGTTTCATGAAGACTATTATTTATTAGATCAAAAATATCAATAAAAATATGTACATATATTTTTTTAAATAACACATGGTGATTTAAAAATATATGTACACATGCAATTTACACTTATTGCTTAGTCAATTTTCCTAAAAAACTTCCTTCTCTTTCATCAAAATGATTCATTTTATTTTACAAAATGAGATCAACTGTCTGATTTTATTGAACACTAATTTTTATTCAAAGTCAACGAATGTTTCAATAAATCTAATAACAGTCAATGAACATGTCAATAAATTTAATAACAGCCAACAAAAATATCAATAAATCTAATAACAGTCAATAAACATGTCAATAAATCTAATTACAGTCAATGAATATATCAATAAACCAACAAGTTTTCTTTCAATTACTTCATAATCAAACCTTCATCAACACTGATGCATGTTAGGGTTGCACTAATAGCCACACTTTGTAAGAAAAAGGTAACTTAGTGAAAAAAACAATGTGATTAATGATGATATGGAAATTGTGACTTAATTATAGAAATGATGATATGAATATTTGACACATTTATAGTAATGATGCTATGGATATCGAACACATTTGTGAAGAATGCCTTTCACAACCTTTCTCTAAAGAACCAAGAAACATTTTTTATACACAAGCATTGATAAAAAAAACAACTTATTTTTATTTTCCATCATAGGTTGTTGTTACATGCTATTATATTACTTAAACACCATCATAAGGAAAGTTGTCTATGATGATATAAGAGAATTTTGTTAATGGGAATAAAACATTTTAAGAACAATTAAAAATTTTTAGAGTAATTTTAGGGTTTAATGTAGACAAAATAGTTTTTTATTTTAGGTCTTCATGTTATCATTAAAGCTAAGTTTGCATTCTACCACTCAACTTTACCATTTAACTCTTTCACTTAACTCTACCATTTAAGCCGGTGAAATTTAAAAAAATTTATAATGGAATCAAAGAACATCAAAACACTTGTATCTAGTTATTTTTAATTTTTTTTCCATCTTTATTTAAAAATAGTATAAACAAATAAAAGAAGTGTATCTACAAATAATAAAAAAATAAATATATATACACTCTAAATTACTTTGGCTTCATTCTTTTGTGTAAATAATTTCATTTTATTAAGATTAATTTTAGTTAGAATTAATTTTTTTTAAATATACAAAATACCCACATAAGAAAAAAAAAAAAAAGAAACAAACCTAAATGATTGAGGAAAGTGAATGTTCGGCACAAGAGAAACTAATAAATATGCTGCACCTAAAATTTATTAACATAAAGTTGTGTAAACAATTTAAGTAATTTTTCCATTAATATACTATAATAAATCTTTAGACTTCAAAACTGTGTTAAAGATTAAACTAATAACCTGTAATAACAAACGATATGCTAATAGTAATGATCAATGAACAAACGATATGCTGATAAAAATGATCAATGAACAAACAATATGCTGATAATAATGATCCATGAAGAAATGATATGTTAATAATAATGATCAATGAACAAACAATATGCTGATAATAACTTTTAATGAACAAACGATATACTAATAATAATGATCAATAAACAATGTTTCACAAATATTTGATTAGTTGCTTTACTGACATCATGTAAAAACGGAAATTAAAAATCTAACTACTTCTCATTATAAAGAACATTTGTTATAAATATTTTAAATATTTTAAATTTTAATAAATGTTTTTATAGATAGTCCAATACTCTGAGAAAAAAAAAAAAATTTAAACAATTTAAAGTAATTTTTTTTCTTTATTTGTAAATGCAAAACATATATACATATATTTTTACATTTTAATGCTAAACATATATATATATACATATATATATATATATATATATATATATATATATATATATATATATATATATATATATATATATATATACATACATACAAACATATATATATATATATATATATATATATATATATATATATATATATATATATATATATATATATATATATATATATATATATATATATATATATATATATATGTATATATATACACTGAGGCATATTCGTTTAGATGCATCAATTTTTTTCTCTTTATCTTAATTTTTTTCTATGTATTGTTAACTGATATGCATGCAAGTTATTATCAAAATAATTGTTGTGTTGTGGGCTAATAAAAACCACAAAAAAAAATTTTCTATGTGTCTTTATTAACATGAGAGTATGTTTGATATACAAAAGCACATTTTTTAATTGGAATATATTTATAGACGCAATCAGGTTAATAACGATAATTATTGATTTTTTATCACTTTTACACAAATAAATTGATAAATTTTAGTGTAATTTGATCTTTTGCTCTGCCAGTATCATTTTTATTGCATTTTACGAAATGCCTAAAGGAAAGTATTTGACAGATGCTGAAAAAATACAAATTAGTTAATATCGTGGCTCAGAAATCTCAGCAGCACTTTCTATTCGAGAAATAGCAAGAAAAATTGGAAGATCTGACCATGTTGTACGAAACTTCATTGCAAAAGGTGACAATTAATGTGTAAAAAAAGCAACAAACGGCAACAAAGTATTAACAAATCGGCAAATTAATTGAATTCGCTTCGAAGCAACCAAAAATAAATTGAATGCAACACAAATAAAGGATAAATTATTATTGCTTGTCACCAATAAACATGTTGCACATATTCTACGTACAACACCAAACGTAAAGTGGAAGAAACCACACCAAAAACCAATGTTAAAAAAACACCATAAAATTGCTAAATTACAGTTTGCTAAAAACCATATGCATTGGACTCATGAGTGGCAAAACGTAATATTTTCAGATGAAAAAAAGTTCAATTTAGATGGTCCGGACTCTAACAGTTGTTATTGGCATGATCTAAGAGGAATAAATGACCCACAAATAAAACGAAATTATGGAGGAGGAAGTTTAATGGTTTGGGGTGGATTTTCTTATTCAGGAAAATTGACTCTGTGTTGTGGTTTACCTAAAATGAACTCGATAAAGTATACAGAAATGTTGGATGATGTTCTCATAACTTATATGGATGAAAACATGGACGATAATGCCATATTTCAGCAAGATAATGCTGCAATTCACACATCTAGGCATTCTATGAAATGGTTTAAAGACCACAACATCCCGCTTCTCCAATGACCAGCTTGTAGCCCGAACTCCAATTGAGAACGTGAGGGGAATGCTATCAAGAAAAGTCTATGACGCTAAAGCAGCCGAACACCAATTTAAAAATGTTACTGAGTTAAAGTGTAAAATCCTTGAAGCATGGTCCGAGTTGGATCAAACTACACTTCAACGACTAGTGGAGTCAATGAAACGCATAATTTTTGAGGTGATCCAGTGTAATGGAGGACATACGCATTACTAATTTCCATCTTTTAATGTCAAAAATATGACTGCGTCTATAGATATATTCCAATTAAAAAATGTACTTTTGTATATCAAACATACTCTCATGTTAATAAAGACACATAAAAAAATTTTTTTTGTGATTTTTATTAGCCCACAACACAACAATTATTTTGATAATACCTTGCATGCATATTAGTTGATAATTCATTCAACTTGTTTCTCTGCGCAGCAGCTTTGTTCGTCAAGTTTCGTGTTTCAGAGTTATAGAGTTGAGAGAGGGTTATAACCACAATTAAGTAGCCTACTCGTCTGTTGTGGCCTTCTGGGCTTTGGGGAGGTGAATTAACAAAAAAAAAAAAAATTCATAAAAAAAAATTAAGACAAAGAGAAAAAAATTGATGCATCTAAATGAATATGCCTCAGTGTATATATATATATATATATATATATATATATATATATATATAATATATATATATATATATATATATATATATATATATATATATATATATATATGCATATATATATATATATATATATGCACATATATATATATGCATATATATATATATAGTAAAAAACTAAACAATTATAACACTCAATTTATTTAAAACATTACTCAGAAATTCACGCAAATAGCGATCATCAGATGTTACAAATCTCAAAAAAACAACGACAAAAAAAATATACTAAAAATACAGTGGAGTGTCTAACAACAGTTTAAGTTAACAGTTAACAAGTGTTTAACAAGAAATATTTACACAATTACTACAATATATATATATATATATACATATATATATATAAATATATATATATATATATATATATATATATATATATATATATATATATATATATATATATATATATATATATATGTGTGTGTGTAATATATATAAATATGCATATACATATATATATCCAGTATTGGACAAAACATTTGCAACCAACATCGAACAATGTTAAAAAGTGAAACAAAACAAGTGCAACTTTTTTGGTTTGTTACATTTTTTTAAGTCTGGTCCATGTCAACGTCAGGGAAGTTTTTTAATAATTAAAGGAAGTATCCAGAAAGTTCCAGAAGCATGCAGAAGCTTCCAGAAGTTTCCAGAAGAAGCATCTGGAATCATCCAGTAGCATCCAGAAGTATCCAGTAACAATCAGAAGCATCCAGACGCATCCAGAAGCTTCCAGAAACATCGAAAAGAAGCATCTAGAATCTTCCAGAACAGGTTCACACAGGTTCATTTTACTATATAAGAGACATGTAAATCGACATGTAATTCAGTCAGTATATGGAAGTCAATCAGCCAGTATTATCAAGACAGTTAATCGAAGTAAGTTTTATCAAAGTGTTTTATCGAAGAACATCAATACAAGAAGTGAAATACAACAAGTGTTTCATTACATCAATACAGGCCACATCCAACCAAGACGTTGTGTTTCACAGAGCATTATTGTATCATCCCAAGGTAAATGTAACACGGTAAGCCTTGAGAAACGTGATTATTTTTTAAAATTATTTTTATGACTTCAAGTGCAAAAATGGCTCCCGACGGTCTTGGATTGGAACTAAGAAAGAAAATTATTGGCGATTACGTAAGTGGAATGTCACAAAAATGTATTTGTGATAAATATCGCGTGAAAAAATGAACCGTGTCAAGACTATGTTCCAAATATCGTTCTACGGGGAAGTTGGCAGCAGATAACAAAGGTGGAAGACTGCGTTCCACCACTTCTAGAGAGGATTCTATGATCGTCAGATCCGTCAAGAAGGATCCCTGGATATCATCAGTCGAGATACAAAAACAATTAGAGCTGCCTGTATCGGACCGAACAATCAGACAACGTGCTGCTGAAGCCGGATTGTTTTCTCGACACCCTGCAAAGAAACCGCTGATTTCACTAAAAAACACTGCAAAAGTAGTCAAGCAGTGGTTTCAAGACAACCACCTATCGATGGATTGGCCGCCTCAATCTCCGGATCTCAACTCTATTGAGAACCTGAGGGAGATCATCAACCGCAGAATTAATTGTGAAGGTGTTCGTAATAAGGATCAACTGTTTGAACAAATCCAAAAAGCCTGGGCAGCGATTCCACAAAGTTTCATTGATCACCTGATCGAATCTATGTCTCAAAGATGCAAGGCTGTGATCGACAACAAAAAATTCGCCACGAAATATTGATAGCGAAATACAGCTTGGTCAACATTTTGTCGAGTTGCACTTGTTTTGTCCAGAAGGAAATCAACTTTTTTTAATACTTTTGATTAATTTATTAATTTTCGTGTACAAATAATGAACTTTGTGATAAATAAAACTTGAAGAACTTTGTCTCTAAACACTTACATAGTTATTTCTCTAAATTGAAAAAATGCAGCACTTTTATATAAAGAAACTTAATTAGCATTATTTGGTTGCACTCGTTTTGTCCGATACTGTATGTATATATATATATATATATATATATATATATATATATATATATATATATATATATATATATATATATATATATATATATATATATATATATATTATATATATATATATATACAACCCTTAGATGTTGTCCGAAAGTTTTTTCCATATTTTGTTGACAAAAAGTAAAAATTAAAATGCAAGACCGGAATTATTTTTTTTTATTAATTGATAGACTGCCTGCCCTAACCAAACCCTCAGTCGATGTAGCAACACTCCCTTGCGGGTCAGGCTAAAAGATAGTAGATGTAGCAGCACTTCCTTGCGGGTCAGGCTATTTGTCAGTCAATGTAGCAGCACTCCCTTGCGAGTCAGGCTATTTGTCAGTCGATGTAGCAACACTCCCTTGCGAATCAGGCTATAAGATAGTCGATGTAGCAACACTCTGCGCATGATTTACAAGAAAAAAAAATAAAAATAAAAACATTTTATTAAAAAATTAAAAATAAAAACATTTTATTAAAAAAAAAAAAAAAAAAAAAACATTGTTTATATTGTTAAAAACATTAAGAATGTTTTTGAAACATTCTGGTCAATTAAATTTGCGTTTTTGTGGTTTTTTTAAAAAACGATTTATTTGTAATTAAACTAATGGTTTTTCGTCCAACACGCAAATGTTGGACGAAAGTCAAAAGTAATTAAAAGTGACGTATGTGTTGGCGTAAGAATCACTTTTTTCCTTCCGCTCTTCCCAAAGACAACAAACTATAGATCTATATATATATATATATATATATATATATATATATATATATATATATATATATATATATATATATATATATATATATATATATATATATATAAGCATGCATGTATATGGGTAATTCCATGTCGAATTAGCAGACTCATGTCACCTCATGTTTTGGATTTTACTAATTTTTTTATGTTATAGGGTTTATAAAAATGAAGAAAATCTGAAATCGGGAACGTGCGATTCCTTACGGTTCTTGAGATATTCAGGATTCAATTTTCTTATTTATGCTAATTTAGCATTTTTAGCACAATACTTTTTTGTTGTTAAATAACAATATGAAGAGGGTGGGTGACGGGGAGAGGTTCAATTAGCCCTCCCCCCCTCCCCTTCCCTCTTCCTCCTTACAAAAAAAAAATTATTAATACTTTCCAAACTAAATATTTTTCAAAATTGAAAATTCTGTTTTGTTAAAAATTTTTCTTTTAAGCTTTTTGGAGGCCTTATGGAGCAATAATGATTACTATATGATTGGTACATAAAATAAAATTTAATTACCGTTTAATTATGTACATGGTGAGGCAAAATTAACTCCCCCATTTGGTTTGATTACAATTTTGAAATAAATGAAAGATTTTTTTTTTTTTTCAAATAATGTGTTTATTTAGCATTTAAATTTTTTGTTTGTCAATTTTCAAAAATGATATCAACTAAATGTCCACCTTTAGCGGTTCTACACAAATCAGCTCTTTTTATTGAACTTTTCATTACTTTTTTGAGTATTTCAACCGGTATGTTTTATATTTCTTGTCAAATATTGTTTTTCAGTTGATCAAGAGTTTGTGGTTTATTCACGTACACCTTTTCTTTTAAATGACCCCATAAAAAGAAGTCTGGAGCTGTTAAATCAGGTGATCTTGCAGGTCACTGCAAATTAATCGACCTGGAAAAAGGTCTTTCAAAATCCGTGTTGTTTTTTTGGCTGTATGTGGTGTGGCACCATCTTGTTATTACATATTGTCCAGATTTTGTTCTTCCATTTGTGGCATTAAAAAGTCTTGAATCATTTGTCGATAATTATCACCAGTAACAGTTGTTGTTTGTCCATTTCCGTCTTCAAAAAAATAAGGTCCGATGACATTTTTGGCATGAATAGCGCACCAAACTGTTATTTTTTGTGGATGCAATGATGTTTCATGAATGATTTGTGGGCTTTCACTTTCCCAGAATCGAAAATTTTGTTTATTGACACTGAGATGAAAATGTGCTTCGTCACTCATTATCATTTTTTCACTAAAACTATCAATTTCTCTCGCAAGATTCAAAATGACATTACTGTACTTCAAACGCTGATTATGGTCTCTGGGCAATAGCTTTTGCACTAACTGGATTTTGTAAGAGAAAAGGTATAAATCTTTTTTTCAAAATTCATCAGAGATCGCTGAGAAATGTTTAATTGTTCTTGGTCTTCCTGAATGGTGAGAGTCTAAAGTTGTTCCATACTGTTCAAATCGATTTGATAAAGCATGAATTGTTTTCTTATCAAGTGCTGATTGATTACGATGTCTTTTTCAATATTCTTGTTGAGTTAACACAACTGACTTATTTTTTGGAATAAAAATAGTCACGACTTTTGCACGTTGTTGTGGATTGAATCGATTTATAATTAATTTTGTGTTATTCTACTTTACAACTGTAAAAAAAAATAATGACAGTTAATATCAAAATAAAAAATAACAGCTCTTTCAAATAGGGGAGTTAATTTTGCCTCACCCTGTATAAGAGGAAATCATATAAGATGGCACATCTAATTAAATAAAATGTATAAATAATCTACCATAAACTAAATAATGTTAATGGTATTTCTAAAAAAGATTTGTTCAAATATTAGTAAATATACTCTGATAGTTATTGTTGGTTATAATAGTTAATAATAATAGTTAATAATAATGATTAATAATAATGAATAATAATAATGGTTAATAATAATGTTTAACAATAATGATTAATAATAATGATTAATAATAATGGTTAATAATAATTTAGTTAATAATATAATAGTTATAATGTTAATGTTGGTTATAATAGTTTATAATAGTTCATAAAATATAATAGTTTATAAAATATAATAGTTTATAAAATTATAAAATATCTTTAAAAAAACCCAATAAAACCCAGATTGTCTGGGTTTTTTTAAGCGGGTTTTTTAATGCCAACCCTGATCTTGTACACTACTAACTTTTTCAATTGATAACCATAAAATTGACCATCTAAACTCCCTTTTAAATTAATTAAAAGATAAACTGAAAAATGTGACATCATACTCTGCAAAAATACAGATATTAACATTAACTCCAGGATCATGGTCACTCCCAAAATCTGCAAAATTTTTTAATGTATCTATTTACCTTATACAAAAGGCTAGAAAAGTTTAAAAAAACAACATGAAATTTTGTATAAACCATCATCATAAAAAGGAAAGTCGCTTTTCCCATGAAACCGTTGATCTTGTTCATAGCTTTTATCAAAGTAACAAGTACACACAAATGCTGCCTGGAAAAAAAGATTTTTGTCAGTATAGGGTACAGGCAGCACATGCAAAAAAGACTAATATTGATTAATTTAATAGAACTTCATGTAGCATTTAAAACTGAACACTCTAAATTAAATGTTGGCTTTTCAAAGTTTTGCAGTTTTTGCCCAAGATAGTGTGTAACCACAAACTTGTCTGGCACTCACAGTGTTTGTGTCTGTATCTATCATCAGAATGTTAAATTGTTAACTGATGCTCTTAAGATTGACAAAGACTATAAAGATTTAATGAGAATGATTGTTATTTACCTCATCCATAGTTGTTTACCTCATCAAAATTTGAAATGATATATTCTTAATATGATATTGGATGTCTTTGTCCACGAGTGGTATCGAAAGAGTTAAAAGAATTTTTAACAGTAAATTTGACAACAGTGATAAATAAAAATTACAAATGGCAAGGTACAAATAGAACTACAATAATCAATCAAAAAATCAATACTGAATATGTTATTAACCTTATATGCAATAATATAGATCAACTAACATCTCATTCACTTATAGCTAAAAGTCAGGCCAAGTTTCTTAAAGACTCTAATGAGTTATTAAATTACAATGAGTGTAAAACTTTCAATTTATTGTTCAGAATCAGGTTACAACTGGAATAAACCAAAATGTACACTTCATCCTATTATTATATAGTACAAATCAAACGGTAAACGGATATCTAAGTCATTTTACTTTCTGATGACGTTGATGAATACTTTGTATATAAAATACAACAGCTCATTACCAATTACATTAAAGCAAACATTCTACAAATTAGTAATATTAAATACTTCACTGATGGGTGTGCACAATATAAAAACTTTATTAATCTTTGCCATCACAAAGAAGACTTTGATATTGATGCTGAATGGTTTTTTTTTACTACAAGCCATGGTGAATCTGCTTGTGATGATATTGGGGGCACAGTAAAAAAATAACTGCACAAGTTAGTTTAATAAGGACACTCACTGGAATTTTAGATGTAGATAAGATGTTTGTATTTTGTGTAATCAAAATAAAAAACATTCAATTCATTTTGGTTTATAAAACAGAAATAAATGAAGTTACAACCAAGTTTAAGATGGATTTGAGATTTAGAGATAAATAATAGAATCCGTAGTAAGAAAGTGTCGAGCACTATAAAGAGATGTAACCTTATCAGATGCTAATTTTGCAATGGATTTGATAATTTTTATTTAAAAAAAAAGAGTTTTTATGCTTATACCTATCTATCCTTTTATTATCTATCCTTTTTTTCTCCTTTTTGCAAAAAAATGTTATATATTTATTATGTGAACATACAGTCCCAAATCAAAAGATTAGTCCACTTTTTAAATTTTCTAAAATTTCAACTATTTACTGGTTTAGGTGCTATTTAAATTGGCTTGCAATGTCTTTATTTGTTGATTTGTTTTTTGGTTTATAACTTAACACTTTCAGGATTTTAGCAGAATAAGATTATTTTCAGGGTGCCAACAATTTCAGAATTAAAAACAACATCTCTTTAATTAATGACATTTGTGTTTTGTCATCTGTGCTGCTTTACTATGTATTATATAAGTTCAGTAATATTTTTTGTTAACTATTGTGATTTAGCTACATTAGATTTATATTATAATATACTTTGAACCATTTTAAACCATTTTACACATTTTGTATGCTTTGTTTCAGTATTTTCTAAACAAAACAAGTTATCTGTTTTAAAATAACTTTTTAATAATAAAAATGTCTAAAAGTTCTAAATAACAATACAAAAAAGACATCAGTTCTGAAAAAAAACAATTATTCAATATCTTCTGATCAATAAGCATTAGTTGATAAGTAAATTATCAAGAAAATGTTAGATATCAAGACACACTGTGAACCAGATCAAAGACAAATTGAAAAATCTTCCCATAAGGTATTCAGAGGCAAGACAAATGCGGTCGAAAAAAGAAAATGACACAAAAGAATGAGAGAAAGCTAGTGAAAATAGTGAAAGAAAATAGATTTGCTACATACTCAGCAATTACCAGCAAGCTAAATGAGGTGGGACTAAATGTAGAAACAATCACTGTTCGATGATGTTTGCATGGATATGGCATCAGAAGTAGAAGGCCAGCCCAAAAGCAAAAATTAACTAATTCTCAGAGAACGCCTGTATTGGGTAAAGAAGTATAGTAATTTAATTGGAAATCAGCAAGTCATTACAAAACAAAAACAATTTTTTTTTCTTAATATTTATCCTTAATATTCCTTAATATTTATCCTTAATATTCCTTAATATTTATCCTTAATATTCCTTAATATTTATCCTTAATATTCCTTAATATTTATCCTTAATATTCCAGTGTTTGAGTTATGTAATTGTTTTTATTCTGTTTTCTCCAGGTATGCTTAAGCATACCTGAAGTCGACCAAAGAAACTATGACTTAATATATATATGAAAAGGCTCAATATATATATGAAAATGGCTTCTAATGAAAAATTCCATGAAGATTCTATAATCCAGACAATTAAACATCCTCCTAAGTCATGTTTTGGTCGATTATTATTGGAAAAGACCTTGGTCAACTGTACATTGTGGATTAAATAACATGACCAATACAAAAAAGTTATTAAAACCCGGCATTTACCTCAATTGAACAAGTGGTCTCCAAATAAGCAGAAAAAAATATTTATGCAAGATGGAGCCCCGTGCTACACTGCAAAATCCATTAAAAAATTATTGGCATCTCTAAAAATTCCACTTTTGGATAGGCCAGGGGACTCCCTAGATTTAAACCTCATAGAAAATGTATGGGAGCTATTAAAGAGAGAACTTTTGCTAGAAAAGGTCACAAATAGGACCCAATTGATTGAAAAACTGATTTGGCATTGAAAACATAAAGCAAATGTAAAAGAAATAATTTTAAATCGCATTTATAGCATGTTGAATTCTCTTTATGCAGTTATAAAAAATTAAGGAGGATAAATAAAATATTATAAATATATTCTTATTGTTATTTTGTGCATCTTATGTTAGAAAATAGTTATACTTTATTTATATATAAAGTTTTTATCTGCATTTTCATTACAACATAAGTTTTACCTCTATGAAGACAGCAAATACAAAAAATATCAAGGGTGCTAAGAATTTGATCAGGAATATATATATATATATATATATATATATATATATATATATATATATATATATATATATATATATATATATATATATATATATATATATATATATATATATATATATAAAGGGTGGTTAAATTTTAAGGGACGATGTTAAATTTGAATAAAACACAAATTATTAAGGAATTTATTGTAACATCTTTTTATTATGATAATATGGTATGATTCAATTATGTATAGAATAAAATATCGGCCAAATGGGCGCCGCGACCTCGGCAGCACACCTCCATCCGATGGTGCAAATTTTCGATGACTCTGAGGCATAATTGAGGTTCTATGCCGTTAATGTGCCGAATTATCTCATCCTTTAGCTCTTGAATTGTTGCTGGCTTATCAACGTACACCTTTTCTTTTAAATACCCCAAAGAAAGAAGTCCAACGGTGTCAAATCACATGATCTTGGCGGCCAATTGACATCGCCACCATGTGAGATAACACGGCCATTGAATTTTTCGTGCAAAAGAGCCTTTGTTTCGTTAGCAGTGTGGCAAGTGGCACCGTCCTGTTGAAACCACATATCCTCCACATCCATATGGTTCAATTCGGGCCATAAAAAGTTCGTTATCATCTCACGATAGCGAACACCATTCACAGTAACTGCCAGACCGGCATAATTTTGGAAAAAATATGGTCCGATGATGCCGCCATCCCATAAACCACACCAAACAGTCACTCTTTGTGGGTGCATTGGTTTTTCGACAATCACTCTCAGATTAACATTCGCTTAAATGCGGCAATTCTGCTTGTTGACGAAGCCACTAAGGTGAAAATGGGCCTCATCACTGAAGATGATTTCCGCCGGAAATTGATCATCGATGGTTGCCTTTTCTTGCCACCATTCTGACCATTGACGACGTTTGAGATGGTCAGTGGGCTTTAGTTCTTGGGTCAACTGCACCTTGTAAGCGTGTAAATGCAAGTCTTTATGCATAATGTTCATCATCGACGAGCGTGAGAGGTGCAACTGTTGGTTACGACAACGAGTTGATGTGGACGGCTCTTCAGCCACACTGTCGCGAACAGTAGCAATATTTTCAGCAGTACGAGCTGTACGAGCATGCACTGGTCTTTTCACATCTCCTACAGACCCGGTTTGCTCAAATTTATGCATGATTTTTCCGATTGTACGCACATTTGGACGATTAAATTGACCGAAAAACTCACTAAGTGCACGATATGCATTTTGATTTAAAGGCCCATTTTCATAATAGGCCTGAATAACTTTTACGCGTTGCTCAATTGTGTAACTTTCCATGGTTCAAATTGAGTCAGTCTGAAATTGAGAAATGGCACATTAAATACAGAAAAATAATTTACATTTAGGTTTGGTTCACATTCAACATCGGCCCTTAAAATTTAACCACCCTTTATATATATATATATATTAGGGTGGGTCATATTTTTAATTTTTCTGATTTTTGCATCGTTACTAGTGGGAAAAGTTGCTAGACCATGTAATATGACTACCTGAAAAATATTAGCTTTTTTGAATTTAGTTTATCAAATCAAATCAAATCAAATATATTCCAAAATAGTTATAACATTTCATGCATTTCGGTTGCTAACTAACATGATTACTCTTTTGATCAAGCCAATTCCTTATTAACACAATTACTCTTTTGATCAAACTCCCATTCCTTAAAAGGAACTTTGATGGAACAATGGCAATTTGACCGGCCCCTGATACCTCGATTAACACATTTGCAAGGACAAATGTCAAATACTTAATTAAACAAACAAAGTTAGCACTGAAGCGTAGATGAATTTCCCTTTTATCGAAATATTTCCTCAATCATTTTGTATCAGTAACCAATTTATCCAAGCTTTTCAGAATGCTGTTATATAATATCATTGGCAACCCCGCCCTCCACTATATTTTTACCAAATCATCAGCTACTATCTTATTTATGTCTCTGATTGATGGTTTTTCAGAGTCTAAGGATTGTGAGAAAGTTTTTGCGTGTCTGATGAATAGATAATGCTTAAAGACTTCTGCTTTTGTAGGCAATTGACTTTCTGGAAATTTACAGGGTTGGCCAAATACTGAGTGTTCTGAGTCACTTCTGGTTTTGAAAAAGTTTTTCTTCAAGTTCATTATGCAAACTAAAGAATAAGTATAAAAAATCATTTGTAATCCACATTTACAAAAATTAAATTAAAGTCATGTTCTCTTGTGAACATAAATATCAATTGCCAACAAATCATTACACAAACAATTCTAAAATGTGTTGAACTTTAACATTAACAATCAAAACATATTTAAAGTATGCATATTTCAATATTATTATTGCAATATGCATTCAAAACACTCACAATATTGTGAGTGCTGCATTATCGCAACTGAAAACAACTATCTGATAGTTATTGATTCTACCATGTTTATTACATAAAATCTTGTATATATATACGAATAAAAACTCCCATGACAATTCTTTAACTACAATAGTCATTAAAATAACCCTTAAAAGTAATCATATAAAAATGAGTGAATTTTAATACGCTTCTTTACGTGACATCTAACACGTACGATTATAATTCACTAATCTTAAACAATAGAACAGTGAGTGATAAAGTAAAAATGAAATTAGAAATAGAGGTAATGTCAAATATGGGTATAGTTAATTAAATAAAATTTGAAATATTCTATTTGAATAAATGTTGAATTTGAACTACGTAGAAAAGCGTTATTTAAAAAGTTTACACAAAAGTTGCCAACCTAAAATGTTGAAGGAAACTCAAATTTTCATTGTTACCTTATTTTTTTCATATTATAGCAACTTTTTGTAGTAGGACAATAAATTAAGAAAATATGACCCACCCTAACATATATATATATATATATATATATATATATATATATATATATATATATATATATATATATATATATATATATATATATATATATATATATATATATATATAAAACAATCAACAACATTCAACACTTTGCATTTAAAAGAAAAGATTCACAAAACACAAACTAATTCTGGAACCATTCCTGGAAGGAGTAATGTTGGCTTTAACAAGAAATTTTGCAAAATATACTTTTGATTTAGACAAATGGAAAATATTTATTAATAACTTATAATTGCAAAACTCAATCTGTGAGAACAAAAACTTATCTCACTAGAGATATTCAATGTGCCAAAATAAGCTTTGTAGGTTGAAGCTATGTCATATATTTCCAAACATTTACATACTATTGAAAATACTTGTGACTTGTGTTGATAACCACTAGTACAATAAAAAGTTTATTTTCGAAATTAAAATAAATACTTAGAAATATAATTTCTTAAGAAAAATTTCTGAAAACATAATATAGCTAGCTAATACAAGTATTATATTAAAAAATATATATATAAAATAATTTTAATTCAAAGACAATATTATTTTTAATAATACATTTTTTTTACAATTATATTTTTGGAAACCAAACAAATTAAAAGATTAATTTAATAAGATTTTTTAGAATAAATTCACTTTTTTTAAAAATAATTACATTTTTTTACTGTCTATTTTTGTCACTGATATTTGCACAAGATATTTTGTCTTTTCACTTCCTAATTTATTTCTAACTTTTGACCAGACCAATTAAAAAACAAACAAGGAAATTCTCTTTATTGATAGTTAGCTAGCAGAACATGCTTGAAGTTAAGAAATAAATTTGCAGGGCATATTTGAAGTTTAGAAATAAATTTGCAGGGCATATTTGAAGTTTAGAAATAAATTTGCAGAACATGTTTGAAGTTTAGAAAACTTGTAGGGCAAGTTTGAAGTTTAGAAATGAATTTGCAAAATCTTTCAGGTAATTTTTTCTGAACTGATTTCTCATTTCTCTGGTTAATGATTGACCACTAATCACTGCCCAATATTGTTGATATAAATTGATTGCTCAACATCCATGTAGGAAACACACCATAATCCTATAGTTTAATCAACTCAAACTTGGTTCAAAATCAGGATAATGGTTGTAAAGTCATTCTTCTGGTTCATCCTCATTTTTAATCACCAGGTTTTTACATATGAAAAAAAAATTAAATTCTGATTAGCATTTAGCTGTAAAAATCGATTTTTTGATTTTTAATTAAAAACTTATTTGTACCCAAAAAGCGAGGATTAGCAATGTATGGAAAATAATATATAGGCATTATAGCATCATTAAATTTCATCTTGATAGCTGTGTGGTAATGAAAAATTTATTTATTTAATCAATATAGTTTTTAGTTAATTTATTTTTCCTTTACATCTATAAAGTCTTATTTGTAATCAAAACTTTGAAAAAAAAAAAATTGTTGTATGTTTTTGTTAGCATACAACAATGTTAATTAAAAATTTAATATCTAAAACAACACCAAATATTTTAAGTTGGGTTTCAAGACTGTTAGCTTTTATAAATATTGTTCAATTTTCAATTATTTTCCTGATTTTGACAGATATATCATGATTATCCGCAATTTCTACATAAATTGGAAAGTTTTTTTTATATATTTCTATACTGTCAATTTATGAGTTCCAGTGGGTATCATTTGCTAGCTGTGGCATATGCCCTCCTTTCTAAAAAATTTAATAATTAATTTTAAACTTTGATATATTTTTATACTTTAAGTTAATAATCCACAAATACAAAATAAAATTTACTATGTAAATATTATTCTGTAATTTAATAAGTGCTTGATGTGTATGAGTTCACAAGAAGGCTACTTTAATTGTGGTTACAATCTTCTCTCAACTCTAACTCTGAAACACAAACCTTGAAAAATAAATAAGACAAATAAACTGCACCGATTAACAAGTTAAAGCACTTCAACCATATTGACATCTGAGTGTCTTCCTTTCTTTTCTAAAAGATTTAATTAATGTGCAGAATACCCATATACTAAAAGATTTGGAAATGTTGCTTTGATTAAATCCCTCATTTTATAAACTTATTTTCATTAACTTTTACCTCAGCAAATACTTTTTTACATGTCTTCTTGGGTAAGTTGATTCGTCATACAGTTGTTTACTTCATTATACACTTTTTCTAAAAGCTATCAACCAAGCATTTTATGGCTAGGTGGATTTTATCCTGGTCTCAATGAACTGATCATGTCTATAAACTCTTGATTTTTAGAAGTTTTAAATTAAATTTGCATTGAAACTAACATTTGCATTGAAAATTTTTTTTGCTCTTTTTATATCAGTATTTTCTTTCTATTCCATATTATTTGATCTTGTGTATCATGACATCAACCATTGCTTTTTACAAGGTGTTGACAAACTTATAGAAGTAACAGATGCTAAGAACATGTTCTAACTTGAGACAATGGTCCAGCTATCAGAGCAGATGTACTAATAGTCAAACCATTATTTAGAAATACATTATTACAACATTTATTCAAATATTTTGACAGATTGAACTCAGACAAACTCAAAATTTTTTGTCACAAAAAAAATTTGAGTTTTTACATAAGTATTCTTATGTAAAAAAACTCAATATATTAAATGGGATTTTACTTATTCTATTTTGTTGCTAAACAAAGCATGATAATTTACTCGTTCTATTTTGTTGCTAAGCAAAGCATTTCTTTAATTCTTCAGTCTTCTTTCTCCTATTTCCTATCGTCATTTTTGAATCATAAAAAAATATTTTTAAATCTAAAATAAATCAATACATAAAGGTTTAATTGTAATTCAATCCAAATTACAAATCTAATCCAAAATGGCTCTAATCAATTATGAACAGTCAAAAATCTTGTAAAGGAGCAATTTGTTCTTTTTTTGACTTAAATGGCAATCAAGATGGCAGAATGTTTCAATCTTCATTTTTCCAAATCGTTCTCTCCTATCACAAATAACCTAAGCTTACCAGTGTTTAGTATTAGATCTAATGCAATCCGTTCTCCAGATGTCAGCTCTCTATTCTCTGGCACAAATTTAGAAGCTTAATTATCATCCCTTGATACTTGATGGTGTACATGCTTATGTTTTAAAAAGTTGCTCAGTAGAGTAGTTTTAGTAGACTACTTTTACTAATATTCAAATGCTCCATAGTTTCTGGTCAAGTTTCATCATATTGGAAGCTAGCAATTGTCTTACCCAATCACAAGAAATGTGGTCATACTGATCCAGAAAATCTGCCTATTTCACTAACTTCTCTAGTTTGTAAGGTTATGGAAAAGTTACTTTGCAACTTTATGGCAGACCATTTGTACACAATTTATTATTCTGTCATCAACATAGATTTGTTTGAAATTGTTCATGTACGACTAATCTTTAAGAGGTATTTGACATTATTACCGAAGCTCTTAATGATCCCTGATCTGCACTACTAATTTTTTTAGACTTCACTAAAGAATTTGATCATGTCTTACACATTCTTCTTTTCCCAAAACAATAAACAAGCAATATGGTTTCTGTAATATGATCCTCAATTAGATAAAAAATTCTAAAAGACACCTCTTCTGATCGAATAGATGTACTGAATGGAGTTCCTCAGGCTCGATTATTGCTCCACTTTTGTTTTTAATTTTTATTAATGACATGCCTGAGTTTTTATTTAACTTCTGTACATTATTTGCCTATGACACTCAATTAATTGCAAAATTCATAAGCTTATCTGATCTAGAACAAGTCCAAAAGTATATAGATGTGTTACTACATTTGTCTAAACTTTGGGACACTGAATTTAATATAAATATATATGCAAAGTAATGAGCTTTTATGGTGATTTCGATGTTTTAGACTACTCTTTTGGTATGTTTAATTCATCAAACACTCCTTTTGAAAAAGTTGATTTTAAAAAGCCACTAGGAGATTATTTCAACAATAAACTTAAGCGATCTGGTCAAATAAATAATGAAGCATTAAAAGCTAACCAGATACTTGATATTCTTAAAAGAACTTTTATTAATAATGTAATTACATTTTTAAAACTATATACTTTAGTTTTGCGCTTCAGAATGGAATATTTAAAGAAAGGTATTTAGAGACTCGAAAAAATTTGTAGTAAAAAAACTAGTTCCTCAATTAAGAAACTACGAATTTCGATTGGCAAATTTAGGATTAACTTTATTTGAGATGACTTTCAGATTGATAAATGAGAGGCAATGCAATTCAGTATTTAAAAATCTATAAGAATTTTAATGAAGTAAAGTTCCTAAATCCAAATATAACACCCACTTGTTTTTCAAATTGTCCTGAAGGAAACTTACAAAACAACATCCACAACCATGTAATTGTCAGAGGAATTTCAAATAACTCGCATAGACTTAACTTCTTACCTAATAGAATTGCATCCCAATGGAATGATTTCCCCATATTGTCGATATTGAATGGGTATGCAACTTAAACCAAGAGTTTGGAGCTGATTGAATTAGCAAGAAACAAAAATATCATTATATTACCACCTTACAACATTATATTACAACATTATATTACAACATTATATTACCACATTATATTACAACATTATATTACAACATTATATTACCACATTATATTACAACATTATATTACAACATTATATTACCACATTAGTTACCTATTCATGTTATTAAATGAAAAGTAAAAGGTACAAACAGTTGTTTGAATCATGTACAAGCAGCTACAGTGAAAATGAGATTTTTGAAAATTCATCAGAAGTACTCATTGAAAGTTTTTACTTATGAAAAAATTGATTAATAATTTTATAGTAAAACTATAGGAAAGTAAACCAGATCTTGATTTATCTACATTTTTATCTAGTGTAAATTTTAACTTTTTCTTTTGAAATTTGAGTTTTTTTTTGCTAATCATTATTTTTATATTTGTGTAAAATAAATACAACCACAAGTGATCATATAGCATTAACATTTGGGCTTATTGCTAATCATTTGTGCATAAATAAAATAAATACAAACACAAGTGATCATATAGCATTAACAATTTAATGTAGCATTCACAAATCTGTAAACAGTAATCTTGTTTAATAATTACAAAATTTTGTATTTTTAAGTTTCTATAAAATTTCTTTGTGCTGTTCTGTTTAAGTTTAACAACCAAAATTAACTTTTTCACCATTTCAATTTATTTTTTAATAAAATGAAAAATTTTAAATCCTAAAATAACTTTATAAATTGCAATTGCTGACAGTTGACATTTGTATTGGAACATTTATTTGCTAACTTTGAAGGTTTATTAAAAAGCTTTTACTATAAACTGATGAAAATAAATTTGAATAAAGAGTTTTAATAAATTAATTTCTAAATATCTAAAATAGTGAAAATTAACTAAATAATCAAAATATATAAATAATAAAAAATAACTAAATAAAATAGATAATGAAAAATAACCTCCACGTATTCTTGGATTAGGATCAATGATCAGATATTTTTCAACCCATTTTTCCATATTCTCTATCACAAACTTATGAATCTAATCATGTGTTAAAACATCTTTTAAATAAACTTTCTAGGTGTATCTTTTAAAAAACTTAGGTTTAATAGTTTACCTCTTTGTTTCTTGAAACATGGTTTGAAATCCAATCTAATGTTAATGCAGGACTATATTCTGCTGTCTATAATATAAGAAAGTTTTCTATAAAAAATACAAATAGTACTAAAATTTCAGGCGTTTAATGAAAACTATTTTATTTTTTCAAATATTTTCAAAGTTACAAACATTTACAAACATTTACAAAATGTAGCATAACAATTTTAAAAATTATTTACGTTAACATGATATCATGAGTTCAAACTCATGATAGCATTCAAAATGTTAACATGATATCATGAGTTCAAACTCATGATAGCATTCAAAATGTTAACATGATATCATGAGTTCAAACTCATGATAGCATTCAAAATGTTAACATGATATCATGAGTTCAAACTCATGATAGCATTCAAAATGTTAACATGATATCATGAGTTCAAACTCATGATAGCATTCAAAATGTTAACATGATATCATGAGTTCAAACTCATGATAGCATTCAAAATGTTAACATGATATCATGAGTTCAAACTCATGATAGCATTCAAAATGTTAACATGATATCATGAGTTCAAACTCATGATAGCATTCAAAATGTTAACATGATATCATGAGTTCAAACTCATGATAGCATTCAAAATGTTAACATGATATCATGAGTTCAAACTCATGATAGCATTCAAAATGTTAACATGATATCATGAGTTCAAACTCATGATAGCATTCAAAATGTTAACATGATATCATGAGTTCAAACTCATGATAGCATTCAAAATGTTAACATGATAGCTATCATGAGTTCAAACTCATGATAGCATTCAAAATGTTAACATGATAGCTATCATGAGTTCAAACTCATGATAGCATTCAAAATGTTAACATGATAGCTATCATGAGTTCAAACTCATGATAGCATTCAAAATGTTAACATGATAGCTATCATGAGTTCAAACTCATGATAGCATTCAAAATGTTAACATGATAGCTATCATGAGTTCAAACTCATGATAGCATTCAAAATGTTAACATGATAGCTATCATGAGTTCAAACTCATGATAGCATTCAAAATGTTAACATGATAGCTATCATGAGTTCAAACTCATGATAGCATTCAAAATGTTAACATGATAGTTATCATGAGTTCAAACTCATGATAGCATTCAAAATGTTAACATGATAGTTATCATGAGTTCAAACTCATGATAGCATTCAAAATGTTAACATGATAGCTATCATGAGTTCAAACTCATGATAGCATTCAAAATGTTAACATGATAGTTATCATGAGTTCAAACTCATGATAGCATTCAAAATGTTAACATGATAGCTATCATGAGTTCAAACTCATGATAGCATTCAAAATGTTAACATGATAGCTATCATGAGTTCAAACTCATGATAGCATTCAAAATGTTAACATGATAGCTATCATGAGTTCAAACTCATGATAGCATTCAAAATGTTAACATGATAGTTATCATGAGTTCAAACTCATGATAGCATTCAAAATGTTAACATGATAGCTATCATGAGTTCAAACTCATGATAGCATTCAAAATGTTAACATGATAGCTATCATGAGTTCAAACTCATGATAGCATTCAAAATGTTAACATGATAGCTATCATGAGTTCAAACTCATGATAGCATTCAAAATGTTAACATGATAGCTATCATGAGTTCAAACTCATGATAGCATTCAAAATGTTAACATGATAGCTATCATGAGTTCAAACTCATGATAGCATTCAAAATGTTAACATGATAGCTATCATGAGTTCAAACTCATGATAGCATTCAAAATGTTAACATGATAGCTATCATGAGTTCAAACTCATGATAGCATTCAAAATGTTAACATGATAGCTATCATGAGTTCAAACTCATGATAGCATTCAAAATGTTAACATGATAGCTATCATGAGTTCAAACTCATGATAGCATTCAAAATGTTAACATGATAGCTATCATGAGTTCAAACTCATGATAGCATTCAAAATGTTAACATGATAGCTATCATGAGTTCAAACTCATGATAGCATTCAAAATGTTAACATGATAGCTATCATGAGTTCAAACTCATGATAGCATTCAAAATGTTAACATGATAGCTATCATGAGTTCAAACTCATGATAGCATTCAAAATGTTAACATGATAGCTATCATGAGTTCAAACTCATGATAGCATTCAAAATGTTAACATGATAGCTATCATGAGTTCAAACTCATGATAGCATTCAAAATGTTAACATGATAGCTATCATGAGTTCAAACTCATGATAGCATTCAAAATGTTAACATGATAGCTATCATGAGTTCAAACTCATGATAGCATTCAAAATGTTAACATGATAGTTATCATGAGTTCAAACTCATGATAGCATTCAAAATGTTAACATGATAGCTATCATGAGTTCAAACTCATGATAGCATTCAAAATGTTAACATGATAGCTATCATGAGTTCAAACTCATGATAGCATTCAAAATGTTAACATGATAGCTATCATGAGTTCAAACTCATGATAGCATTCAAAATGTTAACATGATAGCTATCATGAGTTCAAACTCATGATAGCATTCAAAATGTTAACATGATAGCTATCATGAGTTCAAACTCATGATAGCATTCAAAATGTTAACATGATAGCTATCATGAGTTCAAACTCATGATAGCATTCAAAATGTTAACATGATAGCTATCATGAGTTCAAACTCATGATAGCATTCAAAATGTTAACATGATAGTTATCATGAGTTCAAACTCATGATAGCATTCAAAATGTTAACATGATAGTTATCATGAGTTCAAACTCATGATAGCATTCAAAATGTTAACATGATAGCTATCATGAGTTCAAACTCATGATAGCATTCAAAATGTTAACATGATAGCTATCATGAGTTCAAACTCATGATAGCATTCAAAATGTTAACATGATAGCTATCATGAGTTCAAACTCATGATAGCATTCAAAATGTTAACATGATAGCTATCATGAGTTCAAACTCATGAAAGCATTCAAAATGTTAACATGATAGTTATCATGAGTTCAAACTCATGATAGCATTCAAAATGTTAACATGATAGCTATCATGAGTTCAAACTCATGATAGCATTCAAAATGTTAACATGATAGTTATCATGAGTTCAAACTCATGATAGCATTCAAAATGTTAACATGATAGCTATCATGAGTTCAAACTCATGATAGCATTCAAAATGTTAACATGATAGTTATCATGAGTTCAAACTCATGATGGCTATCATTCAAAACGTTAACATGATGGCTATCATTCAAAATGTTAACATACTTAACATTTTTAATGATAGCCATAACATACTATAGCTTAATACTATAACAAATGTTATAATGTACATGTTATGTAGCTTAACACTATAACACTAAAATACAAGACTGGAAAAAAAACTTTTTTTTCTTCTTTTAATTAAAAGATAGCTTGTCCAAACCAAAACCTTTAGTCAAACATTATTCTGCTGCACTAATGAAAGGAACAAATGAATATTACACTATTGCTAAAAAGTCATTTCATCAAGTATAAAATTACATACCTGCCATATTTTAGAGAGCACAATTGCAGTGTATGATGGCAATCCAGGTAAACCATTTTCTCCTACTTCAATTAATAGAGACAAAACTTTGAAAAAATTTTGTGACTGATCAATAGAAAGCTTTTGTATAGTTGATAGTATAAGATGCACAATCATTTCTGCCATTTGTTGATTGTAACAAGATAAATGAAATATAATGTTTGCCGTTTGTCTTAAATTAATACCATCCATAATAATTTGACACAAGAATGGCACCTCCTAAAAATTGTTGATTTAAGTTTAAAAATAATTCAGTGAGTAATAACTTATTTTTTAGTAACAACTTATTAGTAACAATTATAAATTAGTAATTTATTATTAACAAGTTTATGAGAAACAAATTTATACAATTAGAAAGTTTAAAAACAATTAGAAAATATGGTTGCAAAAAAAAAAAAAGTACAATTATGTCTATTACAGAACATGTACAATATTTCTATTGTACATGTTCTGTAATAGGCATAATTGTACTTTTTTTTTTTTGCAACCATATTTTCTTTTTGAAATTTTTTTTGGGAATCAAGAGATAATATTGATGAAAAGTTCTTAGCAAACAATTCAGATTTGTCTTTAGGTGAGGTGACAAAACCTCAACCATACAAGAGGGGTGGAATAACAGATTTGCCCTTATTATTGATAATGTTAAAAATTCTCAAGAAGTCATGAGAGCCTAATTTTTGTGAAGAAATACAAGTTTTTATGACATGAGAATAGTGGGCTTCGACGCTAGACAAAAACCTTTTTACAATGGTTTCTTACAATAGTAAACAGACGTCTGTTTTCTGGAGAATTGTTTTGCTGTTAGATATGGAAGTGTTATATTTGGTTTTGATTGGAAATTAAATCAGCACAATGCAAGGAAAACCATAGAGAAGAGTGAGCTTTGACTTGGAATCATTGAGAGGGAATAAAAGACTCCATGCCAGCCTGAATCCAAGAAGTTATGCAAGAAGCACATTTGTGAGAAGGAAGACGAAAGATTTCTACCCAAGGGCCAACCTTTTTAATAGTCCAAGCAATTGCCTCATAACTATTAATAAACCCTAACCTGTAACAGCTGCCTAAGATGATTATTTTTAACAAGATACCATCTCTAACCTTTACTCAAGAGCCCTAAGGTAGGGGGCATTTTATGTCGGAGTTGGCTTCTCCTGGCCTTTGCCTAAAAAAGCGTATCCTAATGACTTGAAGTTGATAAATGCCTTTCAGCTGATTATGGAAGAAAGGGATCAGTTATAGAGATCAAATAATGTATATTGCCTGCGTAATGAACTACTTAGGAGTAGAAATAAATAGAGAGACTGTAAGACAGAAGTGCTATGAAACTATAGCACACAAAAGTATTGAAATACAAGAAAACAATAAAGATTAATTAAGAGGTAAAAAACTTGTTCTCCATTTTGATGGTAAAGTAGTTAGTCATATTGAAGAGAAATTGAAGCAAAAACTGTGATTGAGTTGCTGTTTCTGCTACAAGCCCAAAACTTGAGTATAAAGATGATCTTCTTCTAGGAGTTGTACAAAGTAACACTGGAAAAGTAATTAATCAGGTTTTAGTTATACAAAATCTGCTGGAGTATTTTAAAGTAATTGACCAAGTTTTTGTAGTTTGTACTGACACTACTGCCATAAATACAGGCAGATTGGATGGAACAATTATGATTTTAACAAGAATTTTAAAAAAACCACTGCTTTGGTTAATGTTTAGACATCATATTTATGAACTGCACATTAAACATGTTTACAAAGCTATAACTGGAATTAAAGCAAAGACCCAAATCATAAACTTTATTTCAACTTTAGGGAGCGATTGGGGGAATTTTTGCCATTAATTTCTGCTCCTGATGCTAAATATAGATTTAAAAGGTTTTCTGAGAACTTACTCACTTTTGGCTCAGGCATATACAGTTTGTAATTTGAAGCAAAGAGTTTTATAGAGTTTTCTTTGAATAACACGACTTTTTCATAGGACGATTACAAGCATCTTGTAGACTACCTTGCTTTTTATTTTAACATCATCTCTGATAAGTTAAAAGATTTAAAATTTATCAGGCCAGCACCTGTCATGCAGCTCATTTTATGGCATATTCCACATATCACCTAGTTCTTGAAATTTCATCACTAGTAATTGATTATCTACATGAACAACAAAAAGAAAATGTCTCTAGGATGTGTTTTATAATCTGAATTTTCCATGCACCCATATTTTTGAAGTCTAGTCTTGCTAAGCATTCTGTTTTAATTGACTTAAGAGCTTTCATTAATGCATAAATTATAAAAAAAGAATGGAACTTAAAGGCAGGTAACGACCTGTTGAAGAGTATGCAAGCTCATTCCTGGTACTTGTCTCCTAAAACAGTTATTATGGTTTAAGCTGATTCACGACTTGATTTGCAAACTAAATCAGATATTTTAGAAACTTTGCTTCAGCATAAAGTGCCTGGAACTGAACTTTTAAATTTTGAAAAGCCAATGGTTGTTTTTCTTAATGATAACACATAATTGAAAGATTTAATTTCAGTAAAAAGTTGGTTTATTTTTATAAAACTGGATTTAGTTAGTAAGATTAAAATTTGGTTATATACCACGCATACTAAAGGCAACTTAAAGTATCTTTAATTCTACAATAACTATGCTTTTTTATTAAAAACTTAAGTGTCACAAATGATTGTGCAGAAAAAAATATCTGAATAATGCAGCAATTTGTTGGCTCATCTCAAAATGAAGAACAACAACAAAATTTCCTATAAGTAATCAGACATTATTATATTAGTAAATTGATATCTACAAATATTTCCCAGAAAGAATTAAGCCATCTTTAATAAATATACATTAAAATATTAGGAAAATGTATTTATGCAGTTGTTTTATTTTATATACCATTGTTTTTGAAATAGTAAGGTAAAAAACTGGTAAAAATGTGTTATTGGCATTATGATCCAAGTTTTACATTAAGATCTACCTCTTAGACTTTTGAGCTAAAAATCTTTTATGAACTTTTAAGTAAAATAAAATCATTTTTAAAATAAAATCTGAGTTTTACCAAATTCAGGTCCAATTGGTTTATTGTTGATGGTAGTCATAGCTGAAGCATTTTTGCAAAATATAGAAAAAAGAGCCCTTAATATAGCCTTTGTTAATTCATTCCAACCAATAACTTACAAAAGATATGTAGGCGATACCAATGCTCGCTTCGATTTGAAAGAAAAACAAAAACTGTTTCTTAAAACTTTAAATGAACAAAATCCCTCCATAAAATATACCGTTGAACTTGAAAACGGAAGAAAACAATTTAACTTTTTAGATATATCTATTACAAATAAAATGAACGAATTTTATGAATTTCAAATACACCGTATGGATGGGACAACCAATGTTCAAATAAAACCAAACTATAACATCAACCCAAGCATAATCACTGGCGTCTGCTCTCAAAAACACCTCTCACAAGAAATTGATTTCCTCCTAGATACATTTATAGAAAATGACTATAGCAAAAGTAATCTTATTAAAATAACCAAAAACTATTTAGACTGTGTTTCAAAAAATACTAAACAATTAGATAAGCAGTTTGTTAAACTACCTTGCATACCTATTATTGGCCCTAAATTCTGAAGAGAATTTAGAAAACAAAACATCAGAGTTATATTTACTTTACCTCCCAATTTAAATAACATACTATGCAACAACAAAACAAATTACTACCAAACTTGAATCCAGGTGTTTACAAGCTTAAATGCTAATGCGGAAGTATATATATTGGTGAGACCAAAAAGAAAATCCTTTCAAGAAGTGCAGAACACCAAAGAACCTGTAAAAATCAAAAATGGTAGAAGTTAGGAGCCACAGAACTTTCTAGAACATGCCATGTTACTTCTGATTGGCTGAACCCTAAAACCTTGGCAGTCATTCCAGAATACAGAATAAGAAAAGTTAGTGAATCCCTGGAGATAAATAAAGCAAGAATTCAACACAAGATAGGTAATGGGCAAACTGTTCTAAATAGAGATGACGGGGATAATGTGAAAACAAAAACTTGGGGCCAATTTTGATAAAAATTTAACTGACGTCACTATTATATTATTTGATTGGTTTTTATATTTTACGCTTTTTAATGTCTCCTTTTTAAACGGTTTGTTTTATGTTATTTTGTAACATTTTATTACCTGATGATGCTGACCACAATAAGTCAGTGAAATATCGCTAATATATTATTATATCAAAATATATTTAAAAAATATGCCTTTTTTATCAAAACCAATTTATATATTTATAAACATATCGTATAACAAGAAATGACTTTTAAGGATATATATATATATAATATATATCTTTAAAAGTAAATAAAGAACAAATTTTTGCTGGATAACCACAAATCAAAAGTTTAGATTTTTCTAATGCATTTTTCTCTTGTACAGAAATATTTTTCCACAAGAAAAAATCACATATTTTACCTGATGATTGAATTTAGCATGAAACTTATAGTTGTAAAAAATATGTAGTTTTATTTATAATAAATATTTATATATATATATAAATATATATATATATAAATATATATATATATATATATATACATATATATATATATATATATATATATATATATATATATATATATATATATATATATATATATATATATATATATATATATATATATATATATATATATATATATAAATATAAATATAACAAAACCCAATTTACATGGCTCATCATAAAAAGCACCCCTGCTTTTTATGATGAGCCAAAGTGCTTATACAAAAAACTAATAATTTATTGTATAAAAATCCCAAAGAATTATTAAACAAAAAAAGAGACCTAATATCCAAGTGTTGCCATATAAAAAAAATTTTGCTGGATAACCTCAAACCAAAACATTAGGTTTTTCTAACACATTTTTCTCTTGTACAGAATTTTTTTTTTCACAAGAAAAAATCACATTTTTTACCTGATGATTGCATTTAGCATGAAAACTTATAGTTGTAAAAAGTATGTGGTTTTATTGATCAAAAATATATAAATACAGCTAAATAATAATTATTTTAGTTTACTTTAACTCATCGAACACTCTCCTGAAGATATATGCAAGCACAAATACGTGTATTTATGTATATGTATATATATATATATATATATATATATATATATATATATATATATATATATATATATATATATATATATATATATATATACACATACATACACAGTAGCGTCCAAAAGTAATTGGACAAACACCTTTTTGGTTATACTTAACCCTAACCCTAACCAACTGTTGATTGCAGAATGTTTATATCTATTGAAATTTGTAGCACAGTCGTTATTGAACAATCAACTTTTACACTGCCACACCTAAATATTTGTTTAAATTATTTGTCTAAATTGTAAATTATTGATCATTGAATGTTTTTATAAAAATCTGCTTTCAGAAAAAGAAGTTAAAATAGTCCAAGTTATATCAACGTTGTTATAATTTAGTTTGTCCAATCACTTTTGAGCCAATCATTTCCATTCTTTTAGCAAAATTTTGAGTAATTACTCTCAAAAGAGACTTTTTGTTTTGTTTTTCATAATTGTAGTATAATTTAACACACGCAAAATTTCATTTAAAAATGTTAACTTAATGAGAAAATATAACAAGAAAGGTGTTTGTCCAATTACTTTTGAACGCTACTGTATATATATATATATATATATATATATATATATATATATATATATATATATATATATATATATATATATATATATATATATATATTAGGGTGACAAATAAATGCATTGAAAAAACAAATTTTTTCATTGAATTTATTTTTCAACCTTTTATTTAGTTCCATTTAATGAAAAAATGACATTAAAAATTTTGGATACGATCTGTTGATGTTTAGGGGTTGCTCAACCCAGTATTTTATGTTTGCAGGGTTGCTCGAACCCTTAATTTTCATATTTTATCATTTATCTCTTCTAATTTACTAATTATGTTGAAAATGTTATCAATACTTTATCATTTGTTAATCTTATGAGTCATTATGCATAACATACATTATTTTTTCAGAAAATTATTAGGTGAAAAATAAAAGCAGTTGGCTGACATTCAGACCATCCAGTGTAATTTTTCATCATCCAGTTAAGTTATTGCATTAGTATTGCATTACTGCTAAAATTATTGCATCATCCTGAAATTACAAATGAAATCATTGTCTTGAATTAAAACACATTATTAGAAAGATATTTTCAAAGTTGATTTAAAATAAATGGAGCATAGAAATCAAAATGAAGTATAGTGTAATGGTCAGCTGTAATCACAGCACACAAATTGCCATCCAAAATACAAGTCTTTAAAACTTTTTTTTTTTTAAATAACAACAATATAAAAAAAAGTGCAGGTGGTGACAGACTAGGTTCTAGATTTTTGGCAAAGAGTTAGAACTCTAACAAAGCATTATTATGTTAGCAGATGTTAAAAACTTGTTGAGAAATACGGAAAGCTGAAAAAGAATAAAGGCCAAAAAACAGAAACTCAGCAATGAAATAAAGAAATTTTTTCTCAAGAAATTGAAGAACTATTTATTAATGCTCATAAAGGTGTTTCAAAATTAATCACAAAAAAGACAAGACATTTCTTATACTACAAAACAAAGGAATAACAAGCTATATGAATTCAGTTGATTGTGAATTATACAAACAAAAACAGCGAATTTTAGACAGAAAAAAACGCAAACAAAAAAAGAAAAACAAAAGAAGAGAAGAAGGAACACGTTCAACAGTCACAGACTTAGTTTTAACAGAATCAGACTCCTCTCAGGGTACTGATAATGAAGTAAATGACTTTGTTTGATTGATTTTTATTCCGTCATGAGCAAAGAAACTGAAATTAAAACTAAAAAAGGGTTAAGAAACAGAAAAAAAGCAAGTGATTACTCCAGCATTTTGTTCAGCTCTTGAGTGTTTGAAAATTCCCAATCATTCTGGATTCTTGGTTTTGCCTACAATTTTTCAAGGGTTAGGTATTGAACATTTGTCATGTCAACATCATATAAATCTCTTTGATGTGCACCAGAGGTTAAGTTGTTTTAACAATTTTGTAATCAGTTTTTCTGAATCATGGGTTTTAACTGATGCAGATCTCAAAGTTTGCTTGTTTTTGAGCATCAAATCTTGCAATCAATTTTTGAGTCACTTCCTGATGATAAATTTTCTTCAAATTTTGCATACATACTCTTGCTTGATGACAATACAATATTCAATAATTAGTTTTGTAATAAGTCATTTAATTAGTTCATTTTAATTAAGTTCATTTTAATTAAGTTCATTTTTTATATGGAAAAAAGAATAGTAATTTTAAAAATAAGTATATTGATTGTTTTCCTACTTATACGCGCATTTAGCTTATTCGGATAAGGCATTGACTTCGTAAACAGAATGTTTAAGGTTCGAGACCCGCCTCTTTTTTTTGTTTTTTTTACACCGCATACAGCTGAATGTTAATAAAATAAAATAGTAATATCATAAAAAATTTATTGTAAAATTTGTGTTTTAATAACATATAAAAGCATTGGGTTTTAAAAATTTGTTTTTTAATTTCACTTGTTTATCCAAATATCTTTGTATTAGATGGCTTATAATTTTTTATCCAAATATCTTTGTATTAGATGGCTTACAATTTTTCTTTCGATTAGTACTTAAACCAACTGTTTTGGTACCCTTGTAAGACATAACAAGGTCTGTCAACCTAGTTGCAAGGGGATTTGCACACATTCTATCTGGCAATTATGGTTGAAATTCCATATTTCTTAATTTAAAGTATCTTTTTCGCATTATTCTACAACCCAAAAAGTGCTTTAATTTCAATGTCAATACATTTATTTCCAGATATTGAAGTAAATAACTCTTTGTAATCAATATTTCTACATCTACCATGAACCCTCAATCAAAACATGAATGAAAAGTATATTTTCAGCTACGTTTTTTTTAAAAATTTGTTTAAATGAATTTTTCATACTACTTTTGGCTGAACTCTTATATACAATAATTACATTTTTGTTAAGTTACTTTTGGCTGAGCTTTTATAGACAATCATTATATTTTTGTTAAGTTTTTTTTTTTGCTGAAATTTTATAGACAATCATTACTTTTTTGTTAAGTTACTTTTGGCTGAACTTTTTTTTTTTAAATTAATTGTGATTCACTCACAAAAAAGCTGCAAGCAACCACTATTAAGTTAGAAGTTCCTAGAAAAAAAAAAGAATAAAGTGATAGAGCAAGGAAACGGTTGACAGAAGACTTAAAAAGTTGAATGTTGTATGAGTCAGGAAAGCATAAAGGTAGGAAAGAGTTCTGAAGAGGGAAAAAAAACTAGACATGAATGAGACTTTGCTGAATGACAAATCAAGCAAGATTGAGTTTTAGTTGATGGAACTAGAGATGATAGCTCCTTTGAGCAGTATTTTGATAGTATTTGTAGAAAAGAGAAAGAGATGCAACTTTTTGATAATGGGAAAGAAGATCAAGTTTAGCGGAAAGAGCGGGATAAAAAGAATGTCTAACAATGAGTTAACCTGTCTAATTAATTAAATGGAATGGAAGAAAGAGTATGGCCATAAGATTCAAGAGTCGAATTTGAAGAAAAGTTCTTTGTAAATAGTTCTGCCTTTTCCAACCTATTTTTTAAAATCACAATCAGAGCAAAGAAGATATGATATTATGACAAAATGTCAACAGTATTTTGATTAAAGAGGCAAACAAGATGTTTCACAGATTTTAGTGACATTGCTATGAAACTCTATCTGTTTATCAAGTAAAAAAGTAAAAATATATTTTACCACTATAATATTTCAAACACAAGTAAATATGCACACAAAAAAAAAAAAATCCTGAAATTTTTTTTTCAATAGTTTAGGAATTTTCATGACTTTTTTAGTTTTCAAAAAAGCATTGATTAGCATGTTGACATATTGCTATATTCTAATAACATTATCTTATTAGAATAAATTAAAGCATTAGTCAGCAGTTCTTATGATTATTTTATTATGACAGGTGTACTTATGATTATTTCATTATTTGTTATTTAAAAGATTATTACATCGAGATTATCTTTAATTTAAATCAAAACTGTTTTGATTGTGGTTGAATGTTAGCTTCAATTGATTTAAAACAGTGATCAAATGAAATTCTGTTTCAGTTTTAGTTTTGGCTAGAAATACAAACTGATACAGAAATATAATTGCTTTTATAAATTCAGGTTTAAATACTTTTATGAATTTAGTAGAAAACAAAATTTTATTTTCTATCAAATTCATAAAAGTAAAGTACTAAATTCATAAAATCATTTGATTAAAATTTTGCTTTTTTTTACCAAAAACAAAACTTTAATCAAACGATTTTTAATTCTTATTTAATTTAGAAAATTTGTTTTTTTGGCAAAATTCACAAGATATTTTACCATTTCAAAACGAATTTTAAACCCATACTTCAACAATTATTTAATTTTTTAGTTAGCAAATAGTGAACATTCGTCGGCTTTTAAAAAAAATTAAAATCATAAACAAACTAATCATTGCAGCGCGCACAATATTTGGATAAAAAGCTACTGAAATTTTGATGTTTGTTTTGGTAAAATATTTACTAAAATGTCCGTTTTGAAATTGGAATTGTATACCCAAAATTTTGGTTTTAGCATACTTCCTGTTTGGTTGACCACTAATTTAAAGTAATTTCTACAGATTTAATGAAATTTCTTATTGTTACATTTAAAAATGAGTAAAATTTACAACAAAGCCTTAGAAAATTATAAAAGAGTTTAATATTGATTTTCAAACAAAAATAAAGAGAAAATACTTTTGTTGATGTAAAACACTGTAAATCTGAATCAGATAAATGTAGTTCCCTAAAATAAAAAATAATTGATCCACTATATCAAATTTCTAAGAAATAAAATAAACTAGTGAGATGCTACATAATTTCGTGGAACTAAAAGTCAAAAACTGCAAGTAAATGCAATAAAAACAATAACAAGTGAAATACTCTATAATCAAATATAATTCCTTAAAATAAAATGAAGAAAATCAAGTAAAACACTATGAAATCAAAATTGATTATTCAGAATCAGAGAAAAAAAATGTCCCTCAAATCAGATTAAAAAAAAAAAGATTACTTTACTCAAACCAAAATTATATGAAAACAATGCTTACTAGTTCCTGTGTTTTTTTTTAAACAAAAAAAGGAAAAAAAAAATTAAGAAAATAATTTGGTAAGTATGCTGTTGTACTTCTACTTAAAAAATTTAACTTACGAACTATCCCTACAGCTTATACCAAAAAACTTAACTATAATATAACTTATGTTTCATCCCTAGCATCTACTACAAAAAATTGAACTTACGGACCATCCCTAGCAGCTTCTACTAACAAAGCAATTGAGCCAATCATTTTCTCTAATGCATTTGGATAAAACTTATCCTCAGGAAACATTGACAATATATCTTCATCTTCTAAATCTAGTTCTTCCTCTTCTTCAGCTATTGATTCTGACTGTATAAAAATATTAAATAACTAAAATGTTAAATTCTATAACAAAAATATCTAAAAACACTAATATAGGGTTGTCCATAAAGTATATATTCTCATAGGGGGAAGAGAGAGGGCCTTCAAATAGCATACAAAACTGTAATGCGTTGTTTTTCTAATTTATCACAACTAACAAGTGTTTGTTATTATCTAAATGTTTTTAAACAACTTTTTTTTAAATAAATTAAAAATAAAACCATGACAGTTCCTATTAGTTGACAGATGAGGTGGGGGTGGAGAGAGAAGTGTGCATGCACTTAAAAATAAGAAAAGAAATAGAATGTAATTGTCAACCATAATTTGCCAGGTAATCAATTAAAAAATTAACTATTTTTCTAAAAATCCTGGTTTGCAAAAAAAAAGAGTGTATACATAAGGGAGGAGATAGTGCCACCTTATGCACACACATTCTACCCCTCATAGCATTGGCCTTGAATAACACATGTGTGTATTTCAGACACCCCTCTTTCAAGATTACTTATTTCATATGAGACTTTTTACAAACTTACAAAAGGAAGGTGCCTGAAATGAAGCTTATTAAGTTAAACTGTCATTGAATCCTAATAAAGCTTATCAATTAAAACTGTCAACGTATAATGGTCAAGCAGTCAACCAACATGTCGAAAAACCTATGCCTGCAATTCAAACACAATATTTATTAGAAACTCCTAGGAATAAAGTAGCTAAATATTTATTTGAGTGAAAATTAAACAATTTTTAAACTTTTGACTCATTTACCTTAGAAAAAAGTTTCTCTATTCATTTAGTAATAATTTACAAGATAAAATAAGTTTTTAATAAAAGCAAATATAGATAAACACAACTTTTTTTTAAATAAAGTTCTTACAGGTTCATTTGCTTTTAGACAACTATAAAATTGAACCAACATTGTTATGGCATCTATTTGCAGTAAAAATGAACACTAAAAAAGTATTAGAATAAGTTGTATATAGCGTTTCTTTTTTAAATAAAATTAAAATATCATGCATACCTAGCCTTGTATGAAACATCATTGATGAGACTGTACTGAAATAGCTATCTACAGGGCCTTCAGTACTAACATCAACTGAGGGTTGGGGCAAGTATAGGTATGAGGAACTTTTAATATGACTAAAATAGTTTTTTTATAAATATTCTTCTTTTTTTTTTTTTCAAATTATTTTTCTGTAAAAACTCTTCTTTAGTTGACATTCTATAACACAAAATATACTAAAACAGTACTAATATAAATCAGAGAGAGAGAAAGTATTTTATGCAAGGCTAAGTACGCAAAGATAAATGTGTAGGTGAGTAAGTGTGTGTGTGTGTGTGTTTGTGTGTATGTGCATGTGTGTAGTTATTAAATAAAATATAAAAGTTAAAATCGTTTTGTTATTACTTAGTTCATTCTTGTTTTTTTTAAAGATCATCACTTCTAACAAGGCTGCAAGCAACCACTATTAGAGTTGGAAGTTAATGGAAGAGAAGTGATGAAGATTATAAAGCAAAATAACAATTAACAAACAACTTAAAGATTGGAAATTATATGAATCAGGAAAACAAGATAAAAGGAGTGAATTCCAAATAACTGATGTTGGAGGAAAAAAAACTAAACAAAAATAAATTTTTGGAGCACATAAGAACAGTCACAATAAAAAGGATGAGACTTCATTCAATGACAAGTAATACAAGAAATGAAGTTTAGTAGATGGCACAAGAAAAGGTTGGTTGCAAGAGCAAGTCCAAATTTCAATGCATTACAATGCGTTTTTGAACCTTGTCTAAAATAGAAAAGGCATCATTAGAAGATCCGCTCCAAGGCAACAGAACTTCAAACAAGGACAGATTTGAAATTTATAAAGATAAAGAGTAGAATCCGGAATAAGAAAGTGGCAAGCATGATAAAGAAGTACAACCTTAGCAGATGCTAATTTTTCAAAAGTAAGAGTTAATCCTAAAAGACAAAGGGTAGATGACTCATAGAGTACATTACCATTCATAAATATAGGAAGATCTAGATTATTGCTATAACAATTAGCTGAAAAAAATTGAGTTTTATCTGAGTTAAAGTTCAGCCACTGAGAGCTCCATTCTGTAGCAGAAGTGAGATCTTTTTTAAACTCAAATGCTCCCTCCAAGCAATCAGAGAGTGTTGACTTCTTATCAAGAGAAGAATAAATAGTATTATCATCAGCAAACAATGCCATCTTAGATCATCTGAGAATTTATGGGAGATCCCTAATGTAAATCAAAAAAAGGATTGGGCCTAGGTATTTTTGAGGAACCCCAGAAGTTATAGGAAATGTAGAAAAAGGCTGTCCATCGAGGACAACTTTTATATTACGATCGGTAAGGAAGGATTCAACAATCTTAAAGATATTACCAGATACACCGTAAGAAGAAATCTTATGGAGAAGATTAGCATGCCAAACTTCATCAGAGGCATTAGAAATGTCAAGAGCAATAGCCCTATAATAGCCATGCACAATAATGCACAATAAAAGCTATCAGTTATTACTGTTAACAAATCAGCAGTAGAACAAAAAGATTGAAACCCATATTGATGATCAGAAAGTAAGTTATTAGATTCAAGAATAGAGATTAAGTGTTTTTTAATTAAAGACTTGAAAACCTTGCTTATGATAGAAAGAAGACTAATGGAACGGTAGTTAGACGAGTCAGATCGCTCTCCAGAATTTTTAAAAATAGGGATAACAAATATCCTTTCCAGCAGACTGGAAAACAAGACTCTGATAAGCACTTGTTAAATAGTTTTGAAAGTATAGATGAAAGCTCTGGATAACTGGTATATTGTCCGGACCACAAACTGTAGAAGGCGATAGATATGGAAGATATTGAAATAGTATTTTGACAATAGATATGGAAGAAATGATTACAATTGAAAATTGCAGCAGCACAATGAGAGGCAAATCATGCATAAGAGTGAGGCTTGACTTGAAATTGTTGAAGGGAAATAAAAAAATTCCATGTTAGCCTGAATTCAAGAAGTTACATAAGAAGTACATTTGTCAGTAGGAAGACAAAAAATTTCTATCCAAAGCCCATCACGAAAATTAAGGAATGAGTCCCACGAAGATTAAGGAATAAATAATTTCGATTGTCTGGAAAGCAAGTTGGAAAGTTGACTATTTGTGTTGGAAATTGAGAAAGGCAAAATTTGTGCACCTTAACGCCTGCAGTAAGTCACTGACACTAGAGCCAAGCCACCACCAACGATGATATTGGCTGAAGAATAAAGAGAGAGGGTTTGGTCAATTTGATCAGAAATAACATCAAAAAGAGTGCAGTCTTGAGATGAAGGAGAGCAATATAAAACAAAGAGAAAGGTATAAAGTAAAGTCGTGCTAAACAAAAACACATTAAAAAATAGTCTGAGGATTCAAAGCTAGTTTCCAGACAAATAGGTGAATTCTTAGGAATGTAAATGCCCAGGCCAAGCATGTGACTATTGGAGTCTTTACAAAATAAAGAAAAATAACCATCAATACTAAGATCACAAGATGAGACAGCTGAACTCAAATTAGTTTCACAGAGAGCAAGTAGATCTGGAGAACTTTGCAAGAGATAGAACTCAACAGAAAAAAAGTTACTTCGAAGATATTATTAGATCAAATATTAGTGAATGATCAAATTAGAGAACTTGGTGATGACGATGGTTTTTTGTATTTTATAGTTTTTGATACTAGTCATTTTTTTAAATGGTTAAAGAACTTGACTCAAGGCACAGATATTACACAGTATACTATTTATTAGCTCAAGCAAATGCCTCATAACTATTAATAAACTCTAAGCTGTAACAAAGAGCTCTGAATGCCTTGACAAAGCACACTAAAAATATGAACAAGGACACCATCCATGTGTAACATGGCACTGTTAATACTCTGATACTTTAGAGCTGTTGATGAAATCATCTTCTCTGAGAGCTACTACAGATTTCAGGAAACCTGACTACCAGCCAGCCTCAGAACCATAAAACAGAGTTTTAAAGCTGGTCAACAGATAGAATCTGTTTACCTTTTAAGTCTTTGCCTTGGAGGCCTTCTTTAAGACAGTAGCCAGATGCATTTAATGTCTGCCTTGAATAAGTATTTTTAGTGAGACACCATCTAAAAAATTTTTAATAACTTTAAAAAAGCATTAAACTAAGTAATAACAAAACAAAAAGATGTTTAAGATATTTGACATGATAATAAAAATTTTTCTTCGTATAGTTTTACTAAATACGAAGAAATTTTTTTTTTAGTAATGTCAAACATCTTAAACATTTTTTTATTAATTTCAAGTATTTTAAACATCTTATAATGACAAATATCTTAAACATCCTTGTCAAGAACATTTATTTATTCAACCAACCAATTTATTTGTTCATCTTTTTTTAACATAATGTTTAATAATTCTAACATAATGTTCAATAATTTTAACATAATGTTCAATAATTTTAACATGTTCAATATTTTTAACATAATGTTCAATTTAAAATAAAAACATAAAAACTATAATAATAGGGAGGTTATTTTTTAATATTTATTATAATTTATTATTTATATTTATAATTTATTTTAATATTTATTTAAAGTTATTTATAAAATGCTATCATTAGAAGCCATTTAACGCATAATATCATACATTAAATGGCTTCTAATGAATGCATTTTATAAAATAGTTTAAAAATATGTCTTAGCTTACAAATGGTTGTTGGAATTATAATTATAAATTTAGTATTAAAAAAAATCAAAAAATTTCTCTGAAATTCGAACAAAATGAAGATATTTTAACAGAACTTTTATTTCAAAATAAAAGTTCTGTTAAAATATCTTCATGATATTATCAAATATTCTGTAAAATAAATCAGGTATTCTAAAAATTAAAAAAAATCCTCTCTATAAAAAAAATAGATTTTTTATAAAAACAATTATTAAAATAAATTTTTTTATAGTAAATAAAACCTCTTCATGACCAAAGGATAGAAATTGATACATAAAGTGGAATAGTTCAGCTAGATTTTTACAATAACCACGTGGAATATCTTCAAGCTGAAAATTTAACCAAATGCATAAAATAAATTATTAATAAAATATAATTGCAAGTAAAAATTATAAAGAGATCAGAGATATAGAGAAGAATGCTTCTAGATACATCATATAAAGAGATATAAATAAAGAAGAATGATTTTAGATAAAAATTACATCAGAGAGAGTGTTCTATCAGAGATACAAATAGATATGAGAAAACCTTTTTATTATTGTTATGTAAAATACTTTTTGCAGGATAAGTATTCATATAAAATGAATGCAATAAAAGTTTTTAAACTTTTTCTTGGTAGTGAACATTTTTACATTCTCATCCATATAAATATAAACATACAAAAGTTATTAAAATATACATATAGACAAATATATTTATACAAATTATACACTATTTATACAAATGTATATTAGCAATAAATTACTTAGATTTTTACAAATCTATCAAGTTAATAAGATCTAGATAGAGAAATAAACATGATATTTTGATGCACACAATTTTTAATAAACATTAAGAAAATATACTTACTAGTATCAAAATAGCTTTGATAAATCTTGTGATTGGTGAACAAGAGCCAATATCGTCCTCATCGGATATTCTGAAAATATAATAATTTTTTGAGAAGGTAAAGTATAAAGTGTTGGTTTCTACATTTTCTTAGTATAAAAGAACACGTCATAAAGTATTGCCAATATTTTTTTAGCTAGCATAATCACATAGGATTTTAAAATTTTTGCTTTTTTAAGTATATTTAATATTTTGAGTAAATTAAGATATTCTCTCGTTTAGGTGTGCTAACTCTGATATTTTTTTGCATTGTTCTGTTAAATGATCAAAAGCAATTTTTCTTGAAGTTCAACTCTTGAAAATCAGATTAACATGTGCTTTTGCATTTATTACAATTATTGATTGAGATTGACATTTGTGGGTAAATTACTATTTATTGGGTAGATTCACACAATTGAGTTTAAGCTGGTGGAAGTTGTAAACAGATTGAACAGAAATAGATTAAGTGGCTTTTGGTAGTTGAAATATTTTGGCAATTTTTGAAACTTTATTTATCTTATTTCTTCTTTTGTTTATTTTTCAGAAATAAGTTTTGAAATACCCCAATAAGTTATAGAGGTGTGAAACATTTAAATAAGTTATAGAGGTGTGAAACATTTAAATAAGTTATAGAGGTGTGAAACATTTAAATAGGTTATAGAGGTGTGAAACATTTAAATAAGTTATAGAGGTGTGAAACATTTAAATAAGTTATAGAGGTGTGAAACATTTAAATAGGTTATAGAGGTGTGAAACATTTAAATAAGTTATAGAGGTGTGAAACATTTAAATAAGTTATAGAGGTGTGAAACATTTAAAGAGTTTCAATTGTAAAATAAGCATTTTAGGAATTTTAAAATTGCTGCAGTATATGTATATAGTAGTGAGTTAGTGTTTTGTTAAAAGTTTGGTACCAAACCGTTTTATATGGCATTAGACTCCAACAGTTAATGGTTAAAGAATACGATAAATAAATCAAGAGCAACCTGGTATCTAACATGTGTGCTGTGCACATCAAGTACTAACACATGGGTACCAGGAATATTTTTTTAGGTACTGGAATAAACATTTCAGTCAGGCATCAAATGAATTGTTTGCCTAAAATTGTATATACTGTGATTTTTTGTGCCAACTACACATCAATTTACTAATGTATAGATGCTTTGCTTTAGAATTCATAAACAGCCCAAAACCATCAGGCCCATCAAGATTAAACTTCTTATTGTCTGAAAAATCACCTGGTATTGAAAACAAAAATATTCAGCTATTTAGACATCTTTCGTATTCATGAGAATTTAATCTAAAATTTCTTACTTGTTCCCAGTCGCATGCCATGTTTTCGTGTGCGAATTCTATCCGTTTCTGTTTGTGAACGGGCTTCAAATTTGGTGCTTTATTCATTTTTGATTGTACAATGTCTTTAAGAACTTTCCTAATCATCTCCTTGCAAACATTTAAATCCAAATCTGACTTGATTGTTTTCAAACTTGTTGATGAATTTGATGCAAGTCGAACAATTCTGCATTTTTCACGGCCTGAAACCTTAGATTTCTATGGTTTGCTTCTTGATTGTTGCATAATCTGTTGGATTTTTCAAGAAATTACGGATAATGTGATCTGATCTCTTCAATCTTCTAGCAATTTCTTGATTTGGAACTTTTACTTATACTTATATCAAAGTACCATTACTTATTCAAAAGTACCATTAGAACAATTTTATTACCATTGTAACACGGTAAATTCTACATGTGTCTTTAGAAAATGATCGCAGTGTATACGTATACAGTGGGGTGCAAAAAAAAAGCCACACTCAATTTTTTGATAAAAAAAACATTAAAAAATGTCTTAAACTTATATAATAAAAGTAATTCAGGACAATTTTTAAAGAAATGTATATAATATTATTGTACATTACATGTAATGAAAAGAAATTAGGATTTGTAAAGTATTTTTTAGCTATATTAGTTCTAAATTGACCATGCGCATCTAGAAGGCATACTATCTACAAGTCTTTTCAATAAGTCATTTGGTAAAGCATTCCAGCCAGCAAAAAGAATTTGGAACAGTTCATCTTCATTTGTTGCCCAACGATCTTGCAATTTTCTATTCAATATAGACCAAAGATTTTCTATTGGATTTAAATCAGGAGATTGTGCTGGCCAAGACATAACTGGTATTAATTTTGATTATAGATATCTTTTCTTCAATAGTGCTGTATGTTTGGGATCGTTATCTTGTTGAAAGATGTAGTCATTATTAGGGAAAAGTTCTTCTGTACTTGGTCCAAGTTGATAAACTAAGATTTTGTGGTACAAATGCTGGTCCATGGTACCCTCCACCCGGTAAAGCTTTCCAACTTTGTGCACTAAAACAACTCCAAACCATAACCTTTTTGTCATGTTTAATGGTTGCCTTGTATGTTTGCGGGTTGAACTTTTCCCCCATTAATTTCCAGCAGTGAGAATGACTATTATGGAGCAACACAAAAGAAGACTCATTACTCCAAATAACTTTAGCCCATTGCTCACATGTCAAATCTTTGTGCTCAATGCACCACTTTAATCTTTTTTTGCGATTGATTTCACTAACAAAAAGTTTTTTTATTTGCAAAAAAACTCTCCTGATGCTTTTATTCGACGAGATATTGTCCATTTTGAGATATTAGAAAGGTTCAATTCTAGTTTCATCTCAGAACAGATTTTAGGATCTTTTTTGACGGCATTAAGAATATAGTGATCTTCCTTTTTTGATGTTTTAGACTTTCTACCAGATCCAACAGACCTTTCAGCTTATACCAAAGTGCTTATATTTCTTCACCAATTTACTAATAGTTGAGTTTTGTCTTTTGAAACATTTTTTAATGCTTCTGTGAGACTCTCCTTGTTCAGCAGCTTTAATAATTTTTCCAATTTCTATTTATGTTAGTTGTTATCTAAAATGTATTTTATTTAAATAAATATTAGTGTATATACAAACATACCTTTTCTGTCCAAGGTTTTTCACTACCACACCTAATTTTTTAGTTTTGCTTCCTTATACATTATATACTTAAAATCAAGAAAAAATGTTAGTATGTTCGGCTTTTTTTTTGCACCCCACTGTATATATATATATATATATATATATATATATACATATATATATATATATATATATATATATATATATATATATATATATATATATATATATATATATATATATATATATATATATATATCTGTGTGTATATCTTTATAAATAGACTTTCTTTTTTTAAAACTAATGTAAAGTGCAATCCTATATAATTTTCCTAAATACTATTTGCTGAAAAATAACAAATAAAACCTTTAGAACTTACCCTTCTTCTGTGCTCATTGTATAAAAATATACTTGAGAAGATCTCAAATTTTTTATCGGAATTAAACACAAGTGACCAAACATCTAAATATTAAAAAAACATTTTTTCAAATACTATTATTTCAAATGATTATTATAGGTAATCTCAAACATATTTTGTGAATCTATTTTTTAAAAATATTTTTATCTTTTTTTTTCCACCCATAATACCTAAAAATGTCATGATCAACTTTATGTTCACATGCACACGTGTGCACACACACACCAAGCATATAAAGACAACACAGTGGGACGCAGGGTGGCTAAAAATCAAACATTGGCTTAAATTTGGATGAAACAAGGCTAATTAAGAGCTTACACTATAGATAAAAAAATCCCAAAATCTTTTGTCTTTTGTGATTTGTAGTTTCAATAATACCTGTATTTGATATTACAAATTTAAATTAAAAAAAACTGGTTTTGCTTTATTGAAGTTGCTTTTTTGATACAGCTCGCTAAGGTGATATAATCAAATGAAGATTGGGTAATAACCCATGGTTAGAAAGCTAATCAAATTTACTTCTAATGACAATAAATATTAAATTATTTTATTTCAATGTTATTAAATTTTATTAAACATTGAAAATCAGTCATTTACTAAAAAATATTGTTACAAAATCAATAAAAGTCAACATTGATGGAGCCAATAAAAAAACAACCCTTTCAAAACATCTCCATTTTGCAAAAAAAAATTAAAGTTCAATATGTCCTTAACTAACTGCAAAAGAAAAAAAATGTTTTTGCTGATGAAAAAAATTGGCCTCTTTAAAAATAGATTTGAAAATGCATCGATATATTGAAAATCCTTATATCGAAAAAAGCATATTGCAAAAATTTCTGATTCAGCTTAAATAAAAAAATTGAAACCTAAATATCTCAAGAATCATAAGGAGTTGGAGGTTCGAACTTTCAGGTTTTCCTAGTTTTCATAAACCCTATAACATATATAAAAATTAGTAAAATCTAAATTATGAGATGCTTTTTTTTGGTTTTTCTGCAGATTTGACATAGAGTTATCCATATTTAAAATTTCTTGTTCATATTTTCTTAAAAAAAAAAACACAAATAATGATAGAATCATAAAACCACATTTCTATAGCCCATAACTTCTTAATATCTTTAAAATTGTGTCTTGTGAAATTTCTTTTAAAAAAATGCAAACATGCCTGTAGAAATACCTAGCCTTTTAAAAATCATAAAATAAAAAACTGTTTAACTACAACCAAAAGTTAGAATCAATTTTTTTAAATTTTCTTTTAGCCTTTGATCATAGCATTTATAAAAGAATTCTTCATTTTATATTAGAACAAATATACAAAAGTTTAAAGTTTGATATATGCTTAAAAGTTAACTTTTAATACTAAAAACAATAAATATATATGTAAATTTACTTGTCGAAGATGTTGAGCAGGACATTTCACAAACATCTGCTGAAGCCACCAATCATCCTGTGTCATAGAGTCTAAGAACCATTCACATGCACTTTGTGAATTATCAAAACCATTCACTATAAGTTCTACCCAATTTTTTATATGAGGTTTTTCACGAGAATGAACAAGAGTTTCAAGCAAAAAAGAGATGGCTAACTTTGTAACATGAAAGGTAACTGAAACGGATAAAGTTTTAGGGATATTATTACAAAACTGCCATAAAAAACTAAAATAATTTGGTTCAAATACAAGTTTATCTTGCAGAAACTGATGGTTGTCTTCACTAATCATCTCTTGTAGATCTTTAGGTAAATTAATGTGACTTGTTTGAATCTCTTTATCCATTTCACTGTGTTCATAAAAGAGCATGTATGCACTATGCGTTTTTTCAAATGAAAAATCCATATACTTCTCAGTCATTGCATCAAATGTTTTTGTCTAAAAAAAAATCAACTTTTATCTTTCCAAAATGATAAAATATAAAACAGAAGTAAATAAAAAAAAAAGCAAAAAAAAGAATAGTAATAGCATAAAATGAAAAATAAAACTATAGTAGATCATGTGACCATTGTGAGACAATGTTAAAACAAACTATAGTGTGATCATCAAACAAACTATAGTGTTTAACATTGTCTCACATGCGATCATGTGAGACAATGTTAAAAGAAACTATAGTAGATAATGATCATGTGAGACAATGTTAAAACAAACTATAGTAGATCATGTGATCATGTGAGATAATGTTAACAAAACAATTGTAAGTTAAAACAACAAGAAATTGAAATAAAATAAACACAGATTAAAGTTATGTAGAAGTTGTAGATTATTTATCATTTATTTATCATTCACATCAAAAGATTATGTATGCAAATTTATCTGCATTAATAATATACCCATAGATTTATAACATAATTATGGAATAAATATTGCAAGCTTTAATAAATCACAAGTTAACAAATTAAAACAGGTCAAAAAATGATAACTTAGACTTGTAACTTATCAAAGGGTGGGGCTTGTTCACTGATGTATGATGTTCACATTTCATGTTGAGGTGAGGGGTGGTATCCTCTTTCACTAATAGTTATAATAGTCATAGAAAAAAAATCCTAGTAAAAAATGCTTTTAATTTTTCTTCTTAAAATAAATCTGTGTTTATTCTGAACATCTGCTTTTCTTTGTTTTTATAACTTATCTTCTTTTATATAAAAAGTTTTTTTAATAGAAATGTTTCATATTTCTCTGTGGGCTTTCATTCCTCAGTCTAGCTCAAGGACCGCAGATTCCCTGCATCAAATATAACAAAAATATGACAATGCTAATAAAAAAAATGACAATGTTAATAAAGAGATTTTATATTACTTAAAAGATCCTTAAAAAAATATAGACACATAAAATACCTTAAATTAATAATGGTAATTTTAGTTTATTAGTAAATAAATATTACTGTCATTTCGCCTCCAAAGCATTCTGCAGCAATTTGCATAGGGTCAAATGTTTTTACTTCAGCATCGTTAAATAAATACCAATTATTTTCTTTTGAACATCTGTCACGAATGAAACTATAGTAATGACCACCATCAGCAGTGCCTGTGTGAACAACTACCCCTGCTAGATTATACCAGTGATTTGGATTGTCATCAGGATCTATAAAAAAAATTTTAAAATCAGGTTAAAAAGTTGATCAGGAACGCAATGGTAATAAAATGCTTCTTAATTAATAGATTGCAAATAAATTCTATCTATGTTGTCTATCTATGTTATCTATGTTGTATCAATGTAGTTTATGGATAGTTTAAGTAGATTATTTTATTAAAAATGTTTTAACATTTGAAAATTGTCATTTAATTTCTAGTTGCAATGACGACATAAACCAAAGTTTTTATTAAATAAGTTTGTCACCATTTATCCTCACCATCTCCAGTCTAACCATTTATCATACCATTTACAGTATTTTTAAAAAGTATTTTTTAAATTTTTGAAAATTCTAGCATAACATATTAGGTTGCATATCAAATTGGTTGCATCATCAAAATTTAAAATTTTGTATTATTATATGCAAGATGTTAATATATTATATATATATTTTTGTATTATTATATACAAGATGTTAATATATTATATATATATTTTTGTATTATTATATACAAGATGCTAATATATTATATATATATTTTTGTATTATTACAAGATGTTAATATATTATATATATATATATTTGTATTATTATATACAAGATGTTAATGTATTATATATATATATATTTTTGTATTATTATATACAAGATGTTAATATATTATATATATATATATATATATATATATATATATATATATATATATATATATATATATATATATATATATATATATATATATATTTGTATTATTATATACAAGATGTTAATATATTATATATATATTTTTGTATTATTACAAGATGTTAATATATTATATATATATATATATATATATATTTGTATTATTATATACAAGATGTTAATATATTATATATATATTTTTGTATTATTATATACAAGATGTTAATATATTATATACATATATTTTTGTATTATTATATACAAGATGTTAATATATTATATATATATATTTTTGTATTATTATATACAAGATGTTAATATATTATATATATATTTTTGTCAAATAGTACAATAACTAACAACATATTAAAATTATATAAAAATTTTACAAAATATTTTAATAATAATAAGCTGAAATATTTACATTAAAAAAATAATAAGAAATTTTATAAAAGTTTAGTTAAGCTTAAAATTATTTAAATCAAAATAAGTTTTCATTCTAATAATTTACTTGTCATTATTTATAACACAAATACTTGTCATTATTCATAACACAAATACTTAATCAAGCCATTTGACAAAATCCTTTAGAGTAATAAAAAAAGAATTCACCTCCTTAGATCAAAACATATAGATTACAGGTTATTTAGTCTAATCTAAAAAAAATTTACTTTGAATGGTGGAGGGAAAATGCATACTAAAGTCTAATGTAAAATTTTGAAATTAAAGTGATAAAGTACTTTCTGTATCAACCTTCCCCTTTTTCTAAGCAGCATTTTCATAGTTTCATAGTTCGCCTTTTTCTAGACAACCTTTCCATAGTTTTTTATTGAAAAAACATGTATATCTTGTTCGAGACATAATGTCTAACTCAATATTTTTAATAAGTGAAGAATATATGCAAGTGTATATAAGTTTGTATTTTATTGTTTACATTTAAAAACAACTTTTCCCAGTCCTTTGTCAGTTTCCAAAGATTTAAACTTAAACCGTACTTAAACAAAACCTTTTGCATGCAGCATTATAAGCTTGTTTATTACACAATTTTTATCATAAGTTTTATATCATAAATTAATTAATAATAGCAATTAAATAATTTGTTAAATATAGTGATTGGTTTATTTATTTAAGACAAGAATATATTTTCCTAGAAAAGTTTGAAAATTAAAAAATACTAGCAGAAGTAGTAAAAAAAAATTTATAAAAAAACTTCTTTTTATGCACTCATCATCACATCAGCACACCAGAGTGAAAAAAATTAATACCTAAAAGATGAACATCTAAAAGATGAACATCTAAAAGATGAACATCTAAAAGACAAAAAATCTAAAATCTAAAAACCTAAAATATTAAACATTAAATATTAACTCTTTTAACTATTTTACTGTTAGAAATTTGTTGTTTATTTGGTTTTAAAACATCTCTTTTAGGACCAAAAAAACTTTGCTTTTGGACTTATTATTCGGCCTATTAGAAAGTCATTACTTTACAGAATTTTATTGAAAGCTTTAGTTTACTGAATTTATTCAAAGCATTACTTTACAGAATTTATTGAAAGTAATAATTTATAGAGTTTATTAAAAATATTACTAAACAGACTTTATTGAAAGCATTACTTTACTGAACTTATTGAAAGCATCACTTTAATGAATTTATTAAAAGGATTTTTTTACTGAATTTATTGAAAGAATTATTGTACTGAATTTATTGAAAGAAATATTTTACAGAATTCAAACAAATTTCTCATATACAGATTTCATAGATTAGATTTCAGCAATCTCAAAAGCTAACTAAACAAATTGCTGACATAATTGCATGTGATAAAAAGTGAACAATTCTTTACTTTAATAGTTTCCATTAAGAATTGTTTGGAATAAAATACTTAATTAAACTAAAAGTAATGATCTCTTTAAAGAATTAAAAAACTTGATAATTAAAAAGATTTCAACTATAAATTTTATCATTGAATAAAAATATTTAATAAACAAAAAACCTCCATCACAGTTTTTAATTAGCAGATAATCTTCGGTGTAGGCAGCCATATTTAGTTTCATAGGAAATGAAAAATGAGTATTTACTTTTTCTTTCATCATAGTTACCATGTTAAAAGTATAGCGCATTGTGTTAAAACATAAAACTTTTGGCAATGTCTTAAAACATGCTCTAAAATCATATAATAAAAAAAAAACATTTTTTCTTAGCTCAAACTTTATCACTACATAAAAATTTTTTTTTTTCTTAGTTCAAACTTTGTTATTACATAAAAAAAACACCTTTTCTCAGCTCGAACTTTATCATTACATTGTGAGCAGGTATACTTGTTATCACCTTCTAATACATCTTTGACAGTAACTTCATCTAATGACTCCTATACCAAAAAAAAATTAAAACTTAAAATGTTAAAACCAATGAATATTTTAAAATAAAATTTGAAAGGGATAAACTTACATAAAGGTTTTTCATATCAGCAACTGTACAGCGTACTGAATAAAATTCTTCTTCTGTTTTACTAACATGTAAGCAATCCTGAAAAAAAATTTTCAAAAATATATAAAAAATATAAGTTAAAGTTGCACAACTTCGCGTAACAAAAGTGATGGTAAAAGAGCTAGTGGGATTGCTATCTACATTTCTAACAATTAAACTTGGTTAAAACAACTGATATCAAGTTGTGCAATAAATTTGAACAAATATTTAACTTTAATAATCGAAAAAAGAAGTAATATTAGTTGAACACATTTACAGACCTCCAAACAACAATACTGATATAAAGATTGTTAAGTCTATTTGCACTGCAAATAATAAATTAGGCAATCAAAATTACGATTGCGTACTTGTAAGGGGAGATTTTAACCTTTCAAAAATATTAAAATAGAAGTGTATATAGACTTTTTCATAAAAAAGGGGAATGGGCCAGACCACACATTTGTAAATACAGTTGATTGTTTTCCTTAACTGTATTTACAACACATTAATTCCTCAACTTTTCAAACACAAGATAGCACTTTCACAGACTATATTCACTCTTGATTTGATTCTTACTGAACAAAATAATAGGATCTGCAATCTTAAGCATAATCATTTATCACAGTCTTTAAACATCATTTAAAGACTGTGATAAATGGCCTTTATCGCAGTCTTTAAATGATGTTTAAAGACTGTGATAAAGGCCATTTAGTATTGACTTAAAAGTTATTTCTTTATTTTGATATTACTATAATATTGGAATTGAAAAATTTACTCTGTATTATATTAGACACCACCACATCAACCCATGGTCTAAAACTTTCAACTTGGCACTTAAGAGGTGACTTAATACAAATTTTTAAAACCAATATAAATAGATAGTGAAAATCTAACTTTACTTGGATATGGTTTCTTAGAGCAAATAAATATACAAAAAAATCAGATTCAGATATGTGGACACAACTTTAGATACCCAACCAAATTTTCTAAAAGTTAGCTTAAATCAGTTTAAAGACAAACTTGACAAATACCTACAAAAGAACTATAAATAAACAATTGTATTAAGCTGTATTAACACAGTTTAATTACAAAAACAAAATTAAAAGATAAAAAAATGTCAAACTTACCAGTGAAATAACATTATTTGTAATTACACCACAAAACAGCTCACGCATTAGCTCTTTCTACAAATAATTATTATGCAATTTAAAAAATTATTATGCAATTTAAAAAATTATTTTGCAATTTAAAAAATTATTATGCAATTAAAAAAATTATTATAAAATAAGTTTTGTAAATAAATATTTTTGATAAGATATAAACATCAATTTTCTGTGGAAACTGTAAAAAAAAATCCTTGCAATGAGTTGAAAAATGAAAATATCTTAAAAGGACATATATTACATATTTACACTTAATAAACTATATGTTAGTTTAAATTAAAACATTTCTGGACCTCAGCCAAAGGGTATTAAGTCCATTGATTTTAGAAGTGAGATTTTGACTTATTTCCATATATTTTTAATATATGTAAACAAGTCAATACATCTTTACAGCTCAGTATTAAATTTAATGTATGCTTTTAATTTGAACATAAAAAACAACTTTTTTCTTATCTTTCTGCACATTCTTGTAAGAATTCAATCATCCAAACTTTCAAACAGTTGTCGCAGATAAAATAGGTTTTAATAACCTATGGTTTCCATACCTTAATACCCTATGGTTCTGAGATTAAAATATCGATTTTTAGTTAACAAACAATATACAATATTAAAATATTATTTTTGAAATTCATCTAAACTACAAAATATTTTATACATTTACTTTTAAAATACAAAATATTATTTTATATTTTTAAAAATTATTTTGCAAAAACTTTTATGAGATAATAAATTTGTTCTTCTTAAGACACCAAATTTTCTTGAATGATACTTGTTGCTAACAACAATTTTTTATTTAGTGATTTAATTATTTAAAGTTGGTTTTGAAAAAATTAAAAATTATTACTATGTTTAAAATAATTAAATTACTAAATAAAATAAATGTTTTATTTGGTAATTTAATTATTTTAGTAATAATTCATTTTCATTAACTATGCTTAATGGAAAACATAAGATGAGATTTTTTATTATCAATTTCATCTATCCAAAGGTCCCTAATTAAAACCAATTTTGTATTTGTAATCCCCAAAGGTAACTAATTAAAACCAATTTTGTATTTGTAGAGTGAAGTATTAATATACACTGACACACAATAACATTCAAAAGTGTTTTATTTTAAGTCTTTGTTTATAGACTCTTTAAAGAAATTTTTTCTTACAGACTTTTTAAAGATGTTTTTCCATGTTTCACTGCTCTACTCCATAACACATTAACACATAACACATTTCATTATTCCATTTCACATTAACCCATAAAGTATAAAATTTTTCTTTAATCTTTATAGGTGGTGAATATTTTGCTTATTATTTAAAGTGCTAGTCAAGATTATTATTTAAGATTTAATTATATAGTTTAATATTTTTTAAATTTATTTAAAAAAATAAAAATAATCTGTCTAAAAAAAAGTTAGCATTTCTTAGTTACAGCAAGAGGTGCACCTCTTGCTGTTAAAAGTGGAGATAAAATTATTTGTTCAGAAACACGTTACTTTATCAAAACTGTAGATAAAAACATCAAGATTCTTCTCGTTAACTTATTAACAAACCAATTATTATTCCTAATTTCATTCTACAAAAAATGTTGCCATAAATGCTTTTTTTGTTGTTGTTATTTTCTGATTATCTTTTTTAATAAATATTTGCAAAAATAACTATCAAGGAAAAAATATAATTTCTTTATACAAATGTTATATTGCAAATGTAATTGTGCAAACAATAACATTTGGAATGTCAACACAAACAATTAATATGCAAACAAATTGTTAAAAGCTATTCAAAAAATTTTTTTATTGTCCTAACAATTGTAAAAAATTTTGTTAAATATTTTTTACAATTGTTAGAGTTTTGTTAAAAATTTTAAAAGATAAATTTGAGTTACAAACATTTAAACATATAAACTATATATTTACCAGGTCCCATTTCTTCTAACTTGGAAACAAAGTCAGTAAAAAACATATAAACTATATATTTACCAGGTCCCATTTCTTCTAACTTGGAAACAAAGTCAGTAAAAAACATATAAACTATATATTTACCAGATCAGGTCCCATTTCTTCTAACTTGGAAACAAAGTCAGTAAAAAATTCAGTCATATCTTTTTGCTCACAAGTATTAAGAGGTTGTTTATCCATTGTATATGTGCGACAAAATAATTTTGGATTATATGCTTTTCGAATGCTGCTATGAAGATATGCAAACATTTTTTGAACTTCTTTTAAAATTGCTGAATGCTTAGTTTGAGGTGTTATTTCTTCATTTAAAATAACAGATCTTGCTTTTGGTATCATAAACAACTGTTGTACACATGATGCCATATAACAGGTAGCACCTAAATTGATTAATCCTACATAACCAACAGATGATCTTTCTTGCTCATATGGCCAATAATTCCACCCATATGAACAATGGTTCTTATTTTTCTCATTTGGTCTGTGATGTTTTATAAAAAAAGTAAGAAGTTCTAAATACATTTCTTTACAACCACTAACTAACTGAAGCAGAAGTTCATAAGCTGCAAGACGAGAACCTTTTGCTTCATGATGCGGCTCTTGTATCTCACTAATAGAGGAGGGAAGATTAAATAAAATTTTACTAAAGACATTTTGCATTAAACAAAAACCTTCTGGAAGTAATTTAAAATCTGTATCATGTTGCAAAAGAGCTGTGCAAACTTGAAGCAAACCAACTAAGCAATAATCTCCGTTATCGATACAACTTTTTGATTCTTTTATATACATAGACACTTCAGTAATTGCAGTGCGAATGCAAATTTCATCTTCACCATCAACTTTATTATACTTATTTATTAAGCGACATAACAACCAAAAATAATCTTTATAATTTAGATTTGTAATTTTATGTGAAGATAAATTTGCCAGTTGTTCAGCTGACATATTTTTCAAATGGACTAAATCAGAAAGCTTATTTAACATAATATTTAAAACTTTGTTTAGACCAACTTGACTACCGCAAAGACAAAGTTTATAGATACCATGCGCTCCTTCAGTTCGTACAGACCGCTATAAATATAAACAAATTTAAATTTTTTAAACTCTTCATTTTAATACAATTGAAGATTTTGAAATTTAATGAAAAGTTCAAGTAAAAATTTTGAATCTATTTAAACATTTAACTTACATTAATATATAAACATTTTTAGTAAATGATATAGAGCATTTCCATTCCTGTAGGTGATTTTTTATTTTTCTTTGTTTTAACAATTATAAGCTGGTACTTAAAGCAATATGTATACTATTCTTACAATTTTCTTAAAGAACAATTAAAACAAAAATATTTTCATATTTTACCTGAATGTTTAAATGCATATATTTTATCTTTTTTTGTGTGTGTGTTAATAATGCAATAATTTTCAAAAAATAGAATAATTTTCAAAACGCTATACTAGTTAGAACGCTAACGCTAGCAAGATATATTTGTAAACAGTATATATTTATATTTCTCCTCAAAAATATATTAAATATGAATTATAGAAATACGATATTTCACTTGAAATATCATATTTCTATACTCAAAAACAATTTATTTTCATAAAAATACCTACATAATTGAAAAATTTGCAACTTCAGTGCGTGACTTGCGCGCACTGAAGTTGTAAATTAGTTCTAAATAAAATAAAGTTTAACTATCTAGCAACTTTTTCTGTTTAGTGTGTGATTCTGCTTCAAACTTTATACTTTGATAACATTACAAATGTATACCGTTTCTTGTTTACAAAATATTTATATAGATTAGAACTAAATGACAGTAAATTGGAGATGACCAGTTTTATTTTTATGAAAACAATAGACAAACTTATAAGAGCTTAGAAGCACAGAACCGTACTTGATTTTTTGGAAATGCCTATAGCAAATAAACTTGCTTAAAAATAAATAACTTACCTGAGGAGCATAAAAAACTAATCGCAGCAGTAATGATGAAAATTTATCATGGTGAAGAAGTTTTTTGCGTAACTCTTCATTACATGACACTGAACATACCAAAAAAGATAGACAATGATATACCACTAAACAAAAACACTATTATTGGGAAATTATATATATACATACATACATACAACATATATATATATATACATATACATATATATATATATATATATATATATATATATATATATATATATATATATATATATATATATATACACATATATATATTTATATATATATATATATATATATATATATATATATATATATATATATATATATACACATATATATATATATATATATATATATATATATATATATATATATATATATATATATATATATATATATATATATACATATATATATATATATATATATATATATATATATATATATATATATATATATATATATATATATATTATTTGAATTATTATATACAATGACTATTACATTGCAATTGCAAAGACTTAAATAGCCACTGACTGTCTTTAAAATATATTTTAAACTAAATCCTTAGTTAAATAACTAATTCTCTGTTTTTTATTGCTCATTATCTTTCCAAGTTCTATATTTGATGTTTTCCTGATCAAATTGGTCAGAAAAAACATTAAAAATCTTTTAACCAATAAAACAATTAAGTCTTATTCAGTAGTTAAATTGAATTTTAAAGTCAAAACTTAGGATACTAAGCCTTAAATGTAAAAGATAAAAAAAGTTTTTTACAAAAAAAAAAAGTTTACAAAGGAAAAAAGAATATACAAGTTTAGCTCAAAATTACCTGAAGCTCTAACATCTTGGTTGCTTAATGTAAATAAGTCATTACTACTTTCAAATATTTGATATAAAAAATTAATAACCCTCTGAAACAAATTTTCATCAAGCAAATCAAGCAGTTCCTAAAACATTCAAAAAACAGCATAAGCTGCAATATTAATAATAAAATTCATAAAAATGTAAATTGACTTTGAAAAATGGAAAAGATTATTTAAACTAAAATATTTTTAATAAAAATTATTTTGAAAACTTTTATTAAACTTGTTTAAAAAAAAAAATTTAAAAACCAAAAACATTTTATTTGATGGTTACACAAAATTAAAGACCAAAAGCATCTCATTTGGTTGTTACAAAAAAAATTAAACACAAAAACTAGTTATGTAAAATAAAACCTAAAAAAATGTATATATATATATATATATATATATATATGTATATATATATATATATATATATATATATATATATATATATATATATATATATATATATATATATATATATATATATATATATATATATATATATATTAGATAGATATATAAACTAACCTGGCTAAATTGATGGATTATAACAATATTATCAGTTTCAGTACTTCGATAACGTGCCCTAAATATATGTGTTTTTCTTAAAGTTTTCTTAGTTCCAAGGTCAACATCACTAACCAATCCAATTCGAGTTATCAATTTGATAATATAAGCAAAACAACTAGTTGACCACTCATCTTGATTTATTTCTTCTTTTAGAATAAAACGCAATAAATGTTTTACTAAACCTGTCTGAAAAACTTTATGTACCCAAGCATAATCAAGGTTGCTTACAGACGATCCTTTGTCAACAACTGAAGAGTCAGAGTCTCCGCTTGAGTCTCCATTAGTATTCTCTTTATTAGAAATTTGAACAAATGGAAGACTTATACTGTCTAAAATTTGCAAAATATAAAGAAGCATAAACTTTTGTTCAAAGCATAAAACATTATCCCAATCAACATCTTCTTTAAATGAAAGTTTCAAATACTTTTCCTTCAAGTTTTCATTAGTTGGAAGCATAAGTATCAATTCCCAGGTATTATTTAGTAAACTTCTAGCTGATAATGGTTTAACTAATTCACGGGAGTCTTCAAATGATTGCTCAAGTGTGTCGTTAACTGAACTATTTGGTAAGTTATTTATTTCACAATAAATTTTTTGATAGCTCTCAGAATTGCTCACTTTGTATAAAACATCAAGCAAATTAAATAGTTCGAAAAAATTTACTTCTCTTAGTAATTGTATCATTGGTACTGACTCAAAATTAGGAGGATTTTGCAAGGAGTATGGAAGTTGCACTGAGTTTAACATTCCTTCTTTTTGCATATTCATGATAGAAATATATACCAACTAAAAATTTAATTCCATTAAACTTCAGAATTATTTTTTACAGTAATACAACAAGTATTGATATAAAACAATCTGTTACTTAAAAAACTATCTGTTATTATAAAAACATTTTTACGCTGTATTATAATTATTTGCATTAAAAATATATGATAGTTGTAACTATTTTTCTATAAAATCTTTTTTTATGTAAAACTCTATTTTTTTTATAAAATCTTACTTGCTGATCTCGAATTCCTATTTCACTTAAAGTCTTCATGTCTAAATCATGGGTAAGCTCATGACCATGTGATATAAGTCTAAAAGGTGGTTTTAATTCAGTGGAGTTGTCATTTGGCTTTTTCCTTTCTTGAACACCTATACACCAATGTGTAATACGAGCACGAAGAGTAGCAAGAAGGTCACATGACATCATTTTGAATGTTATCTTTTTAAAAAAAACATTTAATCTTCATTAGAAAAAAAAGGTACTTGATCCTGGGTCATAGTTTTAAAACATATTATTAACTAAATAAATTATTGTATATTTTACTCTATAATTGTAAATATATACTATTGCTTAACACGTAGTTATCAGCCTCAATATCAAAAAGTTCTTATTACTCAATAAGACATACTCAGAATTTTTCAGAAAAAGTATTAACACATTCTTAGACATTAACACATTCTTATACAATAACAATTTGTTAGACATTTTAAAACCAACACAATTATCTATTACGCCGTTTTTACACAGCTTTATGCCATATCTATTAATTGAGACTTGACACTTAAATTATCTGGTTTATCAACATCAAGTGAGCCAAACTTTTGAAATTTTTTAAATAACATTTTATGAATATTTAAAAGAACATTGTACATGCCAAACATGTTATTGCAGCAAAATTCACAATAAGTGACTCTTTTTTATTGCAGTATCAAATTATTAGTAAGCAATAAGAGACAGTGAATAAAAAAAACAAACAATAAATAGACAGTAAATAAAAAAGACAATAGAAAAGAGTACAAACAACTTTTGTGTAACAATTTATAATTGAAAAAAGATAAAAAAAAAAAAAGCAAAAATAATTTAATAATTTAATACGTAAATAATTAGAATTACTTTCATCTACATTTTTGCATATAGTAATAATTAACTCAGATGACTGAATTACTACCAATTGCAAAAAAATAACTTTTAAAAAAAAGTCGTTGTTTGAAATGAACATTTTAATAGTTTAATAAATTATAATAAAACTCTTAGTTTAATAAATTATCATAAAAGTTTAATAAAATAGTTTAATAAATTATAATAAAACTCTTAGTTACTTTTTATATTCACGTTTCAAAATGTCACATATAAGAAGCTTGGATGCAAAAGAGAATTTCTAGCATATGTTTTTGAAACTTCTAGCATGCATATGTTTTCGAAACTTATTTTTAAATTATTTGGATTTTTTGGATAATAATTTTAAAAACAACCTGACATAATTAAACACTTGCTTTATAGCACATTGCTGTTTGAAGAGAAACAATAACTTTCCTTTTATAATATTTTACTTATTTTCTCCCAAAAAAAAAACTTTGACATGGTGATATGGTGAAGCCAGTTGCAACATATGGTGCAAAAACTTTCCAATATACCCATATGGCATTCTATAGCACACATCCAAGTGAAAATCTCAGGCCGCTAATAATTAGCAGCTTTAAGCATTCTAAATCCAATTCTATTGGTTTATTGGATCTGGATTAATCATTGATTTTTTTGCATTAAGTTTTGCATTTGTTGTTACAAAGGCACCTCAGTCACCGTTACCAAGAGATATTCAATTGCATACATTGTGTTGCTTTGGCTGCTGAGTAGTCTAAATTCTTAAAGAAGGCAATACTGTACATTATCTTTAATTTCATTCATTTCTTGGCGCTATATAGAATATGCGATGCATAAACTTGTTATAAAAACTAAAGTAAACCTCTCTTACTCTAATTCTATTACTCAGAATTTTCTTTCAAGTTGTATTAAGAATGTCAAGAAACAAAAGAAATAACCTCTTACTATGTTATCTATAGAATTTTTAACTTTTTCATATGCACACAGGTAAGTGGCTGTGGTCAAAAGCTTGACCCTTAACACACACACACACACATTATCTGCTTTTGAGAACTTTTTATTTTGATTTCAAGCAAAGTATTGAATTAAAGCTCACAAAAGACAGCAATGCCTTACTGTTGCAAAACCTCTTGCAGTTCCTATTTATACTGTGAAAACTAATATAATAACTTGAGGCTTAAACTAGTGATAAAGTTACCGATAATCATTTCTATTTGATGATCGCACCTAAACCAAACCTATTCACATCAGACAACTCACAAAGTCATAATAATAAAAACACAATAATAATAATAATAATAATGATAATAATAATAGAAATAATAATAATAGAAATAATAATAATAGAAATAATAATAATAATAGAAATAATAATAATAATAGAAATAATTAACATATTATAGTATCTATAAAAAAACCCTTACTAACTTTTGTAAAATATAAGAAAAAAAAAGAGAGAATAAAGTTAAAGTATTATGGGTTATGAATAAAAAACAGTTTAACTTGATATATAAGTTCAGAAAAATAGTTGTTACCTTATCTATGACACCCGTTGGTTGACATACAATTCTCAAAGTTACATCTTTACTGCTGACTTTTTTTACATTTTGATGACTTGCAACATTTCTGCCAGTTAAATTCCACAATTCCAAATGAAATGCAAGCCTTCATAAAATAAGTTTTATTTCATAAGTTCAAAAATTCTGTCATAAAAAGTTAAAAATTCATAAAACTGCATAAATTTGGTTACCTTTTAATGTATGCTTGCAAATGATTTTTAAGAATCTTTAACACTTGCTGAATTGATTTTAAAGATTGTAAATAGTTCTAAACAAAATATGAAAAAAAAAAAAAAATTAAAAAAATAACTAAAATATGTTACTAGTAAAAAAAAAAAACAAATAAAAAAAATAAAAGCAAATAAAAAGCATGATGAAACAAAAAATAGAAAAGAATAAATTTAAACCTTTTCAATAGTATTAACACCTTCTCTTAAAACTGTCATGCAATTCTGAATAAATTCTTCTTCTTTTTGTACTGAGTTTTCGCCTACTATAAAAAAATTGAAACTTATCTATACTATAAAAAAATTGAAACTTATCTATACTATAAAAAAATTGAAACTTATCTATACTAGCAATGACCATAAAAGACTAATATTTTTTACATAATTCACATTTTCTAAAAATGAATTTAAATATGAATTTAAGAAAGTAAATAATAAAATAGTAAATAAAGTGTTACAATGCAAAACATGATGCAGTTTTATGTGTGATGTTGCAATCATAAGTATGATGCAGTGTTAAGTGCGATTTTACAATGATTAGCATAATACAGTGTCAAGTGTGATGTTGCAAAGATGAATATAAGATAAGGTTAAGAGTGATGTTGTAATGATAAACATATAGCAGGGTTAAGTGTGATGTTACTATGATTAACATGATGCAGTGTTGAGTGTAATTATTGCCATATACTATTTGTGTTATTGAAGATGAAATCTTTTAAAATAGATTAACTCATAAGATATAAATAATTCTAGATAATATATTTTTGTGCCATCAAGAGAGAAAAAATTCGAAATTAAAGTAATACCCAATAAAATATAAACAATTTTGGATATTCTATTTAAAACTGAAATATTTACCAGTAAGATATAAATGATTCAAAACATTCATTGCTTCATTTGAAACTTTTAGACAATCAGCTTTCAATGCAATATTCCACAATTGTTGCGTACCAAGAACATACTAGAAAATTTTGAAAAAAAGTAAAAAATACCTATTATTCCTTTATATAATTTTATTAATTATATAATTTGAAATTACTTCTTCTGTATCACTCTCCTTATTTACAAATGGAGTTGCATTAGACAATCTGGTCAGTCCAAATAACTTTTGAAACAGACTTAAACCAATCAATGTCATCTTTTCTGCATTTAACTCTGACAGCTGAAAATTAATAATTATATTTTTATTGTTTTTGATAAAATTATATTTTTATTAAAAACAACACAATTTTAACTAATCTTATTTTTTTATATTCTTATCTTAGTCCCCATAAAAATTTATTAAGTCGTTATAAAAATTTATTAAATCCCCATAAAAATTTATTAGGTCCTATTAAAAATTTATTAAGTCGTTATAAAAATATAAAGACTAATTAAGCTTAGTTATTTTGACAAATGAATAATCAATCATTCCAAAGTTTTCTGGCATAGTCAACCATTTCAAAGTTTTCTGGTATAGTCAACCATTCCTAAGTTTTTTGGTAAAGCCAACCATTCCAAAATTTAAAGTAATTTTTTATTGACAACTGTTATAGAATATTTATGAATTCTTATCCAATATAAATTCACTAAATCAGAAATTGATTTAGTGAAGATAAAATCATTGTTGGGATTATTATGAGATAACAACAGCAAAATATATATTATGATGAAGATGAACATAACAAAACAAACAACACAAAAAACTCACTGCTTTGTCAATACAACTAACTGAATTGATTTTATTTGAAACTACTGTTCTTATTTATATTTTAAATTTTAAAATAAAATATTTTCAACATTTTTTATTATGACTATTCAATACAACTTCAAATTGTAATTGAATTTTTTATAAATTGCTTTCATACCATAGTTTACATATTAATAAACAAAGTGAAAACACAAACTTTTTTTATTTAATTATAAAAATAACAATATTATTAAATTTAATAATAAAAATAACAAACAAAAACTAAATATTAAAAAAATTAATCATTAAAATCAAATAATTTTAAATAAACTTGTAAATAAGTCAAAACCTTGTTTACAAAGATGTGTTTAAATGCGTCAAGACCTAAAGCATGCAAATCTTCATTGTCAGTTTGTTTGAGAAGCCAACTTAAAGTGAGAAAATGGTAATTATGCGGTAATTGAGTAACTAAACAATTCCACAAACAATCTACTTGTGATATTGATAATCCTATTTAAAAAAAAATCATTAGCATTACATTTATACATACACAGCAAAGTCATATTCTTGTTATACGATATGTTTATAATATGTAAGTTGATTTCTATAAAAAACAGCATATAACTATTTTTAAATATATTTGATATAACAATATATTATTGATATGACCTACTGTAGTCAGCGTCATCAGATAATAATAAAACGTTACAAAATAACATAAAACAAATCGTTTAAAAAGTAGACAAGAAGACTATGTAAGTGATATGTAACTATTATGTAAATTAAGAAAACAGGGTAAGTTAGACAATGCTACTTATTTTAAAATGTATCCATCAGATTGCGTTCTACCTAGAATCTATGGATTGGTTATAACTCACAAACCGGAAAAAAACTACCCAATGCACCCTGTTGTTTCCTCTATTAACACACCTCCTTATGGAACATCTGAGTATCTGGTTAAAATTATCCAACCAATATTAAATAAAAATATAACTTGACTAATTAATTCAAGAAATTTTGTCAACGATGCTAAAAATGGAATGTAGGCCCTAATGAAATTCAGGTTTCATTTGATGTAGTTAATTTACATCTATCCATAACAATCAATGAAGCAATTCCTGTTATTAATAACATATTGAACGATGATCTTGACAATTTAAAAACTAGGACTAAATTAATTCTTATAGATATACACCAGATAATTGTACTTTCGTTAAGCATGTTATTTTTTATACGAAGATAAAATCCAAATTTTACCTAATGCAGGTCCAATTGGTTTATCATTGATGGTAGTCGAAGCTGAAGCAGTTTTGAAAAGTATAGAAAAAAGAGCCCTTAATATAACTTACAAAAGATATGTGGATGATAGCCATGCTCGCTTCGATTCAAAAGAAAAGCAAGAATTATTTCTTAAAACTTTAAATGAACAAAACCTCTCCATAAAATATACTGTTGAACTTGAAAGCAAAAGAAAACAACTTAATGTTTTAGATATTTGTATTACAAATACAATGGATGGATTTTATGAGTTTCAAGTACACCATAAGGATGCGATAACTGATGTTTAAATAAAACCGGACTCCAACATCAACCCAAGCATAACCACTGCCATCTTTAAAGGTTTTTTATGTAGAGCAAAACAAATCTACTCTCAAAAAAATCTCTCACAAGAAATTGATTTATAAATACCTTTTCTGAACACGGCAGCCCAAAATTCCGAAGAGAATTTAGAAAGCATAACATCAGTTATATTTACTTCAGCTCCCAATTTAAATAACATATTATGCAAAAATAAAACAAAACTACCTCCAAACTCAAATCTGGGAGTTAACTAACTTAAATGCTCATGTGGAAATATATTGGTGGGACCAAAAAGAAAATTATTTCAAGACGTGCAGAACACCAAAGAGCTTGTAAAAATCAAAAATAGTCGAGTTCAGGAGCCACGAAACATTCTAGAACATGTTGTGGTAACTTTGATTGACTAAATCCTAAGACCTTGGCAGTCGTTCCAGAATACAAGATAGGGAAAATTACAGAATCCCTGGAGATTAACAAAGCAAGAGTTCGATATGAGATTATTGGGCAATTGGTATTGGGCAAGGTGTTCTAAATCGAGATGATGGGGATAAGGTTAAAACAAGAACCTGTTGTCATTATTATATTATACAGTGGAACAATATTCTATTGTTCTAATTGTTCTATTGTTAACAAGTAACATTAGAATGAATTATTTAGAATTTTTAACTATTTTATTAAATTTATTTTAAAACAGATAAAAATTGATTTGTAAAGAAAATATTGAAATAAAATATATAAAATGAGTAAAAATTATTTAAAAATTGTTCCAAAGTATTTTATAAATTACATGTAATTTAATCACAATAAATAAGAAAAAGCATCACCTAAAGAAAAAATAGCAAAATGGGTATTTGCCGAAAGTTAATGACATCCTTAATATAATTTAATATTTCTAATAGCTTAAAAGTGCTAATAAAAACCTAAAAAATATAAATCTACTAATTGCAATCCAATTTAAATAGCACCTAAACCATTATATAGTACGAAACTCTACAAAATGTATATGGTGGGTTATTAATCCAGCTTATAAATTTTGTAGAGTTATAGAGCATAGTCCCAGATCAAATTATTATTTGATCTGTTAATTTCCCTGTTTGTCTGTTGTTTAAATTGAAAATGATTTAATTCAAATTAATTGAATCATTGTCAATTTAGTGATTTACATGCTATTCAGGAACATACGTCAACCAGAAGCACTAAACAAAACTAACTAACTACTTTAAATTTAGGCACATTTGCTTTATATCAAATTTTAAGTCTTTATAATTTCTTTGCTGTTTATGGTTTACATTGTTAATTTTGTTATATTGTTTATATTTTTAAATTAATATATTTATTTTATAAATTTTATCAATACTTTATCTATATTTTTTATTTTATTTTTTAGTTGGAAGTTACTGGAAAAACAAAGATGAAACGTTTAAAGCAATATAATGATTAACAAATAACTTTAAAGATTGCAAATTATATTAATGATTAACAAATAACTTTAAAGATTGCAAATTACTTTAGCTTTTTTAGGTAAGTTTATTTTAAAATAAACATTTGAAATTTTAAAAATAAATTTGAAGTATATAAAAAATCTCCCGAATAAAAAGTCATTATATATATTATACATTGTGTATATATATATATATATATATATATATATATATATATATATATATATATATATATATATATATATATATAAATATATATATAAATATATATATATATATATATAAGCACACACACATGTGTGTGTATATATATTTGTGTGTATTTACATACATTATCATAAGCTAATAAAATTTCTAATATTAAAATTCTTTGTAATATGTATATTTTTTTTCCATTATTCTCTTTTGTTTCAGGTTTTTTTTTTTCAGGTTAATATTTAAGCTTGAAACTGGCGAGAAAGAGGTACTTGTTTCTTACAAAAAGTCCAGTGATGAGTTTTGATGAGTACAACTTACTTCCAAAGATCAAGTAATTTTAGTGTTTATTTATCATCACAAGGAAATGAATACATCAAATGGTTCTGACCAGATCTTCTAAGAAGATTAAAGTTTATAGCTTTAGATAAGAAGTCATATACATCAATGTTGGATGAATATGAGGTTTTTTCAATCTTATTTATGTTTGCTTTTAGCAGAAGGCAATTTTAGTTGCTGGACTCCAAGTTTAAGTTGCATTTGGGCTCCAAACAATTAGAATTTGCTACAGCTTCTAAATACTTACCCAGATGCAGACATCAAAAAGGTCACAGTTGCCAAAAGACACCTTCAGTATCTGTTAGAGTCAAATATGGGATTGGCTTTTTTGAATGAATATATTACTGAAGGAGTTAGAGAAACTACGGTTTTTAATTTAAAAGCCAACTGAAAAAAATAAGAAAGAAAACAGAACTGAAGCAATCAAAGGATAAAAATCTAGACTTTGAAGGAAAAGTTATTAGCCATTTTGTTACTAAAAAAAAAAAATTCAAGACACTCTTTAAATTGTTTTAAATCCATGACATTACAGAATCTATAATATAATTGCTACAGAAACGTTTAACGCCGTTTCATTAGTTACTAGGCTTTAAAAGAGCGCATTCTCAAAATGCACGCGGTCATTGGAGAAAGATCTCTTAAGCAAATGAAAACTCTTTTTCTTTTGGAATTTAATTATTATTTATTAGTTTAGAAATATTACATAAAGAATCATATTAAGATAAATAATCATCATTAAGATCATATTATAATTGAAGTAAGTATAGAAAATATTTATATATAACATTTTTATTAGATATAAAGTAGAAAGGATCACTCCTATTAATTTTTTAAATTGTCTATATTTTGTTTGTTTTAGTTTTTCTTTTAGCTATAATTTTTTTTTAGCAGTGTTATTTTTATTATTTTATTTTTTAGAAGGAAAATAGGGGTATAGATGAGGCCTAACTATTTTTTAAGCAACAAAAGAGTTATACTAGCAACAAAATTGGTTATTACTACTTTGAAATTTCTGTGATGCTATTAACTATTTTTTGTTCTTTTTTAGTAAATTTATAAAAATAAATTAAAATTTTGTGCCAACACTGACATGACATGCCACATGTTATTGTATGTAAAGGTTAAATTTTGTTATGAGGATTACAGTTCTTATGAAAAAAAAATGAAGGTAAAGAGTATTGTTTGTATATTTATATTTTGTTTACTTTGAATCTTTTTAAATTTTCTCGTGTCATTTTTATAATTTTTGTTTGCACATATTTATTGTTTCCATATATGCTTTTTTGAAAAGTACTTTATTAATAATTATTTAAAAATAACGTATTTTAATAACATTTTGTGTAATGTTGTTACTTATGTTCTGTTATAAATGAATGTTATGTTACTTAAGTTATGTTATATGCATATTATATTAACTTATTGTGTGTGCTATTGTTGTGTGTTGTTGCTGTGATGTTGTTGTTTTTTTTTATCTTTTGAGTTGATAGACATTTGGCTTACCTTCACGTTGGTGTCTATTGTTAAAAATTATAAATAGGTAATTTTACTATTAAAAATCACTGCTTTTAATCATTCACTAAATGGCAAGACAAATTATTTTGCCATATATACAATTTGTTTTATCTCAATTTGATTTTTTGTCTTTAACGCTATTTATTACATAATTTAGCTATTATTATTTTAGAATCATGATGTACCAGCATAAATTGTTTTTTAAAAGCTGACATGAAATAATTATATTTAACAACTACTACTCTGGTAAATCACAACAGCTTTTCTCTATAAGGTACATTGATTTTCATTTTTTGTATGTAAGGTTTTTCTTATTTATTTACTTATTCATTCCTTTTTTTATTTTAGATTAATCAGATTATGTGGTATAGAAGAACAAAATATTGTAAAGTTTCGTGAATTTTTTAAAAACATTTACTAATAATTTTTTAAAGAAATAATATTGAAGTTTGCAAAAAAGGTTTTCAATGTTTGTTTTTTAATTATTTGTGTTAGCAGTATGTTTATTATTAGAATTGCATGTTTTTAATAAATTTTTAATTATTATTTGCTAAGTTAATTTTTTTTCAAACATCTCCTAGCTGATATATATATACTTTATTCAAGTCATACGATTATTGTTTAATTTATTTTAAATGACAGTTTTTTTATATATAAAAATTATTTGTGTGTGCTATTTAGAGTAGAAAAAAAATTATATAGGAAAGATCACAATCTTCAGGATTCGTTTAAGATTTTTTATTACTACTTTCAATTAAAAGTGAAGTTTAAATGGATGATATTAGGCAAGAAGCAGATATTAGTTTAGAAAATGGAAATGTCAATAGGCAACTTAATTGTCGCAGAAATGAAAGAGACTTAGATGAGATGAAAATAATAATCAACATAATGCTAGAAATGCTACTTGGCAAGTAGCAAATAATTCGAACCCAAATGAGGAGAGCTTGGTTTGGCAAGTTGAAAATAATTCTTGCAGAAATGAAAGAGATAGACTTAGGCAAGATGAAATTAATAGACAGCAAAATATAGATATGCTGCTAGATACGAAAGAATGCATTGTATAGCAAGAAGTAATACTATTTCAGATTACAATTATTTAGGAGAAATGATTTGTATTTGTCAGCATTGTGGTGCTAAAGAATTTCCTGATGAAATACATTTTTTATGTTGGGATAATGGAAAGTAGTTTTGTCGCAACTTTCACCATTTCCACAAGATTTATTTAAAGGAAAACATGCAGATGGAAATGCCAATCTGAAGTTTTTAAATATATTTGAAATTATAATGCCTGCTTTTCTTTTGCTTCATTTAAAGTTAATGTAGTTCAACCCATGAATCATGGACTGCCATGATTTAGATTATGTGGTCAAGTTTTTCATTGCATAGGTAATCTTAGGCCAAATCAAGATGTTCCGCTGACATATTGTCAACTATACATCTATGATCAACTAGCATCATTAAATTTTAGAATGCAACAATGTGGTAATGATCTTTGCTTAAATGATTTAATGTTTCCATTGCAAACTATTATTAGTGAAGAGAACCCATTAGCTCTTGCATTTAAAAACATGGCTGAAGTGGAAGAAGAAGAAATTCATTGAGCAGCTATAGAAGGTTGCTCGATGAATTTCTTCTTAAATGTCTTTACTTGAAGGGCAAGATAGACGTCACTATAATCTCCCTTCACATAATGAAGTTGCAGTTGTATTTTACAGTTGTAACTTCAAGTACTTTAGCCTTATTTCTGGACAGCAGACATTTTATTCCTTTAAACATTGTGGGGACACTAGACCTTTTATATTGACCTAACTTTGTTTCAAGTTGTCGTAGGACAACAGCCTTTATACCTCTGTAGGTACTGAAAAAACTAAGAAGGAGGTACAGATATTAAGATTTAAAGTTTATTTTAGTTTATAGTTCTGGTTTAGTTTACAGTTATTAAAAAAATTATAGTTATATATTTATTTATATGTAAATATTATTTTATCGACTATTCTGAGGTATATTTTTTTGTCTTTAATGTCTGGTAGAAGCATAACTGGTTGGTCTGTTTTATATTTTATATATCATGTATGGAGAAATATGTGCAATAGGTAAAAGAATTGTTTAATAAACATGATATTTTTTAACTGCGTTTTACTCATATTTTTATTAAAAAAAGATTTTTATCAATTTCATCATATATTAACCCTTTTTAATTTACTCTTTTTTTTTTAAAAATATTTTCAGCATTGTCCTCTGTTACCTGTGAAAATGTGAGGTTATACTTTATATTTTAATTAAATAAAATTGCAAATGTTTATAATTTTTATTATATTCTTCTATTTGTAATTTTTGAGTCGTTAACAGAGAGCTTTTGTGATTTTAGATTCGTTAACATTTGAACATTACAAAAATTATTGCTCCCAACACCCAGGGCCTCTCTCGGAGAGGTCTTTTAATAAGTGGTGTAGTAATGGCAGATTAGTGATGTAGTAATGGCGGTATAGATGAGGCCTTCATCAAATGGAGGGCTCATCCATACCGGGGTGTTGGGAGACACCAAAGAAAAAACAGCAACCAAAAGGTTGTAAATGTCTACTATCAGTGAAGATATTTATAACTTTTTTGTTGCTGCTTTTTCTTTGGTAATTTTTTTTTTTTAAGTTTGTAATTTTTTTTTTTTCAATTTTTAATTTTTTTTTAATAATATATTGTTGTATATTCAATTTGTTTTGGTCTTTTTTAATTAAAATTTTATTTGCTTTTCACCAGTTAAACCTGAATATAGTTAAATTGGTTCGTTATCCAATTATCATGATATAATGATGCTACATTCTATTGTTAAAAATAAGTAATTGGTAGTTTAATTTACTGAACCCACTGCTTTTAAAATTTACTATAAACCAAGACAATATATTTAGCTATATAAATGCAATTTATTTTTCAATTTGATTTTTTATGTTTAATTTGATTTATTATTTTAATTTGAATTTTTCTCAATTTGATTTTTTATGTTTATAGTTTTGCTCCTTGAAGCATTTTAGCTTTTTTAATTAAAATATTTTAAATCTATTGTGATGTCTTTTAAATTAAACTAAAGTTTACTAAAATCCAACATGAAATAACGTCATAAAACAACACCGACAAGCTGCATCATGACCGCAACTGAAGTATGATAACAGGTTATCAAAAGCAGGTAAATTGTTTTCCAGTTTATTTTTGTTTTACATTTCTTTTATGTCTACTTATCTGTTACAATTTTTGTTTTAGGTTTGTCATGATCAAAATTTACATATTTTTTTAATTTTGTTATACACATGTTTGATTGTAAATTAAATTTTTTTTGTTTGAAACGTATTTGTACTCAGTTGCTTAGTTATTTATAATAGACTTGGTTATTATTAATAAATTTGTTTAGTTGTGTGCATTTAACGTTTTTAAGACAATTTTTTTTTTTTAAAGAATAATGAATCAAGGGGATACCAAAAAATTAATAACTTTATAATATAAATTAACTTCATATTAATCTTAATAATTAAATAATGTTAATGTTATAAAAAATATAACAAGAACTTAGTTTTAGTTTTTAGTCAATTTAAAGCATGATGAAGTGTTATTATTTTGTGTCAGTAACTAAAAATGTATTGTGTTGAAACTAGGAATGTCGAGAAAATGGTTCTGCCTTACACTGATATGACCTATGTCAATTGTAAATTAATCAAATAATGTTAAATAATTGGTAAATTATTTTACCTCTATATAATTATTATACTTTTTATGTGAATTTTACAAATGGTTTAATGTTTTCAATTTTATTTAAATGAACAAAGTGTACAACCTCTAAATCCAATCTTCATAAAACTTTATAAACATGTCTTTAAAATTACTAAATTAGGAGAGCAAGCAAAGCCTGCAAACAGACATTGCTTGCTGTAACACCCTTAGAATTTTAGCATACATCACTGAGTGTGTATAGACACACACACATTTATTTATTTTCAACCATATCAATAAAAATTCACAAATGGTCATCGTAACTTAATAGAATTTGGTTAGGTGTCACTCAAATAGTTACAAACTAGTCAACGGAGTGACACCTTAAGAGCATAAAAAATATAAATAAGAGAGAAAAAAAAAAGAAAAGATTGTTAAACAAATAATAATGAATGCGTAAATAAATATGTAATGAATTATAGTAATAATACAAACTAATAATAATAATAATAGTAATAAAATATCAATAATATGAAAAATAATTATAATACAACATAAATTGTATGTACATATCATAGATAATAATTAAATATAATAACATAAAATGTAGCAATAATAACAATAACAAATAAATATAATATAGAAAAATAATAAATAAAGCAAAAATCAAACCACTTGTTTGTTAAAGAAAATATATATCAAAGACAACTTAAGTACAGCGAAAAATTATAAAGAAATACACTCCAACAATATATTTTTAAATTGAATTCTGTTGAGCAGTAAATAATCCATAACAAGGGGATATTTTTTTTTTTTTTTTTAAATTAAAGCAGGAATACACTGGTTCCATTGGGAAATACATTGTTGTTTTATGGAAAACTTACCATATTTAATTGTGTTGAAAAAAGAAGAGTATAGCTTACTATTTTCTGTATTCCTGGTGTGATAATTGTGAATTTCATTTGTTTTAATAAAAAAATTTAAAAAAGAGTTTGGTAGTTTATTTTGGAGAAAGTCAAACACAAAAAGACAATTGTAAAAGTTTACAAGATCACGGAGTTTTAAGATTTTTAGTTCAGAAATTTTTTTTTGGATATCAGATCTCATTGGTAAAAACATCATTATTCTAATGAAAGCGCGTTGTAAACTAGCAATGCCGTTAAGTAAAAAGTTACTTTTTTGACCCCAAACAATACAACAATAGCAAAGGTGAGAAGAGAATAAATAAGAATAAATCATTCTAAGAGTTTGGATACAGTTATTCTAAGAGTTTATGATACAGTTGATTATACTAAGATAGGTTTTTATGAAGAAATACTCCAAGATATTTTATATATTTTGACCAAAAAAGTTTTTTCCGTTAATTTTAATTTTAATATTATCAATAGTTTTTTGAGGGGAATGAAAAATAATGTATTCAGTTTTATTGACATTCAATGAAATACGAATACTCTTTAACTAGTTACATAAGCAATAAAGATCTTGAATAACTTTTTTACAAAGAGTCGTAAGTGATTTGTTGATATATAAAAATTTGGTATCATCAGCATAATGATGTACCTAATGAACAAGATAATTTGTTTATATATAATAAAAACAATAACGGTCTAAAAATGGAACTTTGTGAAACGTCATATTTAATAACTTTATGTGTGAAAATATTTAATAACTTTATGTGTGAAAATATTTAATAACTTTATGTGTGGATTCAAATCCATTAATTGAAACAAACTAAGTGCGATCCTTGATATATGACGAAAATCAATGATTAGCAATACCACATATTCCGTAGTAGTTTAAATTTTTTATTAGAATGTTGTGATCAATCATATCAAAAGCTTTTTGAAGATCAATGAAACACCACAAGCAAAGGAACCACTGTCAATTGCACCACAAATCATTTCAGTAATGTTAATAAGAGCATGACAAGTGGAATGATTTGAGCAAAACCCAAACTGTTGAATATGAAAACAAGCAGAATTATTCAAAAAGTTGTAAATACGAAAATACATAAGTTTTACTAAAAGTTTGCTAACACTTGTTGATAATGAAATTGGTCTGTAGTTATTATATTCAAGTTTTGAGTCTTTTTTATGAATTGGATAACAGAAGCAGCTTTTAAGATATCAGGGAATACACTGGTGATGAATGACAGATTAAATAGTTCAGAAAGTACAGGAGAGATATCATTTGCAAGAGCTTTAAAAACATATACATAACACTAGAAATAATGCCCAATCAATTTTGTTTTAAGTGTTAAAATTGATTAAAATGAAATTGTTTGATAGAAACTATATAATAATTACAATCATAAAAAGAGAGGCAGACAAAATACAACAGACAATTATTTCATTTAATAAGAAACAACTATCTGAATCACCTACAAAGAAAAAAGTAAAACTTTCTACTTTTTTCTAATAAAGATTATCTTTTCATATTTTTTTGAACAACAAAAAACAAATGACAACAAACAAGTTTTTTTAATAAAAATGATATTTCCATCTGTTAGCTCATTTTAATTGCAATTTTCTTCATAAAGAAAAGGCTAAGATTTAGATACTGATTTCCTATTAAAGTTTTTAATTGGAAATCAGTATCTAAATTTTGAGCTCTGAAAAAGAATGTTTTACTTTTTTCTTAGCAAATGTTTTAGATTAAAGTAAAGATTTAATTTTCTTTTTTTAAATTAAATTAGAAAAAAGTAAAACTTTGTTTTTTTTGAAATGAAAAAAAAAAAAAAGTTTTATCATTATCATTTGGGCAAAACAATACGCTATGACCAAAATAATAAAACAGCTGTACAGAGAAGTGAAAAGATTTATTGAGATTTAAAAGCAAAATATAAAAATTTATATTGTATTTTATTAAAAGACTATTCTTTAAAAATAATTTTTTTTAATAATAAAATCAGCATTTATTGTGTGGATTATCAGGCTTATAACAATATGACACTATAAATATTACGCAAACAAAAATATGAAATGCATAAAGTGTTACAGTTATAAAAGCTAAACTTGATTGTCCTGAAAAAAATTTGATAACACCTACTTTTCGATACTTTTCAGCCAATCAGTGTTGATTGGTGACCTTTAAATAATTATTTCCAGCACTGTATATATATATATATATATATATATATATATATATATATATATATATATATATATATATATATATATATATATATATATATATATACACTGTATATATATATATACACTGTATATATATATATATATATATATATATATATATATATATATACACACATAGTGCTGGGAATAATTATATGTATATATATATACATATGTTCATATATAAAAAAGTATATATAATAATGGTATATATGTGTATATAATAGTAGTAGACCATTTTTTAAATATGCAGTAAATGTCTCAATTTAAACTATAACTTTTCATAAAGAAAATTAACTTAAAAAAAACTTACGAAAATGATCTGGAGTTATATCATTAGAATAGATAGCAGCTAAAAATTCTAATCTTGCTTGAATAGACTCTTCAATAGAATCTTGTTGATCTGTTGCACTATTTTCAACTTCTTTTAATGTTTGAACAAATACCAATAAATTATTAAAAAAAGCATTCATTAATTGAAGGTCTTTTATTGCCCATGAAAGTAACGAAGATGACTCAGAAGTTTTATGTGGATAAACACTAAGTACTTTGGGCAAAATCTTAAATGATACCATAACTGACCTATAAAAGATACAAAACTTAGCAGCAGCTAATGAAAACTAATTTAACATTTGAAAGTTAACTCTATATTGCATTTTGTATATTTAAAGAAACACAGTGCATTTTCTTGTTTTCACAGTGCTTATCTAAAACAACAAAGCCATTTTTAATATATTAGTAATGTATAACATTAAAATGATGCAAAAGCGCAAAAAAAAAAACATTCAGTGTTCATAAAATGCAAATGATATTGCAAAGAGATTCAAGCTTACTTTAAATTTGTGATGTTTAAGATATTGTCCATATGTTTTAGATAACTTATTGAATTAGATGAAAGGTATGGTTTTGAATTTTTGATCATAAATTCTTATATGATTAAGCATTACAATTATCTATTTTTACTTGATTCATAGTTCTTTTCTCTTTGGATACAGCTTAAATTTACTTTGTTTCTTTAAAGCAACATCTGTTTAGTTATAAAAACCAAATAATACATTTTTTATTTCATTTTAGATGAATGTTAGAAACTTTTATTGAAGAAGATCTACCAGCCCCTGATGAGATGCTTGATTTAATAGAAATTGAATAAGATGAAGAAACTTTAGATGGCAGTAGTGATGATGCTTTTTTTCGTGGAAAAATACGAAAAAAGCAAAAGAGGGAAAAAATGAGTTGCTTTGGAAAAAACAAAATCTAAGTTCTATTTTTAAATTAAAATAGGAATTTGAAGCATTGAAGATGATCCTGATAATGAACCAATAAATTTTATCATGATACTTATCACAAATGAACTACTTAAAATAATTTGAAACGAGTCTAAAAAATATGCTATGCAAAGCAATACAAAAAACCCTTTGAAAATTACAAGAGCAGAATTGGAACAGTTTATTGGAATATTGTTTGCTAAAATCTTAATAAAAATGCCTAGCACTCAATTGTTAGACCTTATAACTTAAAAACGTTTTGAAAAAATTAAAGTAAATTGCCAAGATAATTGTTCTGATTATATATATAATAAGTTTTTAAGGCTTATATTAAATGTAAAGACTTTTTTATACTTACATTCTGTCAGATATTATCTGTCAGATAAGGTTATCCTGCTACTGGTAAAATGTAACCCAGTACAATCTGTTTCATGTCCTTCTGTCTTGTAGGATACGCCTTTTTAGGCAAAGGCTAGGAGATGCCAACTCCGATTTAAAACACCCCCTGCCTTGGGGCTCTTGGTTGAGTAAAGGCTAGAGATGGTGTTACGATAAAAATACTCATCTTGGGCAGATGTTAAATGTACCCGGCTACTGTCTTGTAGAAGGCCTCCTTGGCAAAGATATCCTAGGTAAAGCTCACAACTTTTGCCTTTCTCAATCCCTAACTCAAATAGTCAACTTTCCAACTCGCTTTCCAGACAACCCGAATCATTTACCTTCTCTACTCGACTTATGTCTTGTTTCTGATCCTAGTCAATGCTCAGTTTCTCCACATTCACCCTTAGGTGCTTCTGATCACAGTTTGATCTCTTTAAACTAATATCTCATTCTTCTTCATCTCCTGAATGTCCCTATTATCGAACCTCTTACAACTACAGTAAAGCTGACTGGGATTCTTTCCATGATTTTCTTCGTGATGGCCCTTGGGTAGAAATCTTTCGTCTTCCTGTCGTCAAATGTGCTTCTTACATAACTTCGTGGATTCAGGCTGGCATGGAATCTTTTATTCCCTCTCGACGATTCCAGGTCAAGCCTCACTCTCCTCCATGGTTTTCTTCACACTGTGCTGTTGCGATTGCCAATCGAAACCGTTACTTCCATATTTATCAGCAAAACAATTCTCCAGAAAACAGACGTCTGTTTATTACTGCTAGAAACAATTGTAAAAAGATTTTTACAATTGTTTCTAGCAGTAATAAACAGACATCTCATCTCAAAAATTAGGCTCTCGTGAATTCTGGAGAATCTTAAATAATATCAATAATAAGGGCAAATCATTAATTCCACCTCTCTTGTATGGTTCAGACTTTGTCACCTCACCTAAAGACAAAGCTGAATTGTTTGCTAAAAACTTTTCATCAATATCATCTCTTGATTCCACTAGTTGCGTTCTACCTGATATTGCCAACAAGCAGGTTGATCCATTGCTTGACATTCATATCACTCCAGCTTCTGTATCTAAAGTGATTTCCTGCCTAGACTCTTCAACAGCTTGTGGCCCTGACAACATACCTGTTATTGTCTTGCAGAAGTTCTCTGGAGCTGTCATCTATACTCTCAAAAATATTTTACAAGTGCTTATCAGAGTCTTGTTTTCCAGTCTGCTGGAAAGTGGCATCTGTTATCCCTATCTTCAAAAATTCTGAAGAGCGATCTGATTCGTCTCACTATTGTCCTATTAGTCTTCTTTCTATCATAAGCAAAGTTTTTGAATCTTTAATTAACAAACACTTAATTTCTCATCTTGAATCTAATCACTTACTTTCTGACCATCATATGGATTTCGATCTTCTCGTTCTACAGCTGATTTGTTAACAGTAATAACTGACAGGTTTTATCGTGCATTAGATAAAGGTGGAGGGGTTAAGGCCATCACTCTCGACATTTCAAAAGCTTTTGATAAAGTTTGGCATGCTGGTCTTCTCCATAAGCTTTCTTCTTATGGTGTATCCGGCAACATCTTTAAGATCATCGAATCCTTCCTTTCCAATCATAGCATAAAAGTTGTCCTCGATGGACAACACTCTTCTTCTTATTCTGTAACTTCAGGGGTTCCTCAAGGTTCTATCCTTGGCCCTATACTCTTTTTAATTTACATTAACGATCTTCCAGATATTCTTTCATCTAAGGTGGCATTGTTTGCTGATGACACTACCATTTATTCTTGTGTGATAAAAAAAAACCAACACCCTCTGATTGCTTGGAGGGGGCATTTGAGCTTAAAAAGGATCTTACTTCTGCTACAGCATGGGGCTCACAGTGGCTAATGAACTTTAATTCAGATAAAACTCAATTTTTTTCAGCCAATCGTTATCGCAATAATTTAGATCTTCCTATATTTATGAACGGTGATGTACTCGATGAGTCACCTACTCTTCATCTTCTAGGATTAACTCTTACTTCCAATCTTTCTTGGAAACCATATATCAAATCAGTTGCAAAATTAGCATCTGCTAAGGTTGCATCTCTTTATCGAGCTCGTCACTTTCTTATTTTATTAGATTCTATTCTCTATCTCTATAAATCTCAAATCTGGCCTTGTATGGAATATTGTTGCCATATCTGGGGCGGATCCTCTAATGATGCCCTTTCTCTTTTAGACAAGGCGCAAAAACGCGTTGTAAACATAGTTGAACCTGCTCTTGCAGCCAACCTCTAACCATTATCACATCGTCTTAATGTTGCTTCTCTTTCTCTTTTCTACAAATACTATAATGGGCACTGCTCTAAAGAGCTATCGTCTCTTGTGCCATCTACTATAATTTATTCTCGTGTTACTTGTCATTCAATTAAGTGTCATCCTTTTTCTGTGACTGTTCCTAAGTGCTCCAAAAACGCTTATTTGTCTAGTTTTTTTTCTCAAACATTAGTTCTTTGGAATTCGCTTCCTTCATCTTTCTTTCCTGACTCATATAATCTGCAATCTTTTAAGTTCCAACTTTAATTAGTGGCTGCTTGCAGCCTTGTTGGAAGCGAAGATGTTTAAAAAAAAAAAAAAAAAAAAAAATTTGATTACAAAAATATAAAATTTTCTGTTACTACTGCTTTTGATAATGTAAGTATTACTTTTATAATTTAAGAAACTGATATTGATTATTTGACTTATAATTATTTAAATTATTCTATTGATTGCACAATCATATAAATAACATTATCTATAAAATAATTTATAAAGAAAATTTGTAAAAAATATAACCTACTGATTTTTTTTAATATTTTCCAAACAACCTTCTATGAAAACCATCCTAACTTTTTTGTTTCCTGAATAACAAATTAATTGCCATAGCAACTTCTGTGCTTCTTCTAACAGACCATCTGACATATTATTCTAAATAGTTTATTAACAAACCAACTGACACATTATTCTAAATACTTTATATTTAGTATCTGTAACAAGATACAAGAATTTACAATGTCTATAAAATAATATTAGTAATATATATCTACTTTCTAACTCTCTCTATATAGTATATATCTATACTATCTAAATAGTATATATCTAAGATAGTATATATCTGAGATAATATATATCTATACTAACTATCAGAATCACTTTTCAGCTCAATAATTTTTGTATATATTTTTATAAAATTTATTTATCCTTAACTGTATTTAATTTCCTAAAGCTGGAGGAGGAGGGAGGGGGGCACTACGGTCAACGAGACTCATTTTAAATTGCTGTTACAAACGCTTGGTAACTCCAAAACAAGCAAGAAACACTTTTAAATAAAAATGATTAAAAGATAAAACTAATAAATTTGTTCTTCTTCAATGTTTTCCTTTCTCCTGAAATTTCAAATTTGTTAACAAAAAAAAACAAAAAAAAAAAACAATTAAAAAAAACAACTTATATCTATTCAATTTTTGTTTCCCAATATCGATGTATTTTAATAAATTTTCATTTTTTTAAAAAGTAGGTTTATTTATACAATGCACATAAAAATTTTGCACATAAAAATTTTGTTTTAATGTAGTAAATAATAAAGTTCCGATAACAAATTATTTTAATAAATTTTCAAGTTCCTAAAAAGTTCTTGAAAAAAAAAAAGTTTTGTTTTAGTTTTTAATTTTGAAAGTTTTATTAAAAAATTCCAACTTATAAAAAATCATTAAAAAACATTACAAAGTGTTGATATTAAATTTTATCTAACTTTTCTAGTAATAGCATAGTGAATGCTTTTTCCAGTAAAAGCATGCAACCTTAATCTCTTGATTATCATCAACACAATATTCCATATTGATTTTGTGTGATTAGCATCACACAAAATCAATATGAAAAATTAAGAGTATCAATGATATTTTAATTTTACAGTAATAGACATATGGTAGCAGAATATCGGTAAAACACTATCCCATGCCTCTGGAAGTCTCAATTTGTTCTCTACGAAAAATAATTTTGGACTAAAAGATTGATTGAGACTTGTCTTTGACCTTAGGGATATGAACCAAATTGCAAGAAAAAAAAAAAATCTTAAGTAAAAAGTATAAAGTAAATCAGTATTAGATGACTTACACTTATTTTCTGCTCTGCTCTGTATTTTAGTAAGGATATGTTTATTAATTTAAATTAAGCTTCATAAAATACTCTATAAATAAAATGAGTACACTTTCTTTGATGCCTCTAATACAAGCTTTACAGATCACTACATTGATTGCGAGTTGTTAAGTAAATCTGACTAAATAAGTTTAAGACAAGTTTTTAAAGCTTTATCTAATTCAAATGATGAAATAAGTGTGGAAGTTGGAGATTCAACTTCAATTAAAATAACATCAACTAAACAACTCCAAGTATAAGTATTAAAGTTAATAGGCATAATTGTTTTTGCTTTCATTTTTGGTTTTACTTCAGGATTTACTTTGCTAAAATGCCATATGTGCAGAATTTGCTTGATAGGTTGATTCCTTATATCTTTCTTATCATCTTGCAATATAGAGTAGGGTAGGTTTTCTTGAAGGCAGCATTTTAAGTTTCCTTGACAATTTTGAAGAACAATATGTTGTATATTGTCTGCCTGATTATGAAGAAGTCTAGGAACAAGTTTATAATGATTAGACTTTTTATGTGCAAACCACATGGGGCAGTAAACTTGGAAAAAATAAGTTTTAATTGTGTACAATTCTTTGCTTTTGAATAAACTATTATAACTAGTCAAGCTTAAGTTAACCAACTGGCATGATAAACAAGACTAGGCTTTTTCATTAAATACTTTGGGAAAATAAAACCTTTAGTTATTCCAATACAGTATTCATAAAGTTTTTTTGCTAGTCTGTACTAAGGTCAGATAAAACAGCAGGATTTATGTATGAGTCAACCTTTAAATGAATTGAAACAAATTCAAAAATTGCTAAATCATGTAAATCATCTGCAATAACATTTTGAACAATATGGGCCCTTATATTTCTTTGGATCATTACTTTTATCATCTGTTTCAGCTATGACTGAAATAGATATAAAATGATCCGAATGGACAGTTATAACTTTTGCATTAAATATTTTTCTTAAAATTTTTGCTTTCTCTATCGTATCTATTTGACCTATTTGCCAGTTTCCATAGTGCTTGTTAGAACAACCCTTGCAAGAAACATGATGATATAATGAAGGAATTAAAATTTTACAAAAACTGCTGTAAAATTTGATGTCAGTTTATTAACGAATTTTTGTTTGATCATACTTATTTACTTCAACCCTGTCACCACCTACTTCAACCCTGTCATCACATTTTAAAAGAAGAGTATCACATTTGCACATATATCAAATAATTTTAAAAAGATTTTTTCCAACCAAGACTAATTTTATGTTTTAAACATTACTTTTATGTTTTGAAGCTTATCATCCTGCTAAAATAATATTTTTTGAAATATTCTGCATACTTATTTCTTTGAGGTTTCTCTTTTATAAGTTAATCTTGCAAGCATATTGATTTTTCTATTTATATTTCGGGAGGTTTTTTTGGTGGTTGCCCAGATCCACATTTAGTACTCATTTTTAACTTCAAAAATTTTTTAAAGTTGATAAACATGCATCGCAAGGTATGTCATTGAACAAATATGACACAAATACCGTTATATTTGTAAATGTTCCTTATAATTTTTTCTTAACTTATATACTTAAGTATTTTTATGTGTCTTATATGGTAATGTGTGTTATTTAATATGTGTTTATATGAGTTAAGGTTATATGGGTCTATATTTTGTAAGTGCTTATGTGTCATAAATGTGTAAGTACATGTTACATATGAAGTGTTTTTATGTGTGTTATGTGTTATAATGTTATATGTTTTTAGTTTGTAAGCAATTATGTTGTTTCCGTGGTTTCAAAGTGTTCTGAAATGGCTTAGTTCACAGCAAGAGTGTTGTCCTTGCTAGCCAAGTGGTGCACTTTGCTATAATGTGACTTGGCTTGGTTGAGAGCAAAAATATTGTTCTTACCAGCCAAGCAATGTACCGTCATGATGAAAAACATAATAAAATCTGTTTCTATTTAGTGTAATCATAAAATATTTATTTTTCAATTAGATAACATATTTTAAGATTTCTTATAGCCAGTACAGTTGTTGCAACAGCAATCAACAAGTGCTGCCCCAACAGTAACAAGAACAACATTGATTGATTGCTTTTATCGTATTTTTAACTTTTTTATATAGCTTCCAGCTGCTTCTTCTTCTGGTACAAAAATCAAGTTGTTGTAATTACTTATACTTAACTTAGTAAATTAACTGATTATTGCAGCGTTTTTTTTCATTATATTTATTGACATTTGACTTGCAAGTAAATGCGCTGCCTTGTACTTTTAAACAAGCTAAGATATAATATCTCTTGAACGCCTTAAGCTTAAGTTTTAAGTTAAGCTTAAGTTAAGCTTTAAGTTCTTTTTTGTTAAATAACAATTGTTTTACTTTTACTTAAGTCGAACATTCGTTTAATTGAACCGTTTTCCTTGGTCCCTTGGCGGTTCGAGTTAACTGGAATTTACAGTATTTTAAAAATAATACAACCATCCAAGTTTTTAGGTGCGTATATATGAACTACTTCTACAACTACTGAGCATTGAGTTGCCAGACATCCGGCTTTTACAAAGGAGAACATAATAAAAATTCTTTTACATGTTTAAAGCTGTATTCTTCAGTAATGTGTAAATTACTGGGAAAATTCTATAAAAGTTTAATAATTTTGAATCCATCTATTTACTAGTTTATGATTTATTTATTTATTAGTTTGTTACTTCTAGCAATATTTGTTATTTTAATTGGTATCTAAATTTAGTTTACAAAACTAATAGCTAAGTACTTTCTAGCGATGTAAACTAAAAAAAAAATTTATACTAGATAAGACTTATTTTTGTTTAAACACAACTTTCATTCAATTTAATTCAAAGTTATCCAATCAAAATTTAATTGACATTAGTTTTAACATAAACTTGGGTAACTTTACACGCAAAGAATACGCTGCGAAGATTTTTAGTTTTAAAGTTTTTTAATATTTTTAAATGTTAAAAATTGAAGGTCAACCACAAAAAAATAGCAAAAACTGTATTGCTTATTGAACTTTTCTAAAAAAATTAATTAAGAATAACTGGTTAAACAAAAAATATAGGTCTTTGGACCACCGCCCCCCCCCCTACTTATACTTAACTTATTGCATTGATTGATTGCTTATATTGTAAGTTTAATTTTTTTATACCCTCTATATGGCACCAGAGGAAGAGAGGATGCTGGGTGTAAAACAAGAAGATGTGGCCTAAAAGTAGTAAATGCCTTTGACTTTTAAATGAATTTCTTACTTTTAAGTTGCTTTTTTTTACTTTTTTTTTCTTTAAATAACTTTTTTTTCATAAATTTTTGTGTTGTTTTTCAATTTTTCCTATTAATTTTAATGCTATCAAGTTAATCATTTAAATAAGATACTTTTACTAATGATAATCAATGGCAATAAGTATAAGTCAGGGATAAACATTTAATAAAGTTGGTTATTTTCAAAAAGTCTTGGCTTTTACACAACCAATTCTATGTAGCATGTTACGAACAAGTCATTTAATAATTTGTTTTTTAAATTTGATAAACATTCATTAAAAGGTATGAAAGAATATTACACAAATAATGTTGTATTTGTTCTTAATTTATAGTTTTTGATAAGTATTTTTATGTGTCATATGATGTGGTAATGAGTGTTTTTATTATGTTATATAAGGTTATATGGGTTTATATTTTGTAACTATTTTTGTGTTTCTATGTGTACGCTATTCGTAGTTAAAATGAAAATCTGGAAAACTCAATATTCGTTACCTTGAACTAATTTTAAAATTTTGTTCTTGGCCCCTTGAGGGTTTGAGTTATTGAGAATTTAATGTAATATGTTATGCTATTTGTTAATATTGTGATGCTATTGTTGTTTTATTTTGTGATGATAAACGACTTGGCTTTATATACTTGGCTAATTATAGACAATGGCCTTCACGCCATTGTCTATAGTTAAAAATGATTATTGAGTTGTTTCATTACTGAAACTGACTACAAATAATCATCACTGACTACAAAATATCATTCACTAAAAGCCAAGAATTCAGTTTTCAAATAAAAACATAATGGTTTATCTTATTGTAATTATTTATTTTTAGCTTTTTTTAAAAAAGTTGCTTTCCTTTTTTGTTAACTATTTAGCCACATTTTTTTCAAATAAATAAATAAACATGACACATTAATATCTAATAAATGTATTCAAAAATAATTTTATTTCATTTTTAGGTCGAATTCCTTCACTTTTGACTGATTTTAGAAAGTTCCGACATAGCAGAATTTAAGAAATATTCTGAATGTTGATTGTTTTCTGAAAGCCAAAACAAAGTTTAATAACCTTTATACCATTTAATAAAAGCCAAAACAAATTTTTGATAATCTTCATACCATTTAATAAAAGCAAAAACGAAGTTTCGATAATCTTTTAATAAAATTTTATACCAATTATAAACTTTATAAAGTTTAATACCATTTAATAAAAGCAATGAAAATAAAATAATTTTAAAATATTTATATTGCTTTTATTTTTTATGTTGAACATTTTGTAACTTTTTTTTAAGTTTATATTTTTATTTTATCTCAAGAAAAATGTTTTTTGTTTCTCAAATAAATTTTTATATTTTTTCTCTTTAGAATTATTATTTTATATGGATAAATTGTCCTTTTTTGCTAAGTTTTTTTATATTTTTGTTATATTTTTATATGCGAATGGAAACAGTTTGTATTTTTATCACCTTTGGTGATTACAGTATAGATGGTTTGCATTTGCATTAAGTATTTTTGGCAAACAACAGTTATAAAAATTTAATTGGCAAACTTAGCATTATAAACAACTTAATTAAATGAATTGGTTAAGTTTTTTTACAGAAAAGCTTCTACAAAAAATACTAAACAGATAGTGCTAATTTGAAAATAAATAGTGTCCATTTTTGTTGTTTAAATAAATTTTAATAAGAGGGTTAAAATTCAATTATAGCCTAAATTTCCGAAAACACCTGAAGAAATGTTATGCGACTGTCTTCTATGTTAAAGATACTTTTATTATGTAAAAAATATTGTAAATAAGTACAGTTTTGAAGTAAATTAATTGTTAACCAAAAGACAAGAACTTCAAATCGATTAATTTTTTTCCGTTAACTAAAATTTATTGAAGTAGAGACATAATAAAAAGTTTAAAAATAATCAGTGTGGAACAGACTTACCGTGACCCATATCATACGGGTCCTGACAGTACATTATAATTTACAATTACTAATTTTATTTTTTTTAATATTCCTTTAATAAAGACAAAATCAAAGTTATTTAGTTTTACAAAATAATTCTGCCATTATCTTTAAGTGTTGCTTTAATGTTAAAAAAAAAAGTTATTTAATTATTTAACATCAGGGCTCAAATTAAGTGATTACTTACTAAAAAAATACTTTAATGATTCGCTTTTTTTTTCCCCTTCCTAATTTAGTGTTTTTTGACCATTCTATAAAGTATAGTATCACGTACAAAAAAAAAAAAAAAATTTCTTTGTGATGAGATTTTTTTGCGTAAATTTGAGCCCTGGAACATTCTGAACAAAATTATATAAGTATAAAACTTTTATTAAATTCTTAATTTGAAATAACACTAATTTTTTTCAGAGTGCTGTCACTATTCAGAGTGTTGTCACTATTCAGAGTGTTGTCTCTATAAAAATGTGATTCCTATTACAGTATGACAACATTGATGATGTTTTATGCAACACTAATTAGCCAAAGATTAAAATTAAACTATGTTTAACCTAATTGGTCTAGTATATGTATGTATGTGTGTGTATGTGTGTGTGTGTCTATATTTCAGTATTTTAAGTTAACAAACATTTTAAACAAATATTTCAATTTATTACAAATTTTTAAAGAGCATAAAAAAAATAAATAATAATTTTAAATTAGTAAATTTTTAAAAATAGTATTTATAAATACATTAAGTTTTTTTGTTATTATGATTACATGTATATATTTAAGAAAAATAAATTGTATGAATACCTGTATATAAAAAACAATAAGAAACAATTAAAAAAAATAAGAGTTTCTTAAAATTAAAAAACTACAATTTAAGCACAATGATGATGATAATCTTTGTGATGGTGATGATGATCTTCATAATGGAATGATTCTTATAAACTTTATTTTAACTTATTATGCAGCCCTCAGAACCATTGAATGAGTTTTAGGTAATTAATGCAAAATACTTTATTTTTCTAAATTTATTTTAAAAATTTTTTGCGTTTGAATTATTAAAATATTATTTAAAGACTCACACAATTAGGTTCCTGTATTAGATCCCATAATAGTGTGTTTCCAGGCTCACATAAGCTTTCAACCTTAAAGTTAATATTTAACTGATTGTCCAATTTGACAGGATTGTTGCTTACAGAGCACATTGATACATCATCATCTAAATCATCTAGAATGTCTTGATTTTGATCAGTCAAACTGCCATTAGTTTGCGTAGAGCTTACTGTATCATCACATTTTTCAAGATCATTACTAACTTGTCTACTTAGTAACTGATTATCAATGCCTTCACTAGCAGAAGGAGAAAGCTCCAACAAAGGAGTTATAACTTGTGAACGTAGATTCTGGTCAAGAACTCGAATTTCTAAACTACATCATAAATAAAGTCAAAACTATTTTTTTGGCATAAACAGAAATATCAAAATTTCAAATACACCATATATATTAAAATAAATAAAAACCATTATATGAATAAAATTGAAAACTACTTAAACTCAAAAAAGCCTAAAAAAGTTTCCATATTTAAAAAAAATTAGGTGAAATTCACACTAAAAGATTAAAAAACAAGCTTATTATTAAAAAACAAGCTTAATATTTTGCTGATTTTAAAGCTAAGCTCAAAAATAATGTCGAAAATAATAAATAAAGAAAAAAAAAACAATTACACTAGCTAGTTTTATAAATGTGATTATATGTTTTTTAAAACATATAATCATGTTTAACACTGTTAATAACTAAAATAAATTAACAGAAAAAGAATCAAACAGAAAAAATATATATATATAACAGAATAAACAAAACTAACACCAAAAAAAAAAAAAAAAAAAAAAAAAAAAGGGAACCACATCATTTGATTTTTATTTTATGTTATTCATCTCCCGAAGTACAATAAAGTAGTGAGACTTTGCTAGAGGCTGTGCGGAGGATATTGAAATCTTAAAAATTGTAATTTTCAAATTATGTCATAGTTCATGACATTGAAACATTCTGATTGAATGATGTTTATTATTATTATTTTGTTGTAACTAATAACAAGATGTTTATATTAACAAAATGATAATTTAATACTAATAACACCTCCTTTTGCAAAAGTTTAAAATATACTGATTGCATAAAGAACTGTTTGTCAAAACTATAAGTTAATAAATAAAATTAAACTGCATCCAGCTCTTGGTCACAGCTTATTGTTAGGGTACCATACACTATCTATAATAAAGTAAAGTTCTCTATTTGTTAAAAGCATGAGTAAAATACCTAAAAAATTCAAAAAACCATAAGTACCACCAAGTTTTTTTAATTATTTAAATATTATTCTTTTACAAATGTTTATATTTTTTGAAGCAGTTTTTTATTTATTAAGTCTTTCCCTTTTGGCTGTTTCATTTTCAGATCTCAGTGTTGATGGCTTAAATCTTTTGATTTTCAAAGGCTTAAATATTAATAAGCTTGGCCTGGCCTGACATCAAGAAAATTTACTATTTTAATGTGACATCAAGAAAATTCACATATTAAGCTCCTAGTTTATACTTGTTGAGCACTCTTTAATGAGTAAAGTAGAACACTTTATAAGAAGAATTCGTTGGAAAGCCCATTTTTTCTTAGAATCTGAAAAAAATAAAAACCCTTTAATTGAAAAAAAACAGAATGAAAATTATGGATTCAAAACAAAAAACACCCCACCATTTATTTCTGACCTGGAAAATTTTGAAAATGATTTATTACACTTAATTAAAACTATAAAATTTCAAAATATAAATAATGAATTCCAAAATTAAAACTAGACATTATAAAAGACATAATATAAAATTGAACGCTAATATTTTAGTTGCTGACAAAACAAGCAACATTTACCAAATTACCCCAGAAACACATAAAAAAAAACGGCGCAATAATATTTCTAATAATTATACAAAAGCACCAAATAACTTGGAAAACGCCATTAATTTAGAAACTCAAAACATTGCCAAGAAAATTAGTTTAGATGGGCGATTTGAACCAGTTGCACCAGCACAAGCGTTTGTTTAACTAAAAGATTTTAAACCAAATTTTCAAAATAAACTCTCTTCTAGGCTACTAGTACCTTCAAAAAGTGAACTAGGGCACGTTAGTAAAGTAAAACTACACAAAACTCACAACTACATTTCGGAAGAAATTAGGTTTACATCAGTGGAAAAATACCACTGATGTTATAGATTGGTTTTCTAATATTAACAATAAAAATGAATGCACATTTAAACAATTTGATATTATTGATTTTTACCCCTCAATTACAACAGAAATTTTAGATAAAACAATAGAATTTGGAAAATCCCATTCAGAAATTTTCTGAGGACACTATCCGTATAATTAAGCACTGCAGAAAAAATTTACTCTATTTTAATAAGGAAACGTGGAAGAAAAAAACCACACACGAATGCTTTGATGTAACAATAGGAAGTTACGATGGAGCAGAAACTTGCGAATTTGTAGGTTTATATATTTTAAATACCCTAGCTAAAATAATCCAAATTATTTTAGCTAGGGTATTTAAAATATATAAACCTACAACTCGATAAATTTAGAAAAGATATTATTAAAAATGTTTATTTCAATTTGGAAGCCAATGTTTTTAAAAACATTGGCTTCCAAATTGAAATAAACATGAATTTAAAAATAGAGAATTTTCTTGATGTCACATTTAAACTCTCAGAAAGTTCCTATAAGCCCTACAAAAAAGCCTAATGACGAATTTTTGTATATTAATGTGAACATCCCCCTCAAATTCTAAAACAAATTCCAATTTCAATTAACAATAGGCTAAACCAAAACTCTTCTAATGAAAATATTTTAACTCCTCTAAACGAGTTTATGAAGATGCCCTTAAAAAAAAGCTTTCAAAATTTCTAAAATTTAATAACTAAAATTTGAAAAGAAAATTGCAAAAAAGCGTAATAGATATAGAAACACAATTTGGTTCAAACCCCCGTACAACAAAAATGTTTCAACAAATATAGGTAAAATTTTTCTAAGATTAGTAGACAAACATTTTCCTCCCTCTAATAAATTACATAAGATTTTTAACAGAAATACCATTAAAGTAAGTTATAGTTGTACAAAAAATTTAGAAAGAATTATAAAAGGCCACAACTACGCTTTAATTAATAAAATGAACGTTTAAAAGAAAAAAACTGATTATTGTAATTGAAAACAAAAAATATATTGCCCTCTAAATGGAAAATGCCTTTCGAAAAATGTAATTTACAAGTGCATTGTTTCCTCACAAAATAACCCTGATAAACAATATATTGGCTTTACCGAGGGGGAATGGAAAAAACGTTATGCCAACCACAAACAATTGTTTAAACACAAAAAATATTCAAAAGAGACTATGCTGTCAAAATATATTTGGGATTTAAAAGAAAAAAAGAAAAATTTTAATTTACAATGGTCTATTCTAAAATCTGCCCCTGCCTATAATAACACTTCCAAAAAATGTATGCTATGTTTGCAAGAAAAATTTGAAATAATTACTCATTTAAATCAGGAAAATTTATTAAATAAAAAATCTGAATTAATTTCTAAATGTAGGCACGAAAATAAATACCTCTTAATTCACCTATTTGAATCCTCAGACTATGTGCTTTTACCTTTTACGTAGCACCTCTTTGCTCTGTAGCTTTTATTTTTATTTTTTATCATTCTCTTTATTACCAAGAATTCTTTTCAATTTTGTTTTCAAAATCTAGCCAATATTGATGCTATAAGTGACTTATATGCTATTTTCACAGAATGGCTTTACACTGAAGCTCTAGTAAAACTGATCTCGCTGTCTCTAAATCTCAAAATTGTACTTCCGCTATGTTCTCCAGTATTTATGAAGGTAAGAAAGTTTTTATTCCTTGTTACCAATATAAAGTCAAGCCTCATTCTATCAAATGGTTTTCTACATCTTGCAAAACTGCTATATAACTGTTAAATATCCAAATCAACTCTGCTTCTGTTGCTAAAGCTATTTCTCACATTAACAATTCTACAGTTTATGGAAGATTTCCTGTCACAACCTTACAACTTACTCTCTGGCGATGGATTTCACTCCTCTTGGTCCACTGCTAACTTAAAAAATTCATTACAGAAAGTTTTCAAGCATTAGATTAGGAGGTAATGAGGAAAGGACTCACTGCTCTGGACTTAATAAAGGCTTTTATATAATAATAATAATAATAATAATATTAATATAGTCAAGCATGTTGGTCTTCTCAAAAAGCTAACTTTATATAAAAAAGCTAGAAAAGATTTTATAATTAATCCTTTCTAATCTAAGTATTAAACCAGTACATAATTAACAAAAAGCTCCTTTATTGACAGGGATACCAAAAGGTTCCATCAATGGTCCAATGTGTTCTTTATCTATATTATTAACTTTCTTGATAATCTTATCTCTAAAATGGCTCTATTTGCAGATGACACAGCTATACTCCAGTCTCAACAAAAATTCATATTGTTGATACTAATGAATGGCAAAATTATACTGACACATTAATATATATATATATATGTATATATATATATATATATATATATATATATATATATATATATATATATATATATATATATATATATATATATATATATATATATATATACATATATATATATATATATATATATATATTCATATATATGTATATATATATATATATATACATGTGTGTGTGTGTGTATATATATATATATATATATATATATATATATATATATATATATATATATATATATATATATATATATATATATATATATATATATATATATATATATATATTCATATATAAATATATATATATATATATATTCATATATAAATATATATATACAATGTTATATATATATATATATATATAAATATATATATATATATATATATATATATATATATTCATATATAAATATATATATATATATATATATATATATTCATATATAAATATATATATACAATGTTATATATATATATATATATATATAAATATATATATATATATATATATATATATATATATATATATATATATATATATATATATATATATATATATATATATATATATATATATATATATATATATATATATATATATACTATTACATAATATTATATAGCTTTATATAATATTATATATTATTGTATACATTTATACGCACATGCACAAAATGTTGATCTTTCAAATAAGAATATTTTAAATTTCATGAACACCACAAGCTAATTATAAAATCACATAATTAAAATATTAAATTTTTGTAGTAATGGAATATAAAATAATCTAATATACTTTCTTAGCTGAGATTCCATGAATCTTCCACCATGTATATCTGATATTTCTTCATCTGTACTAACACTGCTACTTAAACTGGGACTTTGAATAGGACTCACTTGCAATTCTTTAAATAAAGGCGGTGAAGCGACTGAAAATAAATAAATGTTTTCTAATCCTTTCTAATGTATTTTAACCCCACAAATAAAACTTGATAAGCTTTTAAACAATTAATGACTTACATGAATTTTTGTTTGTTATTTTTATAGGGCTGTTGATTATAAGATTTGCCCCAGTTAACCCTGCTGTCCATATACTTCGTATTAGTAATGATGATAGTAGCAGAGTCTGTTTTGTATGACTGTTAACTGAAAGTTGAGCTATTTGATGAAGTAAATACTGAACAGAAATAACATCCATCACTTTTGCTAACATTATCAAAAGCTCCAGAACATATCGACTGATGTGTTTTACCTAATTTTATTTCATACATGTGTATATATATATATACACATAAACACATACATATACACATATATGTGTGTGTATGTGTATATATATATATATATATATATATATATATATATATATATATATATATATATATATTTAAAAATATATATGTATATATATATATATATGTATATATATATATATATATATATATATATTTACATATGTGTATATATATGTGTGTGTGTGTATATATACATATATACATACACACACATGTATACATATGTGTGTGTGCGTGTGTGTGTGTGTGTGTGTGTATATATATATATATATTTAACTCTCGGAATTAGGGTCGGCATTCACCAATGCCGACCTAAAAGTTTTTGAGGTCGGCATAAAATTTGCCAACCTTGTCTCGATATTTTATGGTAAGACCTTTGTATCAAATTTTTTTTGCCGACCTTTAAAAGATTGAGGTCAACAAATTATTGACCTCAATTTTCTTAATTCTGAGGGTTGTGTGTATATATATATATATATATATATATATATATATATATATATATATATATATATATATATATATATATATATATATATATGTATATATATAAGTAAATTTAAAATGTATTCTACAAAATAGAGTGCTCAATGTTTTTAAGGTGGTTCCCCTAGAAAAAAAAAAATGAAAAAAAAGAAAAATCAAAATTGTGTATACATATACTTTTTAAATGTCATTCTACACTCTTTCTAATGATATATTCTTTGAGAGGTCTTTTGAAGTATAAAGTTGAAAAATTTGGGTTTTAAAATAAAAGTATATGTATACACAGTTTTGAATATAATATTTGAATATAAAATATTTTGAATTATATTCTTTGTATTTAAGTTTTTAAGTTTGTCTATAGATTTTTTTTTTTGCTCATTCCTTTTATATATATGTAATATATCACTGTACTTCATATTATATGCATCAGTTGTTTTAAAATTATTGTGTCCTAAGTTTATCCTAATTTTGCTCATAAAATAGTAAAAAAACGCTGGCTCAGCTTTAAAAAATGCCCATTTTGTTACAAAAATAAACTTTTTAAATTTGTACTTATTTCTAGCATTGAAAAAATGATATTACAACAATTCGCTATTACTATAAAATATAATTGCTTTTTTCTAGGGGTACCACCTTAAAAGAACGGAGCAATAACAAATTGGTAGAAAATCACTAAACAAAAATTTTTCATTTAACACTGTGTTTCATTAATAAAGACATCAGAAATGAATGATCTTTAACTTACACCAAAAATTAAATTACAGGAAGTTGTATCACGACGATGGTTTAATAGTAATGCATAAAAAATCTGGTCCACAGCTCGATAAAATTAGAAATGATTATAAACTTTTTTTTTAATATTGCCTTTCAAATCGAAGCATAAATTTAAAAATTTTGAATTTTCTTGATGTCAAATGTAACCTATCTGAAAATTCATAAAAGCCTTTCAAAAAACCAAACAATTAACTATTGTACATCAATATTAACTTAAATCATCCATCCCAAATTTTAAAACAAATCCCAATTTCAATTAATAACAGGCTAAACCAAAATTCCTTTAATGAAAATGTAGTCAGTTCCTCTAAACGAATTTTGAAGATGCCCTTAAAAAAAAGGTTGAAGATGTCCTTACAAAACTATAAAAATAGCTTAATATCTCAATCATCAGTAATCAATTCTATAAAATTCTTTTTACAATAGTGTCAGCATATTCCGTAAAAGTGTGAAAATTTACAGTAGTTAAAACATTTACGACTTCCTGTGATCTAATTTTCAGTATAAAATGTTTTATTGATTTGATTATTTTTTTAATTAATTTCTGATAAGTCTTTATTGATGAAACACATTGTTAAATGAAAATTTAACACTGTGTTTCAAGCAGCACTTCGCTGACTCGCAGCAGAGTAGTGTTACATCGACTGACAAATAATCTGACTCGCAATGGAGTGCTACTACATCAACTATCTTAGCCTGACTCGCAAGGGAGTGCTGTTACATTGACTGAAGGTTTGGTTGGGGCAGGCAGTTTATCAAGTAATAAAAAAAAATTTCCGGTCTTGCATTTTAGTTTTTTTTTGTTACCGCAATATTATTTATCGCAAATTGAGTTGAATGTTATTTAACATATTTTTATGTTTCTCATTATGTCTTTGAAAGTTTGTTTTCTCTTACTTTTTTAAATATTAAATAATTAAATTTAATATTACATTTTCAAAATTGTTTGATATTAACAAATTTCTTTCTTTTCTTAACATTTGCATAAACGAATTAAAATATGTTAAACTTTTGTATTTTAAAAATATTTGATAAATTTCTAATTGCAGCTTTGCAACTACAAGTGATTTTTCATTTTTTTAAAATTAGCAAGTAAGAAATAAAAAAATTATGTTAATTTATTTACTTTATTTATTAAAAGTTTATTATTTTATTAACGATTTTGTTGTAAAAGCAAATATTATTTTTTCAAACATCATTTATTTAAATTATATCACTGTATATATTGTTAATTAAAAAATAATCGCTGCAATTTAACTTGCTTCATAAAAAATTTAGATGCAATTTTTTGATGCAGCTGTTTATTTAAAATTTAATTTTGAGTAAAAAAAAATATTTAGGAAGGAAAACCAAAAAAAACAATTGTGATAAAAATGAGCTAATTTTTTTTAAGAACAAATAAAATTTTAATATTGAATAATATTTAATAATACTTTTAAATAAATTTGACAGTTAAGTTAAACCCAAGCATTAACTTTAATTTTAATAAACTTTAATATATTTAAATCAAAATTAAATTTTATTTTTTTAAAACTAAATTAAATTAAATATTTCTTTATTAAAATAAAATTATATACTTTTATTAAATTAGTTTTAAATTAAAACATGTTATTATGATCTTTGCTTCAAGCTAAAAGTATTAGTTATTTTTTATAATTTATATATATATTTATGAAGCAAAACACAAAAGTCTGGTTTAATCAATTTATAATATTAAAATTAAGAAAAACAAATACTTGTGCAGCAGCCCAAAGGCAATCTATATGTTTAGAATGTAATTGCCTTTCTTGTGCCAAAAAACTCAACAGGAATTGTGATTGCTTTATTAACTAAAAAAAATATTCAAAATCTGTAACTTCAGTTATTTTTTTATTTCTAAATTATTTAAATTATTTTTTTTCAAAAAACAAAAGTAAATCTATTTAACATACATACATACATACATACATATATATATATATATATATATATATATATATATATATATATATATATATATATATATACACACATATATATACACTCATACATACATACATACATAAATAAATACATACATACATACATACATACATACATACATACATACATACATACATACATACATACATACATACATACACATACATCGCAAATATATATGACAAAAATTTTTATTTAAAAATTTTTGTGTAATTTATTACCCCATAATGTTTTACAACACCCAAAGACATTTCTAATTTTTAAATTTTATTACTAAGTTCAAGTGATCGTTGTTTTAAATAACAACAAAGTATAGCTTTAAAAAAATATGAAACTTCAGCACTCGATGATGATATAAAGGTTAATATAGCCCAGAAGTTTATTTTTAGCAGAAAATAAATAATAATAATAATTGAAACTGAATATTTAGTATTAAAAGAACATTGTTTTACAAAATGTCGCCATTAAAACTACTAATGCTAATTGTTTTCTTGATAACTGAATTGAAATGTGATTAGTTTATTTAAATTGTTAAATGGGTTAACAATGTTGATTCATTGCAAAGACTTCACAAATGGTGACAAAATTTTATAAAGATTTTTTAAAAAATTTAACAATAAATTAATTTAATAAAAAAATGAACGGAAAAATAAAAACTGAAGAAAAATGTTTTTAATTAACAACTTAAAAAAAAAAATAAAAAAAGAACTTTAATCAAGTGTATAAAAGGCAACCAAAGTATCTTATCATAAAAACAAAAAGTATCTTATCATATCAACAAAAAGTATCTTATCATAAATAATAAAAACATTTTAGAAGCTTTTGGAAAATATTTTAGTCTAAAATATTTTGTCACTTTTGAAATACATCGATTTTGCTTGCAAAAACTTTACACGGCTTAAAAATATCTGGGTTAAAAATATTTTTAAACCCAGATATTTTTAAGTGGTCAAACTTGACCAATAAGAACTCATTTAGGGATATCAAAACAGTGATTTTGGTAATTTTGGGTACTTGCTGACTGTTGTTATTTAAAAGCATTTGTAGAGTGTAAAGACATAGTGTTTAGTTTTCTCCTTCAAAATATGAATATTATATACTGTGATTGAAGTTTTAATTAAAGAAAAACCAAAAAAAATTTTTTTCCTACATTAGTTGCTTTTTTTTTATTAATAAAAGCATTTATGTAAAAGTAAAATAAAATAACTTTTATTTATTTGCATTATTTTAAATAAATAAAATTTATTTAAAATGCAAATAAATAAAATAATAACTCTTAATTTATTGAGCATATTTTATTTGAATAGGAGTTGAAACCAAAAAACCATAGTTTTTTTGGTTTACACTCCTATTTTTTTAAAATAAGCCAAGTTTAGTCAACTTTTATAATTAAAAAAATCATTTAAGGGATCCTAAACCTCTGAGACACAATGTGTTCAAATTAAAGGAGAATAATTATAAAAAAAAGTTAGGGCTAAATTTTTTGATTAAAACAAAAGAATAAATGCGTACTAAAAAAGCTAACTTTTTTTTGTAGTCGAAGCTTGCCTCCGTTTTGTTGTAGGTCAAATAGTCTTTATAATATACATATTAGGGTGGGTCGAAAATTTTTTTCTTCCCAGAAACCCAGTTGTAATAGTGAAAATATACTGTCTTATTGGTTTAGTTACAAATCTGTTAAAAAATTTTTTTTTTTTAGTGTAACAGCATGCCCATTGATTCCGAAGTTTGATGTAAACATATAAAAAAGTGGTTTGAAGCCACTACAGCGTAAACAATTTAACAAATTTACTTTGTGAACTAAATGCATATTATTGTGTTTTTCTTAAGTGACATATGGTTATTGAGTCCATCTTGTTTACAAATAGTTTTGTTTACATTCATTACATAATTTTCTCTACACTAACTAACAAATCATTACATAAACTAAAAGACAAAGTTATCAGTGACCTATATTTGGGAGTGTACAAGATGTTAAGGACAATGTATTGCCTACCTACGAAGATGTCATGATATTACAATATTACGAATGGAATAGATTACAACTTAAAATTAGCAGAATTACTATAAAAGAACCATTATTTTTAGATAAAGCTGAACTTGTGTCTCAAAAAGTAGAAGATGTTTGGAGAAAATCGCCCCTTCCTATGGTTTCACACAAAAGACTAATCCAGTTATTGAAAGCTTATCATTTAAAGTGCAAAAACATCATTAAATTTTTAAAAAGATTATCAGCTGATCCAAAAATTAATTTTATACAGCATAGCAGAGTTCTATTTGACATTTACTCATGTAAATGTAAACAAATTCAACTTTGTTGTTGCCCAAGAGGAAAAAAGGTACCAAAAGAAGAGAAGTTTTTTCTTGACTAAAAACAAGAAAGGAAGATGCAAATTAGTGGAATAGATCAAATTCTTTCAACTAAATTACACAAAAAGGTAACAAGAGCCTCCAAGACAAACAAATCTAGTTTACACACTCACAAAATTCAAAAGAAGTGTAATATTGAACAGCAGGAGTTAGTGTCGTCTTCAAGTGAGTCTGAAGGCAATATTTTTTGCCTGATAGGCTAAACTTACCTTCCACATCACAAGTAAAAAAATTTAAAAAAATACAGTTAAAAGTTTGCCTATGCTGTCAAAACCTGCGACCATTACAGTATTTCCAACAGAGCAGTCGCTGCAATTGTTTCTTCAGTATTGCATGGGCTTCTCTTGTCACAAAAAATTAATCTAGATGATTTGATGGCTATTGGTTGTGATGGTACGGTCACTAACACAGCAAAATTCAACGACATGATAAGAACCTTTGAGAAAAGGCTTTAACGAGTTGCCTTTGAAACATCTATTTGTCAAGTTAGACGGTGTTGATGATTTGAGTAACAGATCCCCGGGTAAGATTCCCCATGCCTAATGGTTAACAAAAGCAAATAGAATACTACGATTATATATTTCTATAACAAATGCATCAAATAAATTAAAACTATTAGCTGAATACTGTGTTAAAGTATATGCTCCAGTATGGTTTCAAATAAAAACAAATCCAACTTGCAATGATGGGTCTAAGAACTTTTGGAAATTAATTAAATGTTCTCAATATCTGCCACCACAGCTTAAACTAATATTAGGAGGATATTTAAAGCACGAAATTCACCTCATACAAGAAAGAAACCTTGTGTGTTCGAAGTGCTGCAAATAAATTTTGATGCCAATAATAAGGAAATAAACGAGGTTATAGAGTTTCAGGGAAGCTTATACTTAATTTACTTAAAGCTACTATGTCATACGCAGGCAGTTGAACGCTCTATGAAAATAGTGACGGAAACATCTATGTTCTTATGCAATAAAAAATCAAGAAAAGTTTTAATACAAGCGAAACTTGCATCCAGAAAACTTGTGCCCCTATTTGAAAGTAAACAAGATTTTGTGGTCGAAACATAATCAGTTAGATTTTATTTTACAGTATATTAATGTATATCAATACCAAATTTTAGTACTATCTTTATTATTTATGAATTCTATATTTTATTTCTTCATTTTCTATTTTTTTTTTTTTTTTTTTCTTAATAAAATATATACATTTAACCAAATGTTGTTTTTTCAAAAATTCCTTAAACTTTGATTCTGGGCTAAAGATACGACTTTATTTTGCTTTTTATAGATGTTTTTATTTGTTTAGACCAAAGACAACATAATATCACTATTAGAATATGATCAAATAGCTTTTATTTTTTTCCTTTATATAACAACCCACCCTAACATATATACATATATAATATATATTTTTTAATTAAATTATTTTTATAACTTTATTAAACTGTTGTATTACTATACTTTATATAAAAAAGACTTTCAATAAAATAATTTCATGAAAAGTATTTTTTTTAATTATTTTTAGGAATTGCGGCAGCTTTTTTAGTGTTTGCTTTAATTTTTTGCAATCGCTTTTTTAACAGCGATTGCAAAAAATTAAAGCGATTTGCCTAGTAACAAACCTCAAACACCAAGAAATGCTGATGCAATCCCTGACTTTAGATCCGTTAGACATTTTATAGATCCGCTTATTATATACATTCTCAAATTTCAAAACAAAATAGTATGATAAATATCATATTTATTTTTAAAAAATAATTCATACTTCAACATGATAATTTGGTCCAAATAAATGTTCAACCATTTCATTTTGGTTTAACCATTCAGCCATTTCTGTACATAGACTAACATAAAAAATTTATTTTAAAAATTGAATAGAATATATTTGTTTAACTTCAAAATAGCAATATAATATTAAAAAAACTTAGGAAGCAAATCGGTTCAATTATCAACCGGGGTTGATAATTGACCAGGCCTAGGACCAAGTTTAATAATAATCAAGGTCAGAGCTAGGTTTATGACTGGGGCTCTATATAATTATATTTTATTATAAATATGAATGTATATTTTATTATATATATATATATATATATATATATATATATATATATATATATATATATATATATATATATATATATATATGAATATATATATATATATATATATATATATATGAATATATATATATATATATATACATATATATATATATATATATATATATATACATATATATATATATATATATATATATATATATATATATATATATATATATATATATATATATATATATATATATATATACACACATTTTTATATATATATTGTATATTTAAATATATTGTATTATATATTTAAACATATTGTATTATATATTTAAACAAATTATATTATTTATGTAAATATAATTAAATATATAAAAACATATATTACATATATAAATATATATAATGGATTTTGATAAGTTTTTTTACTTTTACCATGCATATGGTGCATATGGTTCTGGTCCAACTTCAAATAACAAAACTTACTAACACACTAACATTTCAGTGCAATTTATTTCAATCTCTGTTATAACTTCTCTGTATTCAATAAAAGTATAATTTCTACACTCAAACCCAACAATACTTCTTGTTTTCAACTACATCTTACGTGAACCCATTAATATTAAGAGCTCCTTGTTTTTAACTTATGCAAACTTATTGTTACAAAAAATTTTAATCTAAAAACAATAAAAACAAACTAATAAAAATAATAAATTTATTTTAAAATATTTATAATACAGCGGAGAAAATAGAATTAGCCTCACCTTAATTTTTTGTTCTAATTTAACAAAAATTGCAGGTAAACAATTATGAAATCTACTTTATTTCTTGTTACTTCTACTACAAGTAAAAAGTTTATAAATTGGTATGCTTAATTAATTCCAAATGGAAAAAAAATTAAAAATATTCAATTTGTGGAGAAAATAGAATTAGCCTCATTAGCGTTATATACAAAAAATAAAGAAAATATTTTGTTTTTTCGCTCATTTAGTATTTAGTATAGCTTCCTGAATTTTTAATGACTTCAAATATGCGGTTTGACATACTAGTCACAAGATTTTGGATAGTTTCTATAGATATTTCATTCCAAGCTTCTCTGATACGAGTTTTCAGCTCCAAAGTGCATTCAAATTGCTTACCATTTTCATAAACCTTTCTAGAAAGTATTCCCCATAGATTTTCAATTGGGTTAAGGTCTGGACTACGTGCGGGCCATTCCATTACGTGAATATTTTTTTCTCTAAACCAAGCTTTTGTAAGCTTTGAATTATGGATAGTAGCATTATCTTGTTGGAAAGTGAAAGTTTCACCCATCAATTCCTCACCATGTTCAAGTAAACTTATTTCTAATAAGTCAATGTAGTCCTGTGAATTCATTTTTGTTGAAATCCATGCCAGTGGAAGTTTTCCAGCAAAGGAAAAAGCCCCCCAAACCATAACATTTCCACCCCCAAAGTTACGACTCATCCGAGTTTCTTTCTCTTTTCGAAGATCGTGCCAGTAATATTGATAGCCATCAGGACCATCTAGATCGAACTTTTTTTCATCACTGAAGAGAACTTGATGCCACTCTTCTTGCCAAGACATGTGTTCTTTCGCAAATTGTAATCTAACTTTTTTATGACGAGCAGTATGTTTTGGTTTTGGTTTACGCTTTTTCCAAACTGTGTTTGGATCTTCATGTAAGATTTGTCTCACACGTTGAACAGATACAGGTAATTGTAAATCAGCACGAATTTGAGATGCAGTCATGTGCTGAGCAGCAGCACGACGTACAATAACTCGTTTAGTACGATTATCAATTTTACGTTTGCCACCACTTCCCTTATAGGCTCCATAATTAACGCCAATCTTGAAGTAATTGTTAACCACTTTTGGAGATCTTTTAATTTTCTTTGCAATTTCCCGATTAGATAAGCCTGTATCTTTGTATGCTTTGATTACTGCTAATTCTTCATTTGTTAAACGCTTACCACGTCCCATTTCAAATAAAGGTATCAAAAACCAAATGTTAAAAACTTTATGAGCACTGATTTCACAGTCTTTGTTTAACTTACAAATAATAATAAAAAACTAACTCACAAATGCGTATCACCAGATCAAAATATACAAGTAAACTGAAAATAATTATTGATGAGGCTAATTCTATTTGTTACCGCAAATATCAAGTATTATACATTTTATGGTTTTATCAAATGTTCCGCAATTTAATTATGCTATATTATAATCTAAAAAGTTGTTGTTTGTAACAGTAATTATATGTGTGTGGATACAAAAGTTGTACCGCACAAACTTGTTTACAGATTTACAAAATATTGGATCAGCACATGGTGAGGCTAATTCTATTTCCTCCGCTGTATATGAATTTTAAGGTAAAATTATTTAAAATAATCATGTAACTAAAAAAATTTGATTTTCAAAATTAATAATAGTAATAATAAAGTAATATTAATTAGTAAAAATTAAAAATTAACAATAAACAGAACATTAAAATAATTTGTTAACATTATTAAAAAGTTGGTTAACATTATTAAAAAGTTGGTTAACATTATTAAAAAGTTGGTTAACATTATTAAAAAGCTGGTTGACATTATTAAAAAGTTGGTTAACATTATTAAAAAGCTGGTTGACATTATTAAAAAGCTGGTTAACATTATTAAAAAGCTGGTTAACATTATTAAAAAGCTGGTTAACATTATTAAACCCATCTGAAAAAAAAATGAAGGTCTTGTCACCATTATTGAATTTGTTGCTATATGTTTGATTTGTTGCTATATGTTTGATTTGAATTTTATGTTATTATCACTGTTATTATCGTTATTATCTTTGTTACTATTGTTATCATTATTATTATTATTATTTTGTAATTTGTATAATTTACAACTCCTCTATAATTCTTTTTATTAATAGCTGTTATATATATATATATATATATATATATATATATATATATATATATATATATCCTTTATTGTTATTAATAGAAGAAATACTAACTATAATAACAATGTTATTATAATTATTATTGATAGTAAAAATGTAATAATAATAGTAATATTAGTTATTAAAAAAGGAAAATAAATAACTTTGAAAGTTATAATTGATTTTTATTTGATTTTTTTTATTTTTTTATTTTTTTAATGGATTTTTTTAATTAGTAAAATACATTGTTTTTATATTATTTTATAAAAAAAACGTACTATTTGTAATGATTATTATTTATTTACATTCAAAAATATATAATTTTGTTGTAAATAATGGCCTAATGAGATGTTTTAGCCATCTGGAATTATTTCACTGTTGCCCATGGGCAATGAAAGGTTGTTGAATATATTGCTATAACATACGCAGTATTGAAATTAAAAGAGGAGAAATTGGTGCTTCTTCTAAAAACTTCTCAACAAAGTCATTATGGACTTATTTGTGTTAAACACAAAGATGAGAACTCTACTGAGAGTGAGTCAAGCACTTTGGAGACTGGAGAAAAAAGAAAAAAGGATGAGAAGAAAAGACTAGAGCTTAATAGGTTAACTTTTAAAAACTCTTTAGAAGTGCATAGAAAATTGAATTATGATAATCTTGACCAAGTTTAAGAAAAAAATTGTTTATTGACATTATGATGCTGTTTTTCATATATAAAACAGTTGCGAATGATCAGTTCTTAAAATATAAAAACCACCTTTCAAAAAAATTTAAAAACCATCAAAAGAAAAAATTCAAATGAAGCTGATTCTAAATATCAACAAAATATGCAGTACAATCATTACTAAATGTCACAACATAAACTATCCAGGGATGCGGAGTCCCAAAAGGACTCCGTCTTTATATCTCTACTTTTTCCAAGTCTGTAGTGTCCAGAAGCTCTAAACATGTTTTTTGACTTATGATCTGCTATAAGAAAAAAATTCATGAGATTTAAAGACTTGAAACTTATTGTTTTTAATCCCGGAGCCCAGGAGTCCCGGAGTCCTTGCTGTCATTATCCTTAAAGATTCCGGGCTCAAAAAGTGATTATTCCTCTAACCTAAAAGTCTTAATTCTTTTCCTATTAGTAGTCCATAAACTTATTTATATTTTTACAGCTCCTGGATACCAAAAACTAAGATAAAATAATCTTTTTATGACTTTCAAATCCGGAGTCCTTTTTGGGACTCCAGTACACTACTGATATTTGGACTTCACCTAGTTATGTCTCTTTTATGTTGTTAGATTATGTTGTTAGATTATGTCTCTTTTATGTTGTTAGATTACTGAGGACTTGAAAAAAATTTTGTGGTACTGAGGTGTATTAAATTTATACTCCATTACATCTTTATCATGTATTAGATTATATCACATACAGGGTGGAATATTTTTAAAAGCTTTTAAAAACAACTGCAAAGGTCGGAGTTTAAATAACACTCACATTTTTCTTAGAAACAATGCAATCAATATGATTTTAGCAATATATTTTTCAAGTTTTCTTGAGGGAAAAGACAATTGCCCATATTATCCAAATATTGAAGGAAATAAATTTCTTAACCCTAGATACAAAACTGCAGGTTTTTAAAATAAATTTTATTCTGAAAGAGCAATTGAGATGAAGATTAGTCAGCTAAGGTAAAACTGATATTCAAGTAGAATCTACAAAGTTGATGGGAATTTAAAGTTTTACATTAAAAAAAGCCTTTTAATAACCAGGGGTTAATAACCCCAGCAAATAACCCCTGCTTATTTGATTAGCAGGGGTCTGGGTTGTAAAAAGCTCCATTTTATAGTGATGTACCGATAGCACTTTTTTGGTCGATACCGATAAATGGGAAAAGGTCGATACCAATGCCGATGAATTAACTTATTATTAGAATTTTGAAAATATAAAACCATACAACTTAAAATCGTGTAATCTTTTTCATGGAATCAGTACTGGTAAACAAATACTTGGACACAAATCAGAACCAAACCATTATTTTAAAAGATATTAAAAAAACTAGTTTTATTTACTATGAAAAGAAAACTTTTAAAAAATAAATACAATTTTCAAGGATTGCTTTTTATATCAATTTTAAAAAGAAAACGGTACTATCATAAGCAGTTTACTTAGAATTCTTTATTTATTTAATAGTAATTTAGATATCTAAACAACAATCATATGTTGTTTAGATATCTAAACTATTTTTAGATAATTAAGTTGTTTTTATAATTATTTTGTTTTATGATGTTCGATCCCCACCATGTCCCTGGTAGTACTGCGCTCAACTTGTTTCTCAGAGCAACGGCCTTGTTTGTCAAGGTTTTTGTTTTGGAGTTATAAAGTTGAGAGAGGGTTATAACCATATCTAAAGTAGCCTCCTTGCCTAAATTGGCCTTGAATTTCTATACTTTTATTATTTCTATACTTTTAACCATATTCAAAGCCACTTCGATTGCAGTGTCATTGGGGAGGTGAATTGAAATAAAACAAAAATAATAAACAAAAATATAGAAATATAAAAAGACTTGAACACATATAGAAACAATGCTAGGTTACTTTTAATATAACAATAGAACAATACAAAATAAAATTATTCTAAAAGAAACACAATGGTAGTAAAAGTATAAGTACATTCAGCTGTTAAATTAAAGCTTATAAACATCATCTTAAGAATAAACAATAAATTTTTGCCTGTAAACAAAGTCAAAATAAAAATTTATCAAAAAATTCTAAGTAATGCATAATGTTTAGTTTATTTATTACTTAATTATTATCATAATGCAGGATGAAAATATTAAAATGCCATTGGTTGGAAAATCCGAAAATAAGGCCAATGCCGATACTGATTATGAAAAAAGTGGCCGATTAAGTTGATTAAGCTGATGTCGATTAATTGGTACATCGCTACAGTTTTATTCTAAATTTCTATATGTTAAATATCTGAAATTTTTAGCTGTTGAATATCTGAAATGCTTTCGCATTAAATATCTGAAATGTTGTTGGTCAAACACTTACATAACTTAGAAAAAAAATTTCTCAAAACTTCAATTCAACACTTTTTTTTTGTTAAAAATTATTTCTATTTCTATTTTTTATTGCAATTTATAAATATTTTACAATATTTTTTTTTATTTTCTTTGATAAAAAAATGAATTAAAATTAAATTTTTATCAAAATATTCCTTAAACACTTCAATATTATGAGGAGTTCAATAACCAAGTTAAATGGGAGTAAAAGAAACACAAGGTAACCTATATAAATATTATTAATAATGATACCTGTCAATACTATCAGGAGACACTTGATTTTGGCTAAGATCAATTAGATTGTGGATTTGATTCTAAATAATTAAAATAATTTTTTTTAAATCAGAAACTTCCTAAAATATCTTAAACTTTCTTCTGAAGTATCTTTGTATCTTTTAAAAAATTATTAACAATAGAAGCAAAAAAATATTCACTTTTTTTGAAATAAATATAACAAAATGTAAGGTAAACTAATTCACACCACTGATAGATTATCAAAAACTATGTAATATAGTTTCAAAAAAATAGTCTTTTGAGATAAAATGAATTAATTAATGCATTAAAAATGAAATAAATACATCTCTATGACATGTTATCAAATACGTGACAAAATTTTCAGTTTATTTTAATTTTTGAGTAAATGTTGTATGAAAAGTACAAGTTATTAAACAAAAGTTAATAGTAATTAGGGTTACTTAAAGTTAAAATTGAAGGTAATTTATGGGTCACTTCCAAATTTTATTTGGCATACTTAAGTGCAAAAACATCAATATGAGTGTTACAAAAATAACATTGAAAGCGCCTTCAAGAATGATTAATTTAATGCTGTTTCCCATGTTGACTTGGAACAACTGCAAAGAATTTCCAGTTTTGATCAACCTCAGGCAGCTCATTTCAGCTAAGCACAAATAACAATTTTTACAAAAGTAATTTGACACCATAAAATTTGTAAAACTATGACCTTTGTAATAGACTTTGTAACATGACTTTGTAACAGACATTTTTTGGTAGACAGATGTAGATGACACATTTCTTGCTGCTCAAATTTTGGAAGAGATCATTAAAACCATTGCAGAAATAGTAACCGATATAAGCTTCTACTTCGACAATGGTTGCAGTCAATTCATAAGCAAATTTATAAAACATTTCATCACACAACTGAAAGTGAAATTTTCGAAAAACTGTATTGAATGGAACTTCTTAGCAGGAAAACATAGAAAAAGAGTAGTTGATGATATTTGAGCCACGCTGGAAAGCAAAGTAAGAAATTTGATCAACACATACACAGACACATATAGATACTTTTTAGTCTTTGTGTAATAAGGTAATATATATATTTAAAAGTTCAGAGCCAGAGATAACAGAGATAACCCACTACTACTAAAAGTGGTAGCTCTCTCAGCAAGAAGGTGGTGGCTCTCTCAGCAGATAATTATCAAAAATATGAAAATCCTACAGGAAGAAAACTAGTCAAAATTTTGGCTTGGAATTTATAGCCAACTAACTAGAGTTTTATACTGTGGAAAAATATAATTGCTGGTTTTGTCTCTTATTAAAAGAGTAGATTCATTAGAAACAGAAAACTTATTACATTGTATTGCTGTACCAGTTAAAAGTAAATTGTATTCTGAAAATATTAAGTCAAGTTCACCAAAAACTGTGCAAGAGCATCACGATCACATAATATTGTTGCAGCAGATATAGATGACAGAAAATCACCTACATCCAATGTTATCATTAACGACATGACCAAATCCTTAAATGATGATGAAATATCAAACATCGCCAAGTTTTCATGTCAAACAAATTCTTTTTTCTAAGAATATTAAAACTGTCACTGAATCAAACTTATCCTCGAAAATGAATCTGACCAAGATATGGTGCTGAAAAACTGCAGCTATCATGAAGCAGCTTTATTCAAAGGGGTATTTGTTAGTGAAGATAGAATTCCTGCTCAACAAGTAGAATTTACTAATCTAAGAGCTAAATTAAAAAAGAGTAAAGATTAAAAGAAGCAGATGTCCTAGATAAACCACAATGTGTATAATAAAACCATTTGGCTTTAGTACATTGTGAATGTTATCCACAAACGTACTAAAGCCATATGTTGCATCAATGTCATTTTCTCCAGAGTCAAACAACAATACTATGCCTCTATGCCTCAAACTACATTTTGCCTCAATGCCTATGTGCCTCAAACTACATTTTATCCACCACGCTCTTGGAGTATTACAAAATAAGCCTTCCAATGTGACCAAGATCTAGTAACCAAACACTGACCCTTTATCTACAACCTTAGTACCACCGACCAACAGCAAATACTTCTAATTCAGTTAAAGCCCTACAAACTACAAATACCACTTCAAACTCTCTGGCCACCTCCTTCAGATCTAATAATAGCTTATTGATCTCAGTGCAACTGCAGATTATACTCACTACCAACACAGGTTTAATTGGCCTTAAAGAACAAATTGTTTAAATAAGTGAAAACGCAAATGCACATATTGGATTCTTCACTGAAACATGGTTTATCTCCGCTACACATAATATTGTAGTCAGTCATACTTAAGAATTTTCAAAATACCTCATCACTTCTTGTCGACATAATTGCTTATCTGAAAAAAGAATACCTAAAAGGGCAGGTGAAGTTATGATAACAGTCAATCCTAACTATACAAATACCATCCAGAAGTCCCCTACACCCATCCCTAACACCCATAGTTATCCAATCCTGGTATACTACTGAATACCTTAAAAAGAATGGAAACTTTGAAATAAAAATAGCTAAATGTCGCCCACATAGGTAACCATGTGGATATTCATGTGTCCTAATGACTGCTATGTATATGTATATATATAAATATATATATATATATATATATATATATAAATTTTAATAATAATCACAATATTTTTTCTTCTTGACATGTTTCGTAGTGTTACTACATTTTCAAAAGATTTAATTTACAAACTCTGGTAAATAAATTTAAATTTATTTACCAGAGTTTTAATTGTAAATTAAATCTTGAAAATGTAGTAAGACTACGAAACATGTCAAGAATAAAAAATATTGTGATTTTTATTAAAATTTTTACAAATTTATTGCTAATGCGATGTTCGAAATATATATATATATATATATATATATATATATATATATATATATATATATATATATATATATATATATATATATATATATATATAGATAGATAGATAGATAGATAGATATAATATGATATTTTTATCTATATATCTATATAGATATAATACGATATCTATATCTATATATCCATATAGATATAATATGACATCTATATATCTATATAGATATAATATGATATCTATATCTATATAGATTAGACTGCTTCATTTTGATGTCATGAAAAGATTTAAAGTACCATGGAGTTTTATCTGCTGCGCAGACCACTTTTTTATTAGTAGATTTTTTTTATTATTTTTTTGAGTTTTAACCACTTATAGGAGTTGCTCAAGTGCCCCAATCGTCTAATTTTAGACTTTTTTAAGCTTATTTTCAACACATTTGAGCGAGTTCTAAAACTCAAAATAATTCTATTTTAGTTAGTAGAAAAAAATAAAAATGCATGGTAATTTAATTTGCTTAAAATATTTTGTCTAAACCTAACTAAAAAATTGCATAATTATGCAGATTTTTACCAATTTTTACACTTCGCGTTTACTTTAATACTTTAAAAACGCGGGAAATAATTATTGATAACTTTCATGATATACTTACTTCGGTTGGGGAATCCAGGTCATCCTTACCAAAAGACAAATTTTCTACAGAGCAAGAGGTTTTGCAATACTTCTTGCATTTAAAGGAGAAGCATCCAAAACAAAAAGAAAGTAGAATTATCCACTGTCCATTGATAAAACACTTTGAAATCAGATGCCATAATGAAAACTCTTTATGCTGCACTCTTTCAAAGTTAATCGCACCTTGGTTGAAGGGTGGATTTCAGATTTTGCAATTACAAACAATTAGGTAGGTACCAGACTGTATATGTTTTTCTTTTATTTGTATATTATTATTTATTGGAGGAAAACATTTAATATAACAAATGTCTGCTGTTAAATAAATCAATTAACAGAAATAGATGTGTTGTAAAATGTTCAGAATCTACAAATCACATTTTTTAGTGAAAAGAAGTAAAAAGAAGTAAAGTAGTAAAGAGAAGTTTCCAAACCTTTTTTAACAGTTTCCAAACCTGGAAACTGTTAAAAAAACAAACAAATCAAGACAAACTTTATCAGAAATTGAAAAAAGGAGGAAATTTTTAACTCAGATGAAACTCTGTACTCTGTTTGCAATCATTAAAGCTGATAAGAAAAGAAGTTGTCGAGACAAGACTGAAGATATTGCTTTTTTATTAGACCAATTAGGAGATAGAAAAACAAGAATAGGTGGATTAGACACAAGGTACATTTCCTCTGTTAACAGGAGTTTATCCAAGTTTGAAATGAGATCAAGTTTGAATGAAACCATGTCAGAGAGTGAATTCAGCTCAAATGGATCTGATAAAAATGAAGATAATGATGATTTCCCATATCCAGATCCAGAGTTAAAGAAGAAAGTCAAAAAACCAGATACTGTTCTACTTCCAAAAGATATTCTCAAGAGAACTGCTGATACTGCTGTTGGGGAAGGAATAAGTCATAGGCAGCATACTGCCATGGTTAATAGTATAATTGCTAAATCATGTGGAAATATAGATGAATTTAAATGTTTGACCTCTACAGCATTAAGAGCAGCAGATAAAGTCATATATGATGAATCAAAGAGGATCAAGGACCATTTGAGAAATTTCACAAATAATGATGGAAAAGTATGTCATGAATATACTGATGGGAAAAAATTGGAAAAAGATCGATTAGCAATATTAATAAACGGTAACATAGAAACGCACCTGTTGGGAATTCCAGCAATTTCTTCCGGAACTGGCAAAAATCAAGAAAATGCGATCAGAGATATCTAGAATTGCTTTGACCTTACAAACAGTATACAAGCTGTTACATTTGATACAACCAGAATCAGTACTGGAAACAAAAATGGAGCTGTATCTTTACTGGTAAATGAAGTTTTTCAGCGACCAGTTTTATCTATTGCATGTTGACATCATGTAAATGAGCTACACATAACACATTTCTGGAAAAATTATTCAAGTAGTGTTACTTCTGGACCAGATAATATCCTGTTTAAATATTAAAATTAGCATGGAATGATCTTAATGTAGAGAACCAGGTAGGGTTTTACAAAATTGGTTAACATTTTTGTAAAATATTATTGTACCCTAGTATTTTTTCAATTTTGAGCTCTTTGATTTTTTTTTGACATTTCAAATAAAAAGGTGTTGAGAAGATTGCCTATTCCCAGATGAAACATGGCTTGGTCATCAAAAGTTCTGCAGAAATATTATCACCCATGGGTCTTTGAAAAAGGTAGCCGGATGACTAGATATTTTAATACGTAGTTATGTATACAATATGTACTATGAAGTAGTGATATAACCTAGATTTTTCTTGTTTAATTCTATTATTCTTTATAAGACAAAAATATACATACCTATGTTTATTGCATTATACCAATATACTTCTGATTTAATTTAATTTTTAGGATATGGCTACAAGGAAGGACTACATTGAGCTGACAGAGCTTACATTTATGGTGCTTTCTGAGGAAAAGTACAAGTTTCGTACACCCGGAGCAATCCATCATTCCCGTTTTATGGAAAAAGTCCAAAGTTAAAAAATTATAGCTTCATAGCAAAAAAAAAAAAAAAATTGTTATACATCATCAAATATTTAGCTTTTCAAAGAAAGAAAAAATGTATATTTTTATAGGTATCTACTACCTAAAGCTCCAGCTTATGATGGATGCAATACCCAGTCTGACAAATCGACTGAAAAATGAAATTACTGAAGTGGCAACTTTTGTGGCTGTTTTCTATACTACCTAGTTTCTCAAAGTTGAACTATCTGCTGTGGCTCCTCGTCAGGAACCAAGTTAACAAGTATGATATATATATATATATATATATATATATATATATATATATATATATATATATATATATATATATATATATATATATATATATATATATATATATATATATATATAAGGATTCTATTATGAATAAAAAGTTTTCCTTAAAAGTTTCTAAAATATAATTTTTTTTAAGGAAAGCTAGTTACTTAACATTTTTTTTGTTTATCCAGGATATGAGAGCTCTTTGGCAAATTAATAGGATTAAGGAGTACAATCTGATTGGGGCAAAATCAGTCATTGAATCAATCAAACGGGACACATGGTTTCTGGACCCTTACCTTATTGTTCTAGCCTTAGCTGATGAAAACTGTGAAGAAAGAGGTGAAATTGCTCAAAAATTATACAGCTCTGAACTTCGTAGCTTAGATAAATATTCGTTAGCCCGAATAAAAGCTAACATAGAGGTCCTCAATTCTTTAGTCTTCAGTGGACTGAAGTTGCCAAGCTTAGTTGAATTGGTCACAGAAAATTCATGGCTTTTATTCATTATGATAGAGCAGAGCAAAAGTGACTGTCAATAGATGAAAACCCCGCCAGAATATTGGACTTGTAACGATTTCTACCTAAAATTTAAAGATGCTGTTTTTAATTTTGCAGTTGGTGATGATTGCTCTAAAAGAACTATTAAACTCATAAAGGACAACATTGATATTGCCAGAAAGGAAGAAAAAAGACAAGATTCACTTTTATTCTTGCACAATTACAAAAGGAAGTATGTAGGAAAAAGCAAAACCTCCAAGAAAAACAAAAAAACAATATAAAAATATAACATAATATTTGTAAAAAATAACACTATTATTATGAAATTTTTAAAATGAAATAGCTAGACGTTTTATGCAACATATCTGGTGTTTTTTCCTAATAACTTAACATATCAAAAAAGTTATTACGTTGTGTAAAAATCGGAAAAAATTGCATAAATTTGAGATTTTATAGATAGATTTGCATGAAATATTTCAGATAAATAAAAATACCATTTATTTTTATTTGTTTCTTGTAACTTAGAAGAAACTCTGGAAAGAAAAAAAATTTAATTATTTTGAGTTTTAGAACTCGCTCAAATATGCAAAAAATTGGGGCACTTGAGCAACCCCTGAAAATGGTCAAAATTAAAAAAAAAAAACTATATTAAAAAAATAGGGGTCTGCGCAGCAGATAAGACTCCATGGTACTTTAAATTTTTTTATGACCCCAAAACGAAGCAGTCTAATATAGATAAAATATGATATCTATATATCTATATAGATATAATATGATATCTATATATCTATATCTATATCTATATCTATATATATATATATATATATATATATATATATATATATATATATTAGGGTGTCCCAAAAAACAACATTTTTGAAAATAATCTGCTCTCACACCCTAAATGTGTTCTATCTCATACAAAAACACAAGGTTAAAAATTTTTTTGAATAAAAAATATTTTAAGGGGTCAAGAGCCTCTAATATTTAATGGGTCCCTAACATTTTCATAAAAAAAGTTTTTCAAAAATATGTCAACCTGGTACTCAATTGAAGCGAAATTATATAAAAATTTCAAAAATAATATTTATTTTGAAAACTTTTAACTTTTTAAAAAAATTTTAAACAAATTTATCATAAAAAATGCATTTTTTTCATTTTTTGTTAAAAAACGTAATTTTTAATGTAATAAAACCATAAATAACAATTTTTTTTCAAAGTAAATATTATTTTTGAAATTTTTATGGTTATACTAGTTATCAGGCTAAATATATTAGTTTTATTAAATTATTTCAAATTACAAAAAATACTTCTAGAAAATTGCCCCTTGGCTTAGATTGTTGCTATACAAATATCTCAAAATACACAACCATTCTAACCCAAAATAATTGAAAAGTTTACGTTTTTGAACTAAGATATGTACTTTTTTGGTTTCTTCTTAAAAGTTTTGCTAATATTTCACTAAAATCAAAAAATCAAAAAAATTGAAGTTTTTTATTTATTTAATAGTACCTTATTACTTTAATTTATTTGTGTTTTATCATTGTGAATGTAACTAATCAAAATAATAAAAAATACGAACTTTAGTTGCTACCAATCTGAACCGAACCCAAACTGCACTTAAGACTGAACCGAACTTAAATATTAGATTAAACTAAACCAAACTGTACTTAAAATTTAAAAAAGGGTTTGCATACAACTATTTGATATGCATAGTATTCTTGCAAATTTTGACTCTGACCCACTTCGTTCATTCTCAACTTTCAAGAATGCTATAATTGACGCACAAAAAACATCAACCTTTGCACACTATCAAAACTATAGTGAGCACGAATGGACAACTGCCGATACTCTACAATGCATAAAACAACACCAACGTTTACACAAAGAAGGGCTTTACGACCAATAGAACATTCCGGCTAATATTATTTCCCAACTTATTGTCACCCACAATATATCTTACTATAGAAATAAATAACCCTAACCCCAATTTCCAGTTTACCCTCAGATACTGAACTTTGTACAAAACTATCTGGCAAATTACTTTATGCTGCATGTCTTGGGTAAGTTTTAGTCGTTATTTTTAGTTATTGCATTTATAAATGCATTGTACCATCTGAATGGTTTTATGCAAAAATTATTCCTTTTCCAAAAGTTGATAACCCGTTTCTATCAACTGACTACCTACCCATCGCTATAAAATGTGCAACATCTAAATGAGTTTAATGTATCCTTAAACATATCTCCCAACGGGTATTACCCACAAGAAATATGCAGATAATATCTTAACTTACATAATTGGTAAAAACTCTTTCTTTCTACAAGAAGTAGCAGACAGTCTTCAACGATAGTGTGATGATGATAAAATGTTTCTAAACACAGCCTTAGTTATAATGCATTTAACATTTAAAACTTCTTGCCTCAAAATTAATGTAAAAAAAAAGGGTCTACTAGATTTAAATGTTTGATTGAGGATCAAATTATAGTCATACCCATTTTTTAGACTTTTGGGAAAATTTCAAATAAATGATAAAATGTTTCTTAACACAGCCAAATGCGAGGTTATTTTTATTGGCCGAGGCACAAAGCCTGCCAAAATAACTAAAAAAAAAATTATGAAGTTGCAAACTCATAAAAATAACCTTGGCATCAACCTCAACACCAGTCTAAAATTTGAAAAACACTGGTCATGCCTGTATAATAAAATTGCCCCTTACGAACATCGTTTTAAGCAATAAAAATATTTGCAGGATTGGTTGGATGAATATGGAAGATGGTCTAAATGTATTTTACCAACAATTCAGTTGTCCTCATCTCCACAACCAATAAAACTAAATCCAAGATGCAAGTTTATTATCACTGTCTCCTAAATGCAGCTGGTATTGATCCTCATGATGCAACCAACTATGGTATCCTTCCAGTTGAGGAACATCTTGATGCTGTATGCATTATTATACTTAAACAGATATTGAGCATTTCAAACCATCCAATCACACTTAGTTTACTCCAGAGCAATTATTCACATTCCACTTTCAAATTCAATGTATGTATGTATATATACAGGCCTCAGCGGAAATAAATAAGTGCGAGAGCTGAGAAAACTCTCCTGAAACCAATATGAAGAGCCATGTGAGCTGCTTCTCTTAACAGCTTTTTATGAGTACTTTCATTTTTACATAAGCTATTTATTTATTTATTAAAAAATCGCTTATTAAATAGAAAATTTGATTTTATACTTGTTACAAGCATATGCTTGTAACAAGCATATGCTTGTAACAAGCATATGCTTGTAACATGAATGTTACAAGAATATATACACAACAAACGCAATTTATTGCGCAGTGAAAAAATTCTTTTGACAAGAGCTTTCTTTGGGTTTTCACACTAGCTATCCATTCATTTATTAACTTATTTAGTTAAAAAGCTATAAAAGTTTTTACTTATAAAAAATGTTTTATATTTTCTTATTGTAATAGAATGCTAAAATTTTCATTTTTTATCTTAGTTACAATGATAACACTTAACAACTTTGCAATAACAATAAACAACTTTGTGAACTTGATCATATTGTCATTAGTGTTATAGCTATATGGCTTGGACAGGAATGGCATGCAATTGCACGCTGTAACTGACCACATATAATTTTTTTCCTTACAATTTGACTACGGCTGATGTTTTAACAATTTAAATGCAATTAAAATGATTTTAACTTGTTGCAATTAAAAAATCGTTACGTTATGTATAACTTTTAATTGTTTATCTTTTCTAAAGTTTTTATTTTACAAAGACTTTAAACGAAATACAAAATTAATTCTAATGATTGTTTAAGTTAAACGAATTTTGTGAAAATTAACAAAAAATGTTGAATTTTAATTTTTTTATGTTGGCATGCATTTTTTATAATAAACTTAAACATGTGAAATTATTTTTCCATGCCTTTCTAAAAATCTTTTAAAAGATTATTTTTTCAAGTTTTAATTATGAATAAGTTAAATTAAATTTTCCAATTGCAATGAAATGGTTTAATTGTTTTATTTATTTTATATTTGTTTCTATGTTTAAAACGAATTGTTTAAAAGTTTTTTAAAAATAAACAACAACTTACTAATCAGAGCATGAAATGATTAAAAATTACTATATTAAAAAGACTACGTTATTTTTTAAACAATATATATATATATATATATATATATATAAATATATATATATATATATATATATATATATAAAATATATATATATATATATATATATATATATATATATATATATATATATATATATATATATATATATATATTAGTAGAAAAAAACTTAACAAAAATTTTTTACATTTAACACTGTGTTTCATCAACAAAGATTCATCAGAAATATTTTTCTGATGAATCTTTGTTGATGAAACACAGCGTTAAATGGAAAAAATTTTTGTTAAGTGATTTTCTACTAATATGTAATTGCTCTATTCTTTTAAGAACATTGAGCACTCTATTGTGTAGATTACTTTTTAAAGTTGTTTGAATATATATATATATATATATATATATATATATATATATATATATATATATATATATATATATATATAAGGTTGGCAAAAAATTGCTGACTTAAAAATGTTTTAGGCCAGCATCAGGTTGGCAAAAAGCTTTGAAACAAGTTTCGATAAATCAACAAATCTGCAAAAATCTAGGATAAAATCTACAGAAAAACTCCAAGTTTGCAGACTTTTTTATTTGTTTCACTGTTACGTTTTTAAATTTATTTGTTCAGAAAACGTTTATTTTGCCATTTTTAATAACATTATATAGAATTTAAATGAAAAGTTTGTTTTGCTGTTTTTATTTTAATTGTTTCATATAGAATTTACAAAAAATGTTGTTTTTTGTTTTTATTTTATTTAGAATAAATTTTTCCTTTTCATTTTAATTATTTTATTTAGACTTTATATAAAACTTTAACTTTGCAGTTTTAGATTTATTTGAAAAAGCAAAGAAAATTTTATTTAAAAATTCTGAGGTCGACAAAAAACTGTCAATCACAGACAGTGTCAGGTGGGAAGTTAGTTTTGTTAGTGCTAACCCTAATTTCGTTACACTTTCGTTAAAAAAAGTGAATAAAGAAGAACTATTTTTCAAACAAAGCATATTTTGAAAGTTGTCAAGACAAAAATAAAGATTATTAGAGGAATATTTAAAATAAGACAGACAATGCACCTAAACAGTACTAACAATAATAAAAAATAAATTGTTATATAAATACTAATATGAACTAAGATGAACCAAAAATATATCACCAAACAAAAAATAAATAAAACAGAAAATACATTAAAAAATAAAAAGTATGCATACAACAATGAAAGGCCTCAAAATGAAAAAAAAACATTAATGCCAATGTGTAAACATAATTTGTGTAGTGATTAAGTAATAAACATCTCCTCAGAGTCGCGTCTATTATTACTGGCGTTTCGATGAGGATCAGCACTTATAACTAGTTTATCTCGTCAGACAAACGTCATTGCCACTTATGCGTTACCCTGCAACTTACGCCTATTCCATACTGCAGTAAAAAAGGATTCACTACAAATAGCCAAAACCCAACCATACCCAAATTTGTAAAACACTAATACTTTTTTGATGATATGATATAAAAAGTGTTGATCTACTGCACAATATAAATAGTTAAATAAATCACTTACCATACCACTGGTAGAAAAAACTAAGCACTATAAATTAAAATTAAAATAAAAACACCAGAAACAAAACTAAAACAACTAAAGTGTGCAAACAGAAAATACTATTAAATTTTCCCCTAAGACTATGCAATATGTCAACGATTTAAACCACATAGGTACTTCCAGCATAAATAAACCAAAAACAATCAAATGGCAATATACCCTATTAAAAACTCTTTTAAAATAAAATAAAACATAGTAGAGTCTTCAAAAAACTCTAACACTGTCATAGATACTTCATTCGAATTTTGTTAACCAATCTAAAGTATAAGAAAATGAAACAACCCGTGCAACTTAAAATCATAACTAAAAATCAAGTAGTATTTGAAAGTAGAAAAAAACATATATTTATATCGCCTGCAAAAATGTAATGATTTAAACATGTAGTGAAGGATATAAGAAATTCTCCGAATAATAATAAAAGACGAAAATTGCACCTATGAAAATTAAAACAAAGCTGAGTAATGAATGTAATGAAGATAATATAGCATAAAAGTTCCTTGATAATAGTAATAATATGAAAATCAGCGGATAAATCATATATTAAAAAATATTGTAATAAGATTAACTAAATACTAAAATAAGACCAGATAAATTTAAGCCAAATGAGTGGCTAAAAAATTATTTTGGGTGATAAAGCAATAATAATCGCCGTGATATAAAAACGATGTAACGAAGCGGGAAAAATATTGTTTAGAAGTAAACTCTACGGTCCAAGGTAACTTTGAGACCATAACAAAAACAAAAATCGCTCTTATATATATTAAAAAAAAAGAATCGCTCTTATATATATTTATATGAATCCTAAAATGAAAAAACAAACACACATGATAACCACATATACATAACATACAAATCTGCATTTAACATTCCAACCACATATTATACATTAAAAGAAAATATTACCTAAATAAGAATGAGTTCAAACAAAGATAGTTTATCATATAAAAGAACAAAAAGCATGCAAAAGATGTAAAAAGGCTATATGTGCATAAGGGTGTATAGGTGTAATGTGTAAGTCCGTGCTGTCTATGTCGCTCAGTAGAGTCTTGTGTTGTTAGTAACCAGCGTAAAAGATTTATCTCTTAACTACACCAAGCCAGCCCAGTAATACTCCAGAAAACCATGATGGATTAAACGCCTATGCATGGATTTATAATATATATATATATATACACTCTTGCATGGTCTTTAAAAAAATGTTTTTCATAAATTGTTGCTTTAAATTGAATGCTAATAAAGCGTGTACATGAAATAAATATGAAAGAATAAGCACATCATTTTTTTTCAGTGGTTGTATTAAAATCTTTTTAATTGTTTTGTATATATATATATATATATATATACATATATATATATATATATATATATATATATATATATATATATATATATATATATATATATATATATGTATATATATATATATATATATATATATATATATATATATATATATATATATATATATATATATATATGTGTGTGTATATTTATATATATGTGTGTGTGTGTGTATGTATATATATATATATATGTGTGTGTGTATATATATATATATATATATATATATATATATATATATATATATATATATATATATATATATATATATATATATATATATATATATATATGTATATATATAAAATTTTAAATTAAAAGAACAATATGACCAGCAACCTTTTCTATTTATTTCATATGCTGCTAAATATCAAATAATTACAAATATCAAATCTACAGTAAAAGAAAATATTATTAAATTTTACTTAATTTGAAAAAAAAAATTTTTTTTAAATAGTTACTGTCATCAGATTAAGTCCAGCCATACGAACAGCCAATGTGCTAGACATGAAATACTTGAATGACATATTTAGCAAATCTCTATAAAATAAAAAAGTTTTTTTTTCACTTAAAAAACAAAATATGAAAAATAATTCAACAACTATATATAAAAAATATAATGAAAGTCGATAGAACAAGCTGATGTATAATACATATGAATTTGTATGAAATTTTTCACCTTAAACACAAAACTACCACCAGACAGGTGTGTGTGTGTGTATATTTATACACACACACAAACTACCCTACCTTACTCTATTATATATATATATATATATATATATATATATATATATATATATATATATATATATATATATATATATATATATATATATATATATATATATATATATATATATATATATATATATATATATATATATATATATATATATATATATATATATATATATATTAGGGTAGTTCAAAAACAATTTTTTTAAAAATTGCACATTTCCTCAAAAAAACATGGTGCTTAACACATAAGAATGCAAACTAATAAAAAAGAAACAGATAAAAAACATTATTGAATGTGCTGACAAATTTGATTTGATTGTTTTTGTTTTTAGCCTTAAAGGTCAGGATTTTGTAGGAAAGTGAAAAAAGATTAAGAT